>NC_044559.1:17071387-17387325 GCF_007565055.1 Rhinopithecus roxellana
ATTTATGTAATATAATTTATATTATATTTATATATAATTATATAATATATAATATAAATATATGTATATTATATATAATATAAATATTATATATAAATAATATATAAATTATATGTATATTATATATAACTTATTGTATTATATATAATATATAAGTTATATATATTATATTTTAATATATAGTAAGTACTATATATTATAATATATAGTAATATTATTATAATATAATATATATAACATATATATTATATAAGCAATTTTCCTGTCTCAGCCTCCTGAGAAGCTGGGACTACAGGCACCTGCCACCACACCTGGCTAATTTTTTTAATTTTTAATAGAGACCGGGTTTTGCTGTGTCAATTAATATATTTTAAAGTTGTTTATTTACTTTTTTCCACAAATAATTTTGTTTTGAACTTCCTTTAAACTTTCCCCTTCTGCTTTATCATGTTTATGGTTCCCCCTGCTGTCTTGAATATATGGAACATTTGTATAGTAGCTGTTTTCCTCACTGTTGTCACTTAGTTCTGTCATCTTTGCCATTTCTGAATCAGTTTTTATTGAATTATTTTGTTTTAATTGTAGTGTTAAATTTTCTAAGTCTTTTTATGCCTTTAAACATTAATGGGATTCTGGGTGTTTTAAATTTTTGCACTGTGAGTGCTGGGCTCTGTTGTATTCCATTAAATACAATTCATTTTATTATGGAGTGTAGTTAAGCTACTTGAAATTAGTTTGGTCCTTCCAAGACTGGCTGTTAATTTTTTCTCAGGTTAGTTAAGAATGCTTTTAATTTCAGACTAACTTTTTCCCACAATTAAGTCAACATTTATCTGATAATTTTACCTAATGTACTTGTATTATGAGTTCCTGTTCCTATGGTTGGTAAACACATAAACTATTCCCAGCCCTATTTGAGGGCTGAAAAGGGTCCTGTCTGCTCTATTCTAGTGGTTATTTCCTCTCACAAAATTGCCATTCAATATGCATTTAAGGATTCAAGTGGGGACTTTCAGATCTCCAGAACTTTCTTTCCAAGAAGTTCCTTCCTCTACATTAGTCTGCTCTACATATTTGAGACGCTTTGGAATCCCTGAACTCAAATCTCTATTTTCTAAATGGAAAAAGTCCACCTGGCTCTGTTTGGATTCCCCTTTCCTGCATTGCAGTTAGGAAACTACCTCCAAGAAGTAAACAGGGCAACCCTATGGCTAATCTCATGTTTTATCTTCACTTAGGAATCACAATACTGCACTGTCTGTGTTTCAACTTCTGAAGACCTTTATTTTGTATATTCTAATAGATTTTTCTAGTGTTTTGATCACAGATGTGGAAATTCCTTTATTACAACCACGTAGTAGACAAACACTGTTTTAGTGCCTTTCCATAACATTGTACAAATAGTTCTAGGCTCATTAGTACTTGATGGTCTGCCAGCTTCATTTACATTGTACAAGAATCTTCTCCAGCATGGTCATCTGGACTTCCTGCTTTAGGTCCCTATTGCCACCATTCAACTCATTTATATGAATGCCCAGAAACAGCAGATAATTATGGATGGTGCATGCCAAATTCAGAAGACTCCACTAACCTCTCAATAAATGAAATAAACATAAATTAACTATTAAAAATTACAAGACAAGGCTGGGCACAGTGGCTCATTCCTGTAATCCCAGCACTTTGGGAGACCTAGGCAGGCAGATCATCTGAGCTCAGGAGTTCAAGACCAGCCTAAGCAACATAGCAAAACTCTATCTCTACTAAAAGCAAAAAATTAGCCGGGCATGGCGACATGCACCCGTAGTCCCAGCTACTCGGGAGGCTGGGGCATGACAGTCACTTAACCCATGGGTTGGAGGTTGCAGTGAGCTGAGATTGTGCCACTGCGTTCCAGCCTGGGTGACTCTGAGAGAGAGTCTCTGTCTTAAAAAAAAAAAAAAAAAAAGACATTGCATAATTAGAAAACTGTCAAATTACTCATTCTTTATATCACTATAATCTACATGATAAAGCAAAGTAATGAGAGTATTTAATGGGATTATTAGTAGAAAGGGCAGAATTCTTCCACAATATTATATATAGTCGTGCCAGTATAACTCTTACTGTTAGCAATCACTATCTTCCTTTTTTCTTTTCTGCCTGTAAAAATAATGAAAATCAATATAATGTCCACTGAGAAAGTTCTATTCCTCAATAGAAACTCTGTTTTGATTTTTAAAGTTTAATACTTTGTCACATATTATCAAGTGACTTTCTGTGATTCAAAGCCAATGGATAAACCAGGCTTATTATATTGTTGACTGTAGTCCAAAAATGACATATTTTTGTAATTTATTATTGAGTTTATTTTGATGTCAAATGAATAATTTCTTAAAACAGTTTTTCTTTCGTTTTACTTAAGCACCAAATCTATAAAGTATTTTGGGCTAAGAATATTAAATAAAACGTAATACGCTTGAGTTTTCCATAAAACAAAGCTAAGTGGGTTTAAAATTAGGAAAGCTTTACTTCATACTTTGAGATCTTAGCAAATCAACTATTACTTGTTTGTAAGATACCATCTCGTTTGTTACGAGACCATCCTGGCTAACACGGGGGTCTCTACTAAAAATACAAAAAAGTAGCCGAGCATGGTGGCCGGCACCTGTAGTCCCTGCTACTCGGGAGGCTGAGGCAGGAGAATGGCCTGAACCTGGGAGGCGGAGCTTGCAGTGAGCCAAGATCATGCCACCGCGCTCCAGCCTGGGCAACAGAGTGAGACTCCATCTTGTTTGTAATGGTTCTGTGATATACAAGAAAACCATGACTAGAGTTGGAATAAAAAAGTTAATATGTGAAGAAATTATTAAAGCCTAATGTCGTAGGGAGAATTCCGTTTTTAGACCCTGGATCTTAAATAGAAAGTAGTTTCAGAATTATCTGACACGAGAAAGCCTTTCCTCTTGGTCTTCATGGGCTGTCATTTTAATCTACCTTTACTACTCAATGACAGACATCATCAATAATGAATACCAATTAAAGAAACGAATCAACAAATATTTTAGAACATTAAAGTGTCATTTTTCTCCTTTGACGTATATATCCTTGTCTTTTATATATCTAAATTTGATTTACACTTTAAAACTATGCTCTATTTTCTTCTGATTATAAAAACATACCACAGTTAGGGCCGGGCACGGTGGCTCACGCCTGTAATCCCAGCACTTTGGGAGGCCGAGACGGGTGGATCACGAGGTCAGGAGATCGAGACCATCCTGGCTAACACGGTGAAACCTCGTCTCTACTAAAAATACAAAAAAGTGGCCGAGCATGGTGGTGGGCACCTGTAGTCCCTGCTACTCGGGAGGCTGAGGCAGGAGAATGGCCTGAATGTGGGAGGCGGAACTTGCAGTGAGCCGAGATCATGCCACCGCACTCCAGCCTGGGCAACAGAGCGAGACTCCATCTTAAAAAAAAAAAAGTTATTCCAACTCCTAGCACATTCCCATAGAATGGGAATTCATTTTAAACAACTAAATACTTAATTTTTTTGATAGCCAAGTGTTTGTATTGTCAGGAGTAACAATTTGTCTTTAGAATAACTGAAAACTGCCATATGGTGGAGATATAGACATAAAGTACAAATGCAAGAATTTGATATTCAGTTGGTATACACTGGTCTGGCTCAGCAGTTGTTTACTGCTATTGTTCATTCTGATTAATTGAAGACCTATTGCAATGAGTAGGAGCTTGTACCATACTGATTGTGAATATTTCCAATATCATTCCTGGATAGATGCAAGATCAGTTTGGGATATGGGTTAAGTTTGAAGTGTCTGTTGAAAATTGTCGTAGAGAAATTCAGAAAAAGTTGGAAATATGATGTTGGGTCTTTAGAGAGAAACCAGGATGTAGGACCTAAGAGTTGGCGTCATTAATATATGGATGGTCCTAGAAGCAAAGGCTAAAAATAGACCATCTAGTATATTGAGAAGAAAATAAGATATTTTTGCCTTTTAGCTTCTTCACTTCCTGGTGTACAGTGCTTGTGTGTGCCCACCTTGTCCTCTAGCTCTATTGATTTATCTTTTTATTTCATTTGCCCTAACATATATCCCAAGGTCTGCTATTTCAACTGTGTGTCTGTGTCCTACCTAGAATCACAGACTCCACCTTTTTCCATTGCTCCCTTAACAATACCTCTAGTTCCATACTCCGTGCTCCTCACTTCTCTTTTATTATTTTCAGATGGTATCACTAGTTTCTACCAATGGAATGACCCTAGACTCCTCCCCTCACATTTCTCATCCAATCAATCATACAATCATATTAAGTCTACCTACCTGATAGCTCTCATCTCTGTCATCTTTTCCCTTTTTATTCCTGCTGTCATTGATTTAGGTTTAGCCTTATCACATTTCACTTGGACTATTGCAATAACCTTTTAACTTGTGTTTATGTTAAATGCATGTGGTATATCCTTCTCCAATTTGTTCTCTAACCCATCACAGAGTAAACTTTCTAAAATATTAAATGTCATGTTGCTCACTTGTTTAAAATCCTTCAATAAATTCCTTTTGTCATGTTCAAATATTTATTATGTCAAATCAAGTTTTTTCATTTGAGTCTTGAATATCCATCAGTCTCATCTGCTCATCGTCACTTGTCCAGCAGTGTACTGTGTTCAAGACATATGCAGCTCTATTTAGTTCTCCTCTCAGTCCTCATTCAGCCCTGTGGATCTTTGTCTGCATGTTTCCATTTGTATGGAATGTTCTATGCTCCTAGACCATCCTATCACATTGGGTAATTTCTACTCATTCTTTGTGACTTACAGCTCATGATCCTACAGAAAAACGTCCTGAAAATCCCAGAGCATATCTGCATCCAAGCACTCAGTATGTTTCACTGTGCATGTCCATATATTAGCCTCTCACACCTTCCAAACTCTCAATTATTCAATAGTTTGAACTGTGTCCTACGTATTCTTATATCTCTACTCACACCTTATCTAGTAAAAGTGTGTAATATATCCTAAATATATGACTATTAAATGGCACTAAACAAATACATGAAATAAAGAATGTTGATGTATGCTTTATCTATGATAGAGCATCTATGATGTATGCTTGCTACATCTATCTATCTAGGATATATGCTCTATCTAACCCCCAGCTGCAAAGAATCAAACCCATTCTTATATTGCTAGGTAAATCCACAGATCTATTTTTTGTACCTACTTAAAAGTTTACATTTTTTCATCATCATCTGCTTCTCCCTACTACCAGTGCATATTTTTATTTATTTCTTCTTGAATATTTGATTTATTTTCAGTGATGACTCTTACAAATATTTCCTACTTTTCTTCACCCTCCAGTGTCACTTCTGGACCCTTTATGCTCATGAAATAACATCTCATATGCTTTATTGGGTCAATATTATATGATATAGCATTGCCTGTTTTGGTTTTTTTTAAATGCCTATGTTTCATTTACTGCCACCTTTTTCTCTTGTGTGATTAGTTCTGGCCTCTTGGACAGCTTCTTTTATACTTATCTCTATATTTTTAATAGTTTTCCATGCCAAATGGATAGCAACAACAAAATAATCATTACTATCAAACAATTTGTTTCTCCTCCTAAGAGAGCTTTCCTCTAATTGGATGCATCTGTAAGTGATTTTGTACTTATTTTTCCTTTCTGTGCTATAGAAATTTCAAAAAACAGCTTATAATAGCTCACATTTCTTCTCCCTCCACCATGAAATTCTTGTCTTTGCATAGCAATTTAGGTTTCTTCTTTTTTTTTTTTTTTTTTTTTTTTTTTTTGACAGAGTTTTGCTCTGTCACCAGGCTGGAGTGCAGTGGCACGATCTCAGCTCACTGCAAAGTCCACCTCCCAGGTTCAAGCGATCCTCCCGCCTCAGCCTCCGGAGTAGCTGGGACTACAGGCGTGTGCCACCACACCCAGCTAATTTTTGTATTTTTAGTAGACACAGGGTTTCACCTTGTTGGCCAGGCTGGTCTTAAACTCCTGACCTCAAGGGATCCACCCACCTCAGCCTCCCAAAGTGCTTGGGTTACAGGCATGAGCCACCGTGCCTGGCCAGTTTCTTTAATATTAATATTCTACATATCTTCCCAAACACCAATTCTAAAAGCCCTTTCTTGATGGCTTTTTGCTGGACCTCTTGGCACCAAACTGCACCAAGCCTTTGCCTTGTTGTGCTCCTACTTCACTGTCCATTCCTTTTGTGTCTTCCACTGGCTTCTCTGTTTTTTTCCACTGACTTCTTTTCTAACTCAAGCTCTTTAAGTATTTTCTAAACTTGTTTAGCATTTCCAGGAAATGTTATCTATTCCCCAGCTCTATCATATCTATACTAATGGCTTGCAGATCTACATCTATAGCCGTGATCTCTATCCTAAGTTGCAGCCAGACTATTTCAAGCACATATTAAGTTCCTGAAACCAGTGACTAATCAATACTTCATATGACAAATTTGGGTTCGACTCTAACTCATTTGCTGTCTCCACGTGCTGTCAATTTTGAAGTTCTTTAGATTGTTGCCTCTACATTTTTCTTTCATTTAAAGCTTCACTTTCAATTGTCCTGAACGTGTCCTAACTCAGGGACCCAATGCTACTTATAAACAGTAGTCTCTGTACTTCTAGGTTTCTCCACCCTAGAAAACTGTATTTATCTATCAGATGGTTTTCTTACTTTTAAAGCCCTCTTATTACCACTCCCTTAAACAAAAACTGTTTGTAACAATTCATTACTTGCATTTTGATAAAAAAAAAAAAATTTAAAAAGAATATTCTTGAACCTTAAATTAACAGACTCTCATATTCAGACCCTAATGTCATAATGTGCCTGTTATACACTGCTTTCTGTCACTGCAGTGGAACTGACTGCTCAGAATTCCCCAAATATGTTTCATACATTCTTATTAATGATATCCCTGAGCCTACGAAAATTTCAACTATTACTCTACCTATTGTTTCTTTTCCTTCTCCATGGCCAGATTAAAGGATGCCTCCTGTCTGACACTTTCTGTGTGATTCTACTCCCAGCAACTATAGCATTTTCTTATTTGTCTGTCTTCCTGACCAACCTTCCTTCCTTCCTTCCTTCCTTCCTTCCTTCCTTCCTTCCTTCCTTCCTTCCTTCCTTCCTTCCTTCCTCTCTCTTTTCTTTTCTTTCTTGTTACACCATAGTATTTAATTCTCTTTTTTGAACTTTTTGTTTGTTTGCACCACAATCAGTTACGTATATCATCTCCTACTGGAGTGCGTATTCCTTAAACATAAGACCGCATGCATATGTAGATAATACTTGACTAATGTTGATAATCAAGAACGTCAACAATAATGTGTTTATCTCCTTTTCCAAAAATCACTCATGTCTTTACCAGTTGGATTCTATTCCCTTTAATAGGGATGAAGAAGATTATGAAAAAGTCGACCATTTTCTAGCAAAACACCAACTTAAATTTCAAATGGTTGAAAGTTCAATGTAAACTCAACCAAACAAAAGAATCATATACTTAAATATCTCACAGAGTTATTGATGGATTTTTTTGTGTGTAGATTTGAAAAACTAAATAAGAAAGAGAAAAATAGCATGGTATGATCAATTTCTAAGCATGAGTTTAGAAAGGGTTCACACTTAAGTGCATAAACAAAAGCAAATAGCAAACCAGAAATCAATAATGTTTGAATAAATTAAAGACAATATTAATATTTAAAGACATATTTTAAAATAAAACAATAAAGTACCTACATATTAAAGGCAGAGGAAAATATGTGATTTATAAATAATATAAGTGACACTAATGAAAACAAAAATTTAATTATTTTTGTTTATCAAGTAAAACTAATACAAGAAGTCTTAGGGTTTTTTATTTATTTTATTTATTTATTTATTTATTTATTTATTTTTTTACCTTGCAGATAACAAATAATGAAAAGAATGATACATTTCAATATTGGCTTGGGTGAAGTAAAACGGGCAATTAAGTTACATTCCTGACATGATTTTACACTGGCCCAAACTTTCTAAAATGTAATTTGGCATTTTATTTTAAAAAACCCTTTAAAAAGTTATAGCACATATTTATTCATGTAGGAATCTAATCTGTGTTTAAGTAAGAAAACTTTGTTGGCTGGTCGCGGTGGCTCACACCTGTAATCCCAGCACTTTAGGAGGCCCAGGCGGGCCAATCATGAGGTCAGGAGATCAAGACCATCCTGGCTAACACGGTAAAACCCTGTCTCCACTGAAAAAAAAAAAGAAGCAAGAAAATTAGTCAGACGTGGTGGCAGGCACCTGTAATCCCAGCTACTTGGGAGGCTGAGGCAGGTGAATCACGTGAACTCAGGAGCAGAAGTTGCAGTGAGCCGAGATTGCACCACTGCACTCCAGCCTCGGCAACAGAAGGAGACTCCATCTCAAAAAATGTGGCACCTGCTTGTAGTCCCAGCTCCTCGGGAGGCTGAGGCATGAGAATGGCATGAATCCAGGAGGCGAAGCTTGCAGTGAGCTGAGATCGTGCCACTGCACTCCAGCCTGGATGACAGAGCTAGATTCTGTCTGTCTCAAAAAAAAAAAAAAAAAAATTGAGTTTTGTTTTTTATTTCAAAAAATAATAGAATTAATCTAAATTGCATACACATTGAGAAATGGTTAAATACATTTCAATATATTTAAATATTACTACACCAAAGAATAGACTATCATGCAATATTCACAATGTTCTTTTCAAATATACTAAATGAACAGACACACATTTATAGTGTCAAATAAAGAAATGAATATGTACATTTATATGTCACTATCATAATTATAAACCACACACATGCAAAACCACAAAATCACAAAATAATATCATGTTAGTTTCTCTGATGTATGATTAGGAGTGACATAATCTGTACTTTTCCTTTCTTTTCTTTCTAAAATCTGGAATCATCACCATAATTACCATTTTAAATTAAACGTGTAAAAGAATTTTGTGTTTATTTAGGTGTCACTGTTAGCATGTCATCTGTCATCATTGGAGAGTAACTTCATAGTATAGGAGGGGAAACAGGAAAAGAAGGTAAAATTATTTGCTCAAGCAATTTGGTGCCTGCAAGCAAGTCAAAGGGAGTGTGTATCAAAGGTTTCTCTTGTCTTCTCCCCCATTATCACAAATTATGCTGACACTTGAGTGAACCCACAGGTGCTTATTAACCTGCTGTGCATTTGCCAGTCTCAGTTGAAGTCCTACTAGACAGTTCGAATGCTTCTGCTACTTCTTGACATTCTTACCAAGGTGAGGCTGAGACAGGTGACTCATCAGGAATTAACTATTAGAGGAACCCCAGGGGAGTATTTATTTTACATGTTTTCTCCCTTTTGTCAGCATTGGTGTTTATCTATGTGTGGCTTATTAAGGCATTCCAGAAAAAAAAAAAAACTTATCTATAATGTCATTCACTTTGTGAAATACTCAGTATTTGCTTATTGTAAAATTTAATCCTTTAATTATTTTACTAGACATAACTGATTTCTGAAATTTCAAGTTTTCTGCTTTTTTAAGATAAATATTCTTAAATGAAAAATTCATCTTTTCTGTTATATCCAGCCAAGTTCAATTCCTGGCACTGACATTTGCTGGCTTAAAAGCCTTAGGCAATTAACATAATCTCTGTAAGATTTACTTTCTGCATCTGTAAAATAGATGAAAATATCTCTTTGTATCACATGGGATATTTTTGTTTGCAGGTAACAGAAAATCCAACTCAAATTAGATTAAGAGATTAAAGCACTGTATTTGTTGATAAATGTGAATATAGACATCAATCACAGAACTATGGCTCTGCATTTTTCTGAGCTTTACCATATTCAATGTGTCTGCATTGCCCTCGGGATGACTCTCCTAATCATTGCAAGGTGCCTTTTTTCAACTAAAGGGAGAGTGCCTGTAATTCCCTACAACCATCAAACAAATGCCATAAGAGCAATCAAGGTCCACTCTCAGGGTGTAGTAAAAGTAGGGAGTCAATACCATCAACCATATAGCTGGTATATCAAGGGGAAGAATTTGAATATATTTGGGGAGGAAATCTCAATGTTCATGACAGCACTTGATGAGGTGGTCATAAGATTAAAAGTAATACTGCCTGTGAATCACTTACTAATGTACATTGTTCTGCATACATGGCTGTAAACAAGTTGTAGAGTGGACACTGCTGTGAACAAGAAAACTACAACTTTCTTCACATAGTTTCCCTTGTGCAAGATCCTGCAAAAATTACCTATAACCCACCTCTTCAAATTAAATCTCCTCTCCCTACTTTTCAATCTATTTCTTTAATTTAACTCCCTTATCCTTATATGATGTCTCTCTTACTCTTCTCCAGCAGCTACTTCTCTTGGAGATTCCTTTGCTTCTACTGTGATCTTTCCTGGAATACCCTTCTATCTCCTCTATGACATTCAGATTGCTCCCATTTTTTGAGAAGTTCGGAAGTTCTCAATAGTCCATCAAAACAGGGAAATGTTGCCTATTCCAACCTCTTTCTGGTTGCCTTTTCTTCTCTGAACACCTAGAATAATTACAAGGTGTCTGGTGCTAAATGTGTCTCATCTTATTTTTCTCTTGTTTTTCTGTTATTGTTATCTTAGCAATGTGTGTGTGTTGCTATTCATTGTCTCAACAAGTGTGTAGTTGGGGAAATTTGGTTCATCATCATGTGCTTCCTTAATCTGCAAAAGAGGAGCCTTGTGTTAGTCATGAAGTGGACTTTCAATAAATTCTCATTTATGTGATGACAACAATGATCACTAGCAATGATCAGTATCTATTATGTGCAGGCACTTCAGTAAGCACTTTACAAATGTAGTACCATTGACTTAACATTACAGCACCATTATTATCCTAATTCCACAAATAATGAAACCAAGGTTTCAAGGAACAAATGTGTTTCTCAGTCACAGAGCTCTCAACTGGCAGTGGCTTTCCCCTGCCCTAATAATAACAGTGGACTATCATCTAAGGCTGTTATTTTCAAAATTGTTGAACTGAAAAATCCTTCATTCTTTAATGTCAATGGGGACCCCAAAGAGCTCTTGTTTATGTGGTTTATATCTCTATCAACACCCAATCTATTATACAGTAAAACTTAGATTTTTTTTAAAAAACTACTTATTAATACTTATCAATTTATAATTATGTGCCACATGATGTTGCAGGCCAAAAGAGTGAGGGTAGTGATCAGCTCAGTGTACCACTGGAGGCTATATGAGTAAACAGCAGACTGTTCTCATGGATGCAGAATGTTGGGAAACACAAACTGCGTCTGCCACCCAGAAGGAATGCTGAGGGCAGTCATGCCCCAAGTGCAGTATTTCTTGTGATTAGGCACATTTGAAGCCTGTTAGCAATAATATGAACCCGTGATCAATTAAGCAGCTGACTAGTTGTTACCTCCTTCTGCCTGCTCTTTCTACCCAATAAATAAAAAGGGCTGTGGAAGCTCAGGGTGGCTGCTGCCTTTGCTCACTAGAAGCAGGGAGCCCTCTTCTTCTTCCCTGGACCCCTTCTTTAAAATGTTCTTCAAAAATGAAGAGATAGACTTTTCCAGACAAATAGAAGTTGAGGGAGTTCATTATCAGTAGACTTGCCTTACCAAGAAATGCTAAAGGAAGTTTTACAACTTGAAATAAAAGATGCTAAACCACCACAAGACAACATAAGAACATATAAAAATCATTGCTAAAGATAAATATACAGACAAATACAAATTGCAGTTGACCCTTAAAAAACAAAGGTTTAAATTGTGTGGGTGCACTTATATGTAGATGTTTTTCAACCAAATGCAGATTTAAAATACACAGGAAACTTTTGTATACTTTCCACACGCACAGATTCTACAGGGCCAATAGCAGGACCTGAGTATGCACAGAGTTTGGTATATATGGTGGTGGTGGGGGGGGGGGGTCCTAGAACCAATCCACTGCATATAAAGAAGAATAACTATATTACAGTATTGTAGCTGGGACTGGTAAATCACTTTTAAAAAGATGTTGAGATGGAGACTTGCTCTTTTGCCCAGGCTGGAGTGCAGTGGTGCGATCTTGGCTCACTGCAACCTCCACCTCCTGAGTTCAAGCTATTCTCCTGCCTCAGCCTCCCAGGTAGCTGGGATTACAGGTGCTCACCATCAGACCCGGCTAATTTTTGTATTTTTAGTAGAGATGGTATTTCACTATCTTGGCCAGGCTGGTCTTGAACTCCTGACCTCATGATCCACCCACTTTAGCCTCCCAAAGTGCTGGGATTACAGGTGTGAGCCACTGTGCCGGGGTGGTAAATCACTTTTAATATTAGTGCATGATTTTTCCCAACCCTAGGCTAAAGTAAGTGTTCTAAGCATGTTTCAGGTAGGCTAGGCTAAGCTATAGTGTGTTCGTATATTAGTGTACTAGTGTAGGTGTATTAGTTCATTTTCTATGTGTATTTGTGGGTGTATTAGTTCATGTTCACACTGCTATAAATAACTGCCCAAGATTGGGTAACCTTATGAAGAAAGAAAGGTTTAATTGACTCACAGTTCTGCATAGTCAGGGAGGCTTCAGGAATCTTACAATCGTGGCAGAAGAGGAAGCAGACACATTTTACATGGTAGCAGGCGAGAGAGCAAGTGTGAAGAAGGAACTGTCAAACGCTTATAAATCCATCAGCTCTTGTGAGAACTCATTCACTATCACCAGAACAGCTTGGGGAAAACTACCCCGTAATCCAATCACCTCCCACCAGGTTCCTACCTTGACATGGGGGGACAATTTGAGATGAGATTTAGGTGGGAACACAGAGCCAAACCATATCAGTAGGTTAGATGTATTAAACACATTTTTGACTTAGGATATTTTCAACTCACAATGGGTTTCTTGGGATGTAACCCCATTGTAAGTTGAGGAACATCTATATATTACAAAGCTACAGTACCTGAAACAGTATGATACTGGCATAAAGACAACTATATAGCTCAATGAAATAGAAAGTACAGAAACCAATCTCTCTCTACATATAGCTAACTGATTTTTGATCAGGGTGCCAAGAGTACACAATGGGAAAATGATAGCTTCTTCGACAAACGGATTTAAGACTACTGGATATACACATGCAAACAAATAAAATTGGATCCCTCTTTTACACTACACAAAAAAATCAACCCAAAATGTATTACAGAATTAAATATATGGCCTGAAACTGTAAAACCCCTAGAAGAAAACATAGTGGAACATCTTTATGATATTGGTTTTAGCAATGATTTTATGGACATGACACCAAAACAGTAGGTAGCAGAAGCAAAAATAGACAAGTGGGACTACATCACACTAAAAAGCTTTGCAAAAAAAGGAAATAATCAACAGAGTAAAAAGGCAATGTATGAAATGGAAAAATATGTTTGTGTACTATATATCAGATAAAAAGTTAATTTCCAAATTATATGGAAATTCTACAACTTAATAGCAAAACAAAACCAAAAAATTATGAATAATGTTATTTATAAAATCGGCTAAAGTCTTAAACAGACATTCCCAAAGAGGTCATAAAAATGGGCAATGGGTACATCAAAAGATTCTCCATGTCACTAATGATCAAGGAAATGAAAATCAAAACCAAAATGGGATATCACCTCACACCTGCTGGAATGCTACTATCAATAACATAAAAGATAATAATTGTTGGTGAGAATAAGGAGAAAAGGGAGCCCTTGGTGGGAATGCAGATGGATACAGTCACTATGAAAAACAGTATAGTGTCCTCAAAAATATTAAAACTGGAATTACTATGTAATTCATCAGTCCCACCTCTGGGTAATAATTTACTCAAAATAATTGAAATCAGGATGTCAAAGAGTTATTAGCACTCCAGTGTTCATTGCAGCATTATTCATAATAGTGAAGATGTGGTCCCAACCTAAATGTCCATCAATGAATAAATAAAGGAAATATGGTATGTAAACACTGTAGAATAATATTTATTCTTAAACTCCTCCAATATATAACAACGTGGTTAAACCTTGAGTGCGTTATGCTAAGTGAAATAAGCCAGTCACAGAAGGACAAATACAGCATGATTCCACTTATATGAGATATCTAAATTATTCAAACTCATAGAATCAGAGTACAATTGATTGTTGCCAGGGGCTGACTGGAGGGTGAAATGAGGAATTATTAATCAATGTATATAAAGTCTTAATTCTGCAATATGGAGAAGTTCTAGAGATCTGCTGTACAATATTGTCCCTTTAGTTAACAACATTGTTCATTTAAATACAGTATTCACAAAAAGTGTAGACCTCATGTTAGGTGTTCTTACCAAAATCAAATTAAATTGTGTGGTACTGTATTATATGATACTGTGTGTATATATATATATATATATATATATATATATATATATATATAATAAAACTATTTTATGTAAAATAAATAACATAAACATTATATACTTGAATCTCATATTATTCAGCTACCACCCTCATTATACCTGACATTTCAGTAGCAGTGGCTACAGTTGACCATTCCTTTCTTCCTGAAACTTCCATTTCCTTTGGCTTCTGTCTCTCCTGATCTCTCATCTACCACACTAACTGCTGTTACTCTACCATCTTTTCTAGTTGTTTTCTATGTGTTTTTTTAAAAATGGAGTTGTGTAGTATATATCCCCCCAAATGCATACATATAGACATACATATTTATACATGCATATATGTATATGTGTGTATACATATACACACCAACACACACACACCGTCAAGTGATATCAAATTTAGATAACTCCTCTCAGGTATCTATCTTCAGCTTACCCCACAGTTTACTTATGATATCCAGGTTAGTATAGTATATTCCACTTCCTGTTCAACATACATAATTTAATATTTAAAAAGCAACTCAATTTCAGCAAATCCAAAACTGCAGTCTTGGTCAACACTCCCATAACCTGGTTGCTGCATAGTATCACAAATGTGTAGGTCTAAATGTTTATTATGTTGAGCAAATGTAGAAGCCATCCTTCATATTTTTGTCCCTTTCCTCCCTGTATCTAGTTTCTTCATCAATTTCTGGTGATTCTAAATATCCTTTGATAGTACTGCTCAAGTAAATAACTGCAAACTGTTTTCCTGTAGCAGTTTCTAAATAAGGACATCTTAAAAGCCTGGTTAGGGCTGTAGTGGTGCCCTTAGCTTTAAGCTGAGTGTAGCCTCCTAAAGTTTATCGCATAAAAAAAGCACTTTGTGTTATGGTTTAATAAGCTCAGTTAGCTCTAATGATGCATCTTCTTTCTTCAGAGATCAAAGATAATTTCCATAATTGTAGGTTGAAGCAAATTTTATATTTCTTTATTACTTTTTCTTTTTCTCTGTTGTTTGAGCCACACACTGTGAATTTAACACAAACCCAATTTTTCTCTACCTTCCTCATGGAAATGAATTATATTTTCTGCCAGTGTTCTCCTCTCAGTTTGCCATAGAAGAAACAAATGCAAAACAGGCCTGATACCACACTGTTATAGGGCCATTTCACATCATGTTGTTAAATCACGAAAGCGCAAGTCATTTGTCAAAAATACATTTACTTGAATCCTATTTGCTTTATGTGCAAGGGGTGCTGGATTCATATCTAGCTTTCACTAAATAATTTATCAAAGTCTAATTTGTTTGAAATATAATGAAAACCAACTCATAATAAAATTAAACAAAAATTTCTGTACCTGAGAATAGTTCATTGGATAAAATATGCAGCTCAACACAATATAACAACACCATTATGCAGATTTTGATAGTTAAGAGGTTGGTACAGCATTTCAAAATAGATATGATAAATTCCATTTAATATAATTTTGTCAATTTCTCTGCACTTTAAAATGGTTGATATTATATACTTCTTTATACTTTTCCAATTTCCTACGCACCAGATGCCTCTTTTCTGTATGTGTTGAGAAGAAAATAATAATATCATGTGCTATAGACAGAGGTTTTGTTTTTCCTTTTGGTCTCAACCGAAATTCAGTAACTGGAAAACTATTATCTCTAATCTATCAATAAAACACTGTAGTGTATAAAGGAAAATACAGTACTTGCTATTTACTAAACCTTAAGGACACTCCTGGAACTCTAAAGAAAATACTTGTCGTGCTTCGAGAAATCAAGGGTCCTTAGTCAGGTGGCTGTGAATTTAGGGCTGGTGAGCTAATATGCTTCCTTGTCCCCAGCCAAAGTTATCCCAACAAGTAGCGGAGCCATTATCATAGTTGCTAAATATGCATGTTCTACAATTAGGCTGTTCTGCTTTGAATCATGGTTTTGTCACTGTCTTCGCTATGTAAACTTGTATAGATTACTTAACTTCTCTATTTTTAGTTTCCATGCAAGATTGATCGTAATAGTGTAATGACTTTGCGTTAGCAAAATAACTAAATCATAGGATCATACACCTGACTCACAGCAGGCACTCAGTTTGGAGGGACTGAGGGTAGCTCCACCAGCTTAAGCCATTTGATCAAAAATAACATTGAAGCAAACTTTACTTCTCTCATCTCCTTTTGACTGCAGTTAATGGGGCTTTCGACATCTGTCTATCCCTAATTAACTTCAGAGTTATTCCTGAGCCATGAAATTTAAGTAGGACTTCTGGCTGCTGAATAATCTACAGGATTTATAATTATTTTTTAATTATTTTATTTTATTTTATATTTTGAAACTGGGTTTTTGTTGTCCAGGCTGGAGTACAGCAGCGCAGTCTTGACTTCCTAAGTAAAAGAAATCATCCCTATTAGCCTCCCAAATAGCTGGTACCACAGGCGTGCACTACCATGCCTGGGTAAATTTTGTTTTTTGTAGAGGCAGAGTTTCCCTATGTTGCCCATGCTGGTCTTGAACTCCAGGGCTCAAACAATCCTCCCACTTTGGTCCCCCAAAGTGCTGGGATTACAGGCATAAGCCACTGTGCTTGGCCTATTATGTCTATTGTGTGGTCTGAATATAAATGTGTCTATAACATGACTGCCTTCTCAACCTCGTCTTCCTGCCATGTTTGTTCTGGCCATAGTACTGGGCATTTCTCTCTTGGCTTTTTTGTACTAGACATGAGTTCCCACATTTGGTTTCTGAATCTTAGTCTACTTAGCAAGATCTTAGACATTCCATCCTAATTTTGTGATCAACTTCTCCCATAAAGGTGAATTCTCTTATTTCATCATCAGCCATAGGCTAACGTCTTGTGGCAAATGAACATATTACCCAGAGGGATAGTATTTCAAGCTTAGAGAAATATGTCTTTACTGGAATCATGTTGACACTTCTGGATTTGATATCCATGAATATCAGAACATGTCTGAAACCCTTCTAAGTTTATTACATACCTTTGGATACATGTTGTGGATGGCTACCTATTTGCAAGGGTCAGCCTTTCATCCCTGTTATTTTCTATAGATACAAGCAAGGCTTCTTTTACTGGCTATGGCTAGAATGGTGATCTCTAAACCTGATCATAAGTTAAGCCTATCTGTAGTCATTAAATAAATAAAGGATGTCAAATTTCCCTTTGATTGTCAAGAAGGATTTTCATTTTCAGTCTGGGTGGTAAGGGTAGAATGATGGTGTAAGTGAAACTCTGCTTTTAGGGATACTTCTTAAAAAAATATTATTCTCTATGCCAAAAAATCTCACCGTCAATAAGAATTTCAAATGTCTTGGAGTCTTTGTTCTACATATATTAGATTAATTGTACTATACTTCTGGTAATAGTATATAATTCTGCTTTTGATGAATTATTTCATGATTTGTATTTCTGAAAAGTTTTGTTTTCTTTTTATCACCTGTATTGAGCTATATGACATACAATAAAATGCAGACATTCAAGAAGTATAAGAGAATTCATTTTGACATACGTACAAACCTGAAAACAATCACTGTTGCAATATAGCAAACGAAATCAGCATTCCCAAGTCGTCAACTGTTCCCCTTAAAATATCTTTCTCCCACTCTTACCAACCCACTGTAGACAAACTTGATCTGCTTTCTGTCACGGTAAGTTAGTTTGGATCTTTTAGACTTTTATATAAAAGAAAGCATTAAGTATAAACTCTTTTTTGTCTGACTTCTGTAACTCTGCAAAATTATTTTGAGATTCATTCATGTTAAGGAATGTATCAATGGTTCATTCCTTTATTGGGGAATAATATTGTATTGTTTTCATTGTAAGGGTATCTAAAACTTTGTCTATTTATTCACCTGATGGTAAACATTTGGGTTGCTTCCAGCTTTTTGCTATTACAATTGAAGTTTCTATAAACATTCTGTACAAGACTTGGCAAAGACATTTGCTTTCATTGGGTAAATACCGAGTGGTCGATGCCTGGATAATGTACTTAAACAAATTTACAAAAAAAAAAATTAAAAAAATAAAAAAAATACCAACATTAAAAAGCAGGCAAAAGACAGGAACAGACACTTCTCAAAAGAAGACCTATACGTAGCCAAGAAACACATAAAAAGAAGCTCCAGGCCAGACGACGGGGTGGCTCACGCCTGTAATCCTAGAACTTTGGGAGGCCAAGGTGGATAGATCACTTGAGGTCAGGAGTTCGAAACCAGTCTGACCAACATGGTGAAAACCTGTCTGTACTAAAAATAGAAAAAAATTAGCTGGGCGTGGTGGTGGGTGCCTGTAATCCCAATTACTTGGGAGGCTAAGGCAGGAGAATCACTTGAACCTGGGAGGCAGAGGTTGTAGTAAGCCAAGATTGCACCACTGTACTCTAGCCTGGGCGACAGAGCAAGACTCTGTCTCAGAAAAGCTCAACATCACTGATTATAAGAGAAATATGAATCAAACCACAATGATACCATCTCACAGCAGTCAGAATGACTATGATTATTATTACTTTTTTCTTCAACTTTTATTTCAGTTCAGAGCTACATATGCAGGATGTACAGGTTTCTTACATAGGTAAACATGTGCCATGGTGGTTTGCTGCCCAGATTATCCCATCATCTAGTTAGTAAACGCAGAATCCTTTAGCTATTCTTCCTGATGCTCTCTGTTCCCCAAACCCCGACCTTCCTCCAGGCTCCAGGGTGTGCTATTCCTTCCTGTGTGTCCATGTGATCTCCTCAATCAGCTCCCACTTATAAGTGACAACATGTAATGTTCGGTTTTCTGTTCCTGAGTTAGTTTGCTGAGTATATTCTTAAGATAAAGCTACACAAGGAATTAGTTTCCTGTCATTTACATCATACATCATGGACTGAGCATTTAAGTCAGAAAAGAAGTGTTTATAACTATTTTATACAATAAAGTCATGGTATTTTATTAATAACTAGAAATTATATGATATGAAAAGGTGGATACAAATAGGTAGGATGATTAATTTAAGGCCAGGTTAAAGAGGAATGTGACTACATTATAGAACAATCAGGATTGGTGCAGATCCTGAGAGGGCTTCTCTTCCACAGCATTTCCAAAATGTGAGAACTTGGGTCAGCATACATACAGAACAAATGTCCGGTCATTCTGAGTGTATGAAAGAGGAGAAGGGAAACAAGAAGGGAAAAGCATAAAATAGATGTTCTCAAGAGTAGGGCCTCACATGCATGCTCAACAAAGTTAAAGCAATCCTTTTATATCTAAATTTTGATCTAAAATATTAATTATTAATATTAATTACAATATTATATTTCAAGTGACATACTTTGGTTAATCCCATATCAAACTCATACATTTTAGTTTTGAAAAATGTTTGAAGAATCATTTAGAAATAGTCCATATATTACAGAAAAAAAAAAGAAAGATTCAGCAAAGTCAGTAATTATTTGAGATTATGCCATTAGCTAACAGAAGAGCTGAAATTACAGTCCAAACTTTCTGACAAACCATTCAGTACATGGTCTGCTTTTCTATTAGTTAAATAAAATTCTGATCTTATTTGCTTTTTGTTCCTATCCCTATTCAGATCTTGTCTTATCTATTTACATTTATTTTCAAATATTATTAATAACTTATTGCATGCTACCAGGAAATGACCAGTCATTTGAATAGAAAATGCATGGTCTCTGCCTTCATATAGCTTATGTGAGGCAGACACTGAGCTAAAAATGCTAATTACGGGGTCTGTAAGGAAAGAAGTCTAACATACTCTTCGATAAATCCAGTGTTAATAGATACAGAGATTGAAATCATTCAACGGTTTTTATAGACAGAACCTGAGATAATTTTATTTCAGCTTTCTGCCATTTTGTATCTATTTGCAGACATTATACAGGAGCATTGGTTTATATCAGTTCTATAAACTAAAATTACAATTGTAAGCCCCCCACCTCCACAGCTGAATGGACTTTCTCAGACAGGGCATTTTTAAAATTTAACTTGAGAGACTGGTTCAGGCCATACTGGGAAGTAGGGGGGTCAGATATGCCTCATTTATACCCCTCCAGCATTAACATCATCACAGACCTTAAGTCTGATAAAAAACATGTTACAACCTGTTCTTTCTGAAGCCTACTACCTACCTGAAGTATTCTTCTGCAAATAAGAACTCTGGTCTTCACAACCTCTTATCTTAACCCAGACATCCATTTCTTTTGATCCTAGGTCTTTAGATGGACTCAACCAATTGCCAACCAGAAAATGTTTTAATCTACCTATAAGCTGGAAGCTCCCCAATGTCAAGTTGTCCTGCCTTTCTGGACCAAACAAATGCATTTCTTAAATGCATCTGATTGAAGCCTCATGCATCCCTAAAATGTATAAAACCAAGTTGCATCCCGACCACCTTGGGTGCAAATTCTCAAGATATCCTGAGGGCTGTGCCATGGGCCATGGTCACTCATATTTGGCTCAAAATAAATCTCTCCAAATATTTTACAGAGTTTGACTCTTTGTCAACAATTCCTAGATATTTTAAGGGAATTAGATAACTTTGAATATCTTATTAAAGCTACAGACTCCCTTTTGAGAAAAATACATTCATGAACTGTAGTGATTTTCAGTTTTGGCTTTCAAAATATTCATCCCACTTCCAGTTTATAAAGGCCTGATTTTTTCAGGAAACGCTCTCTACTTTTGTGTCATTATGATTTGAATCAGTGGTATTTGACACTTTCTGGCCACTGTTATAGTTCAGGAATAACCCTTTATCCAAGTTAGCACAGTTTGGAAATGCTGTTGAAGAGAAGCCTTTTCATTCTGCTGGATTCAAAGAAGAAAATCGTAAGGCAATAAGCCAATAAGGCGGTCATGTGGGAGATCTCATGCATGTGAAACCAACACACAGGAAAACAGAAGTGAGGGAAACAACACAGGAGGTCCCGGATGATGCCTATTGAGTCCATGGATCATGTTTGAACCTGAATTCTACTCCTGAAATTATCTTATGTAGAAGTCAGTGTGCTCCCAATTTTGCTTAGTCAATTTAATGTTAATTTTCTGATGCTTATAATACAAAATATCCTCTCTAGATGCTATCTAAACTGTACAGCAGAACACCCATTATAGGAATCTCACCAGGTCCTTCTGTGAACTGCTTTTAGAAAGGAGAAAAATAAAATAAAGCTGTCCAGCTTTGCGGGATATCAACAGGTTTTCTTTGAAAGTGCTACAGGAGTGAAAATCAGTCAGACATCGACAGAAGCAGTCACAGGAAATTACCATGAAAAGAGCAGCTGTTGCAGTTCCTCAGAGCAAAAGGCAGGGAAATCACAGCTCTGAGCTTCAGGAAGCTAATGAGAATCACCACAAACATTCACCAGCATGAATTATGTGCAAGGGCTTTTGCTAGTTTGATAGAAAGAGTCAGAAATATAAGACATGGCTTCAGCTCCAGAAAAAAAGAAAAAAGAAAAACTTATAATCTGGAGGAAGAGAGAAAACATGTAGATAAAACCCATTCAGTAAGGGTGAGGTCCAAATGAGTGGAACAGATAAAGTTTCATGCAAGGGCTTAGAGTAAAGAGAGTTAAGAGTAGAGAGATTCAGAAATACTTCATGGAGGAAGCAGCATTTAAGCAGAGCCTTCAAGGATAAGCACAATTTTAGAGGCTTGGTTTCTGGAAGGGATATTTAACCTAAACAGTATGAAAAGAAGCCCAGATGACAAAAGCAAACAGGCCTGAATACAGAGCAGCACAAAGCATGGGTTTGTACAGAGAAGCCATGGAAATAGCCATCAGGGTCATTCAGAAATGACCTAAATTTCTGACTATGGTCAGTGGAGACACTTCAAAGATGTCGGAACAGGGAGATGTAAGGTTCAGGATAAATTAAGCTGGCTACAAAAGACCCTAACTGGCAATAAAAAAAAATGTAGCTCCATAGCTGGGTATAGAGAAAGACCTTGAAATAAAAAGAGATTCATCTGTTTCTCTTACAATTAAGAAAGCACATGCTACTTAGTACACTCAACGCAGACCACTTCTCATGGATACATCTTTGACAAATTCATTCTTTATTTCAAATATATAGAAATTACATTTTTTCAAATTTAGAAATATAACCAAGCATTGATATAGCAACTTTATTTCTGGGAATGTGTCTTCTAGATTTACTGCA
Source organism: Rhinopithecus roxellana (assembly GCF_007565055.1). Taxonomy (NCBI): domain Eukaryota; kingdom Metazoa; phylum Chordata; class Mammalia; order Primates; family Cercopithecidae; genus Rhinopithecus; species Rhinopithecus roxellana. Next base: position 17,093,971 of record NC_044559.1, read on the forward strand.
CTTTTGGAGGTGGAGCAAGAAGTCAGAATAGAAGGCTCCACCCCCTGCAAGGACATCACGTTAACAACTATTTTCACATAAAAAACACTCTCATAAGAGCTACAAATCAACTGAGAATTCATAATACCTAGTTTTCACTGCATATCACTGAAAGAGACTCTGAAAAGCCAGAAAAAAATAAAAGTGAAAAATAACCCACAGGAATAGTGTGATTGCTCTTCTGAGAACATTTCAGGGCATTAGGGGAGAGAGAAAACAGCAAACATGAGGCATTGCACCTAGTACTGCTTTCTGCCCTGCAGCAGAAAGGAAAGTCAGACCAAACTCAGCTGACACTTGCCTACAGGGGGAACATTTAAACTAGTCCTAGTCAGAGGAGGATCACTGATCTCAGTGGTCTGAACTTGAGTGCCCCAAAACCTCATCACCAAGGGCTACAGTGTTCTCTATCTCCAAGTAAACTTGAAAGGCAGTCTAGGTCATGAGGATTGCAATTTTTACATGAGTCCTAGAGCTGAACTAGGCCCAGAAAGTGTGGACTGCAGGGACATGTGACATACTGAGAAATCAGCTGGGGCAGCTAAGGGAGTGCTAGAATCATCCTTCCCCTAACACCAGGCTACACAGTTTATGGCTGCCAAAGAGACCCCTCCCTTCTGCTTGAGGAGAGGAGTGGGAAGTGTGGGGAGGACTTTGTCTTGCATTTAGGATACCAGCACAGTCACAGCAGGATAGGGCACTGGTCAGAGTCCTGAGGTCCCCTACTCCAGGACCTAGCTCCCAGACAACATTTCTAGACACACCCTGGGCCAGAGGGAACCTGCTGCCCTGACTACCTTGAGTCCTGACGGCATTCATCACCTGCTAACTAAAGAGCACTTGGGCCCCGAATAACCAGCATCAATACTCAGGCACTACATTGAAGGCCTTTTGCTGGCTTCAGGTGAGACTCAGCACATTATCAGCTGTGGTGGCTACAGGGTAAAACTTCTGCTTAAGAGAAGCAGAGGGAAAAGTAAAGAGATGTTGTCTTATACCTTAGGTACCAAAACTCCCACAGGCAATAGAGTACCAAGTAGGCTCTTGGGGTTCCCGATTCTAGGAATTGACTTTTGGACAGCATTGCTGGAACTGCCCTGGGCCAGAGGGGAGCCCACTGCCCTGAAGGGTGAGTCACAGGTCCGGCAGCATTCACCACAAGTTGACTTAAAAGACCTTGGACTTTAAGAAGACTTTGGGCTTTAAGGGAACATCGGGGTAGTCTGCCAGTACTCCTCATGGTATGGGGTAGCAGTGGCTATGGGGTGAGGCTCCTCTGCCTTTGGAAAGGGGAGAGAAGAGTGCAAAGGACTGTGTCTTGTGGTTTGAGAGCAAATCAGCCACAAACTAATAGAACATCAGATAGACTTCTAAGGTTTTTGACTCTAATCCCTGACTTCCACATGTCACTTCTGGACTCATTCAGGGCCTGGGGGACCTTGCTCCCCTGAAGGAAAGGACACGGGCCAGGCTGGCTTTGCCAACTGCTGATTGTAGAGTCAGGGCCTTGAGCTAACATAGGCAGTAGCCAGCGAATGTTGATAGAAGGTCTTGGGTAAGACACAGCACTATGCTGACTTCAAGTCAGCCCAAGCACAATTATGGCAGTGGTGGCCACATGGGGGCTTCTGTGACTCCATCTCCAGGTTTAGGTGGCTCAGATATATAGAAAGACTATATATTTAAGGAGAAAGTAAGGGAAGAGAGCAAGAGTCTTTGCCTGGTCATCCAGATAATTCTCCCAAATTATGTGGGACCAAGACCATCCAAGACCATCAAGGCAGATACCTATATAAGTCTGCAAGAACCACAGCGTTACTGACCTTGGGATAAACCCTAAAGCTGATACAACTTAGATTACAACATGAAAATATTTGCAAGTATCTGGAAAGCCTTCCTAAGAAAGAGAGTTACAAATAGGCCCAGGCAGTAAAGACTATAATAAATACCTAACTCTTCAATGCCCAAACACTGAAGAACATGTACTAGCATCAACATCATCCAGGAAAACAAGATCTCACCAACTTAACTAAATAAGCCAACATGGATCAATCCTGAAAAAACAGAGATATGTGACCTTTCTGTCTGATAATTCAAAAGACATGAATTGAGGAAACTCAAAAAGTTTAAGATACCACAAAGAATGGATTCAGATTCTATCAGGTAAATTCAACAAAGCATGAGAACTTCATGAAGCATACACAAGTATCAATAGCCAAATCGATCAAGCAGAACAAAGGATATCAGAGATTGAAGATCAACTCAATGAAATAAAGCAAGAAGACAAAATTAGAGAAAAAAAGAGTGAAAAGAAATGAGCAAAGCCTCTAAGAAATATGGGACTATGTGAAAAGACCAAATCTACATTCGACTAGTATACCTGAAAGTGACGGGGAGAATGGAACCAAGTTGGAAAACACTCTTCAGGATATCATCCAGGAGAACTTCCCCAACGTAGCAAGGCAGGCCAACATTCAAATTCAGGAAATACAGAGAACACCACAAAGATATTCCTCAAGAAGAGCAATCCCAAGACACATAATCATCAGATTCACCAAGGTTGAAATGAAGGAAAAAATGTTAAGGGCAGCCAGAGAGAAAGATTGGGTTACCCACAAAGGGAAGTCCATCAGACTAACAGCAGATCTCAGCAGAAACCCTACAAGCCAGAAGAGAGTGGGGGCCAATATTTGACATTTTTAAGGAAAAGAATGTTCAACCCAGAATTTCATATCCAGCCAAGCTATGTTTCATAAGTGAAGGAGAAATAAAATCCTTTACAGACAAGTAAATGCTGAGAGATTCTGTCACCACCAAGCCTGCCTTACAAGAGCTCCTGAAGGAAGCACTAAACATGGAAAAGAATAACCAGTACCAGCCACTGCAAAAACATACCAAACTGTAAAGATCATCAACACTGTGAAGAAACTGCATCAACTAACGGGCAAAATAACCTGGTAGCATCATAATGACAGGATCAAATTCACACATAACAATATTAGCCTTAAATGTAAACAGGCTAAATGCCCCAATTAAAAGACACAGACTGGCAAATTGAATAAAGAGTCAAGACCCATCAGTGTGCTGTATTGCTGTATTCAGGAGACCCATCTCATGTGCAAAGACACACATTGGCTCAAAATAAAGTGATGGAGGAAGATTTGCCAAACAAATGGAAAGCAAAAAAAAAAAAAAAAAAGCAGGAGTTGCAATCCTAGTCATCCTAGTCTCTGATAAAACAGACTTTAAACCAATAAAGATCAAAATAGACAAAGAAGGGCATTACATAATGGTAAAGAGATTGAAATAATTAAAAGAAATCAAGCAGAAATTCTGGAGATGGAAAATGCAATTGGCATGCTGACAAATGCATCAAAGTCCTTTAAGAGCAGAGTGGATCAAGCAGAAGAAACAATTAGTGAGCTTGAAGACAGACTATTTGAAAATACACTTTCAGAGGAGACAAAAACAATAAAGAAAGATGAAGCACACCTACAGGACCTCGAAGATATCCTCAAACAGGCAAATCTAAGAGCTATTGTCCTTAAACAGGAGGTAGAGAAAGAGGGGTAGAAAGTTTACTCAAAGAGGTAAAAACAGAGAACTTCCCAAATCTAGAGAAAGACATCAATATCCAAGTACAAGAAGGTTACAGAACACCAAGCAGATTTAAGCCAAAGAAGACTATCTCAAGGCATTTAATAATCAAACTCCCAAAGGTCAAGAATAAAGAATGAATCCTAAAGGCAGTAAGAGAATATAAACAAATAACATATTAATAAAATGGAGCTCCAGTACATCTGGCAGCAGGCTTTTCAGTGAAAACACTCTAGGCCAGGAGAGAGTGGCATGACATATATAAAGTGCTGAAGGAAAAACAAACAGAAAACTTTTACCTTAGAATGGTATATCCAGTGAATATATCCTTCAAACCAGACAAGCAAAAGCTGAGGGGTTTCATCAATACCAGATATGTCCTACAAGAACTGCTAAAGGTAGTGTTTCAGCCAGAAAGAAAACAATATTAATGAACAATAAGTAATCACCTGAAGGTACACAAAACTCACTGGTAATAATAAGTACACAGAAAAACACAGAAGATCACACCACTGTAACTGTGGCATGTAAGGTACTCTTATTCTAAGTAGAAAGACTAAACATAAGCCAATCAAAAATAACTACAACTTCTAAAGACATAGTCAGTACAATAAGATACAAATAGAAACAACAAAAAGTTAAAACGCCAGGGGACAAAGTTAAGGCATAGGGTTTTTGCTAGTTTTCTTTTTGCTTGTTTGTATGTCTGTTTATACAAATAGTGTTAACTTGTCATCAGGTTAAAATAATAGGTTATAAGATTGTATTTGCAAGCCTCATGGTAAACCTAAAACCAAAAAACAATAGATACACAAAAAATAGAAAACAAGAAACTAAGTCATATCACCAGAGAAAATGACCTTCACCAGAAGACACAGTAAGGAAAGAAAGAAGGAAGCTAAGACCACAAAGCAACCAGAAAACAAATAAAATGGCAGAAATAAGTCTTTACTTATCAATAATAAAAACTGAATAAAAATGAACTAAACTCTCCAATCAAAATGCATGAACTGACTGAATTGATAAAAAAAAAAAAAAAAATTCATTGACCTGTTGCCTACAAGATACACATTTTACCTATAAAGACACATATAAACTGAACATAAAGAGATGGATAAAAGAAGATATCCCATGCCAATGCAAACCAAAAAAGAGCACGAGTTGCTATACCTATATCAGACAAAATAGATTTCAAGACAAGACCTACAAGAAGAGACAAATAAGGTCACTATGTAATGATAAAGGGGTCAATTCAGCAATAAAATATAACAAATTTAAATATTTTTGCATCCAACATTGGAACACCCAGATATAGAAAGGAAATATTATTACAACAAAAGAGAGAGATCAGTCCCAATACAATAATAGCTGGAGACTTCGACACCCCACTTTTAGCATCGTGCTGATAGTCCAGACAGGAAATCAACAAAAAGATACCAGACTTAAATTGCACTGTAGACCAAATGGATCTAATAGATTTACAGAGCATACAGATCCAAGAGCTGCAGAATACACATTCCTTTCCTCAGCACATGGATTATTCTCAAGGACAGACCATTCATTAGGTTCCCAAACATGTCTTAAGGCATTTTTAAAACATTGAAATAATATCAAACATCTCTGACCACAATGGAATAAAACAATAACAAGAGGAATTTTGGAAACTATACACATACATGAAGATTAGACAGTATGCTCCTGAATGACCAGTGGGTCAATGAAGAAATTAAGGAAATAACTGAAAAACTTCTTGAAACGAATCATAATGGAAACACAACATACTAAAACCTATGGAATACAGCAAAACCATTACTAAGAGGAAATTTATAGCTATGAATGCCTACATCAAAAAAGAGGAATAATTTCAAATAAACAATCTAATGCATCCTAAAGAACTAGAAAAACAAGAGCAAAACAAACCCCCAATTAGAAGAAGAGAAATTATAAAGATCAGAGCAGAAATACATGAAACTGAAATGAAAAAATCAATATACAACGTCAATGAAATAAAAAGTTGTGTTTTTTAAAAAAATTAAATAAAATTAGCAAACCTTTAGCCAGACTAAGAAAAAAAGAAGATCCAAATACATAAAATCAGAAATGAAAAGATATTACAACCGTTACCGCAGAAATTCAAATGATCATTAGTGGCTAGTATGAGCAACTATATGCCAAAAAATTGGAAAATTTAGAAGACATGGGCAAATGTCTATAAAAGTATCAGCTACCAAGATTGAACCAGAAAGAAATTCAAAACCTAAACAGACTAATAACAAGTACTGAGACCACAGTTGTAATAAACTCTCCCAGTAAAAAATAAGAAACGCCAAGAACTTGATATTTCACTGCTGAATTCTACCAAACATTTAAAGAAGGACTAATACCAATTCTACTCAATCTACCCCCAAAAAATAGAGGAGGAGGAAATACTTTCAAACTCATTCTATGAGGTTTGTATTACTCTGATACCAAAAACCAATGTATTACCATAATATTTTTTAAAAAATCAAAAAAAGAAAACTGCGGGCCCATATCTCTAATGAATATTGATGCATAAATTCTCAACAAAATAGCAAACCAAGCTCAACAATATATTAGAAAGATAACATTATGACAAAAGGGGATTTATCCCTGAGATACCAAAATGGTTCAATATACACAAATCAATCAGTGTAATAAGTCATACAAATAGAATGAAAGATAAAAACCATAGTATTTCAATTGATGCTGAAAAGGTATGATAAATTATAAAATCTCTTCATGATAAAAACTCTTAAAAAACTGGAGATAGAAGGAACATAACTCAAAATAATAAAGCCATATACGACAGACCCACAGCTAGTGTCACATTGAACCAGAAAAAACTGAAGGCCTTTCCTATAAGATCTGAAACACAACAAGGATGCCCACTGTCACTACTGTTATTTAACATAATACTGGAAGTCGTAGCTAGAACTATCAGATAAGAGAAAGCTATAAAGGGCATCAAAATTGGAAAGGAAGAAGCCAAATTATTTTTGTTTGCATATGGTATTATCTTATATTTGAGAAAACCTAAAGACTCCACTACAAAACTATTAGAACTGATAAACAAATTCAGTACAATTGCAGGATACAAAATCAACATACAAAAAGCGGTAGCATTTATATATGCCAACAGAGAACAATGTGAAAAAGAAATAAAAAAACTAATCTCAATTACAATAAGCACATAAAATTAAATAGCTGGAAATTAACCAAAGAAGTGAAAGATCTCTATAATGAAAAATACACAACACTGAAGAAAGAAATTGAATGTGGCACCAAAAATGGAAAAATATTCCATGTTCATGAATTAGAAGAATCAATATTGTTAGAATGTTCATGCTACCCCCAAAAATGTAAAGATTCAATGCAATCCATATCAAAATGCCAATGACATTCTTCACAGAATTAAGGAAAATTCTAAAATTTTTATGGAACCAAAAAAGACCAAGAACAGCCCGAGGTATTCTAACCAAAAAAAGCAAAACCGAAAGAATCATATTACTTGACTTCAAATTATACTACATAGCTATAGTAATCAAAAAGCATGGCACTGGCATAAAAACAGACATATAGACCAATGGAACAGAATAGAGAACCCAGAAATAAATCTACACACTTAACACCAAAATCATTTTTCACAAGGTGCCAAAAGCATCCACTGGGGAAAAGACAGTCTCTTCAACAAGTGGTTCTGAGAAACTGGATGTCCATATGCAGAAGAATGAAACTGGACCCCTATTTCTCACCATATACAAAAGTCAAATCAAAATGGATTAAGGACTTAAATCTAAGACCTCAAACTATGAAACTACTTCAAGAAAACATTGCAGAAAATCTCCAGGACATTTGTCTGAACAAAGATTTATTGAGCAATATCTGACAAGCACGGGGAAGCAAAGCAAAAATAGACAAATAGGATTACATCAAGTTAAAAAGCTTCTGCACAGCAAAGAATACAATCAACAAGGTAAAGAGACAACCCACAGAATGGGAGAAAATATTTGCAAACTACCCATCTGACAAGGGATTAAAAATCAGAACATATAAGGAGCTCCAACAATTCTATAGGAAAAAAATTGAATAATCCAATCAAAATATGGCAAAAGATTTAATAGACATTTCTTGAAAGAAGGCATACAAATGGCAAACAGGCATATGGAACAGTGCTCAACATCACTGGTCATCAGAGACATGCAAATCCAAACAACAATGAGATATAATCTCACCCAAGTTAAAATGGCTTATATCCAAAAGACAGGCAATAACAAATGCTAGTGAGGATGTTAGAAAGGAAACTCTTGGACACTGTTGGTGGGAATGTAAATTATTACAACCACTCTAGGGAACAGTTTGGAAGTTCCTCAACAAATTAAAAATAGAGCTACCATAAGATCCAGCAATCCTACTGCTGGGTATATACCCAAAAGAAAGGAAATCAGTATATCTAAGAGGTAACTGCTCTCCCATGTTTATTGCAGCACTACTTACAATAGCTAGGATTTGGAAGCAACCTAAGTGTCCATCAATAGATGAATGGATAAAGAAAATGTGGTACATATCCACAATGGAGTACTATTCAGCCATAAGAAATAACAAGATCCAGTCAGATGCAACAACATGAATGGAACTGGAGATCGTTATATTAAGTGAAATAACCCAGGCACAGAAAGACAAACATCACACGTTCTCACTTATCTGTGGGATCTAAAAATGAAAACAATTGAACTCATGGACATGGAGAGTAGAAAGATGGTTACCATAGCCTGGGCTAAAGGTAGTTGGGTGTGGTGGTGGGGGTAGGGGGAGGTGGGGATGGTTAATAGGTACAAAAAATAGAAAGAATGAATAAGGCCTACTATTTGATAGCACAACAGGATGACTATAGTCAATAGTAACTTGATGGTACATTTTAACATAACTTAAAGAGCTTTACTGGATTGTTTGTAACTCGAAGGATAAATCCTTGAGTGGACTGATACCGCATTCTCCATGACATGCTTATTTCACATTGCATGCCTGTATCAAAACATCTCATGAACCCCATTCATATATAAACTTACTATGTTCCCACAAAAATGAAAAATATAAATAAATAAAAATGTTTAAAATTGATTTAACTTCACTTATGTGAAATTACATGTGTGTATGTATACACACAAGGAATTCAATGACAGCGCTGCTTGTAATAGTCACATAATTAAATTAGAACAACAAAAAACACATTACCATTAACAGAGGGCTGGTTAAATGATTCATAATTAATCTCTTTGTTAGAATTTCAAGAATGTAAAATGAATGAGGAAACTGTCCATGGACCCATGGCCATAAGGAACTGTAATAGATATATCTAAATAAAAAACAGGGAATAATAGACATGGCAGGCAAATTTTGTTTAGAAAAAGAGGTAGTAACAATTTGTTTATATTTTTGTAAAAAACAACAAAAAAAGATGCCTACGAAACAGATAAGAGTGGTTGGTTATGAAGAAGAGAGCAGAATCTAAGTGAACATGGAAAAAACTTAGTCTCTTCTCCATATAGTCTTAAGATTCATATATACATATTTTCACATATTTAAACCATGTACATATATTATATACTCAACCATTAAATAGAGAAAGTTTCTCATGAGAAGATTGTGTTAAACAGAGACCTGAATGGTACATGTAGTGTGGCTCTAATTCACAATTCAACATAAAACTCCAAAGGAAGAATTGAAGAGCATGTGCATCTATGCATTTTGGGGCCCACTTAATATCATTAATCCTTTTATGTCTCTGGGAGAATATATCTAATTCCTGTTCTTTATTATCAGGCAAAATTCATTGTTCTTCTAAAGCATAACATGTTCCTAGTGGGAGCTTTGACAATGACAAACTGAGATATGCTTAATGACTTAGAGATGACTATTATCATGGACCACCCCTGATGTCCAGCTCTCCTGGCAGAAGGGAGCAGAGGAGGCATCACTAGTCACCGACCAAAGCTCAACCTGTACATGCTTGCAGTGTCAAAGGTTTTTCATTCATTGTGCTCTGGCAAAAGACACCAAATAAGGAGAAAGAAACACTGATGATAAGCAGCAGCATCGAAGATTAAGAAGTTGCCTCTTCAGTTTGCCTCTGTGCACATGAACAGTACTTGAAGTCTCAGTTGCCTATCAGCAAAATAGGGCAATAACAAATAATTAATAAGTTACATTTAAAAAATTAAAACACTTACACCTGGGTCTGGTATAGAGTGATGATGATGAGGAGGAGGAGGAGAAGGATGGGATGGGGAGGAGAAGCCACTTCTCATCTCCTGATTGTGAATCTTCTGATACAGAAAAATCTGAATCATCTTGATAGTGAAAGCAACAGGTCACTCTCATAAATATGTTTAGTTTATTAGCAGCAAAGGGAGTCAGAGGCACATGCAGACATTCTATGAAAAAAAAAGTTTTTCCTAGATTAGGTCTACATTAGACTATGAGATTATGGTTACCTCGCTTATTTACAGCTATATTTTCCATTTAACTGATGCTTATTGTAGATATTTATATTAATGGCCTTAATGGAGCATCAGTCCCCTATATCTGTGTCATTTTGTAATGGACATTGTCACTTCTCCCACCGGAATTGAAGTACATTTATCATGCCCTCAAATCTGGGCTGGTCTTATTATTTCTTTAATCAATACAGAATGTGGTGAAAGTGATTTTTGCATTCTGCAGCTTAGACCTTAAGGAGCCCTGTCTATAGGGTTTCCTCTTGGCTTTTGAACCCCTAAGATCACCCTACTGCAAACAAGCCCTATTTATTTAATCTAGTGGAAGAAAAGAAGGACAGCTGAACTGTCCCAGCTAACAGCCAGTCCCAATACCTAGATATAAAAGGCTTCTTGGACTCTCCAGTCCCAGGTAAGCCATCAGTTGACTTCATCCACAAAAGTTGTTTTTTTGATTGTTTGTTTGTTTGTTTAAAAATAAATAAAAAACAAAGTCGACTGAGCACTGTGGCTCACGCCTGTAATCCCAGCACTTTGGGAGGCCGAGGTGGGCAGATTACCTGAGGTCAGGAGTTTGAGACCAGCCTGCCCAACATGGCGAAACCCTATCTCTACTAAAAATACAAAAATTAGCCTGGCATGGTGGCATGCACCTGTAATCCCAGCTGCTCGGGAGGCCGAGGCAGGAGAATCACTTGAACCCAGGAGGCAAAGGTTGCAGTGAGCCGAGATCCCACCATTGCATTCCAGCCTGGGCAATGAGAGCAAAACTCCATCTCAAAAAATAAAAATAAAAAAAGTCTACAACATTACGATAACTATGAAATCATTTTTTGCTTAAGCCACTAAGTATCTTTTTTAATGCAGAAATGAACAACTGATATATTTTATTTGTTTTTCTAAGATAACTATATTTATTTACATTGGCATGTTCTTCAGATGTGACCAGGAATAAATATATGACATAAAAGCCTGGTTTTCCTAGCTGGCTAACATTTCTCAAGTTCTGTGCCAGACACTACATCAAGCAACTTAATATATTTCATGTATTCATAAAAACAGCAAGAGGTGGGTTGGCTTATTAACCTGTATTTTACAGATGAAGCAGGTAAGTCTCACTTCCATGGTCACCCAGAAAATTACTGTTAAACCTGGCATTCAGTCTTAGACTGTCCAATTCCAGAGTTCATGCTGCTTAACCACTAAATTTTGTATTGTCTCAATAGAAAGTCTCAGGGCTTGAGAACTCTGGTACTGCTGACTACACCGAAGGGAATGTTCTGAGCTGCTGGGCTTTTCCTGATTCTATAGATAGAGACTTATGAGGTATTTTTGCCAGACCAAATGTTGATGTTCCCTAATTTTCTCAGGACAGCATGTAAAGTAGGTAGTGCTGTACCATCTCCCAAAGTGAGCTCTGTGGGACATCTAGAATCAGAATCATAAATTCTTACCCATGTAACAATCACATGGGTAATTAGTTAAGGTGCATATTCCTTTGACTCAGGACACCAATTCAATAGGTCTGGTTGAGAATCACCTTTTGGATTCCAGTTGATTCTGATTTGTGTTTTAGGGTCAAACTAAGAATTATAAATACATGTAAAATAATTCCCCCAAAACATGGTTTCTCTCTTTCTCGTTCTTTTTCCAGATAAATATGATGTACATGATATCCACATCAATATAAACATGTATATAGATATAGATGTAGTGAGAATATTACTCTGAGCAAACATAAATTATCAAAGCAAGCCACCATTTAAGCATTCTTATTTAGTCTTCAATTTGGTCATATTTTCCTTTGTAATTTTTCACCTAAAGCTTGCATGTTGAGATACGTTCATGTTTATCACTAGACTCCTGTACATTGACATGAGAAGAGCAGGCACTCAGACGAGGAAACTGAAGCCTAACCAGGTTGACTGACTATTCTACATGGCTCATGGTTGATGATATGACTCTTTAAGCCTAGAGGTTTTTGCTTATACCAAAGGACAGTGCCTTAAATTACCTTAAATGAATACAGATATCTAAATACCTCCTGAGCAATTCTTCTATTCCCAGGCTGAAGGGTATCTAAAACATCAGGACTGAAGGATTGGACAATCTCATAGGCTCCTTGGGTTTTCAGAAAAATCCCTATGTCCTCAGTACATCCTGTTGTCTGGTGTCACCAGCCAAACTTAATCCAGCCCAGCTTATAGCAGACTTATGTTCATTTCCTCAGCATTTCTAATGGGGTTAAAAGCTCTGAGGGCAGTTCTAATTTTTCATAATGGGTGATAGTTTGGGGCCCTGAGTAGGCTGAGCTTAACTTCCTTCCTATTGAGCACTAACAGCACTGAAACTCTGGGCCAAATGGTGAAGACCTCATCGCGTGAAGAAATCTTGGTGCTCCACTAGTCCAATGCATGCGTTTATTCACAGAACATAGATTCTAGAGAAAAACAGTGTCGTGAATAAGCAGGTGTCTGTGGCTATTCAGTCAGAGCTAGAGCCAGTATGCAAGTCTTTGGAGGCACATGATAGGGTGGAAAGAACATTGGGACGGGAGTCAGGCCTGACTTTGATTTATTTGTCTGCCACTTACTGGCTTTGTGACCTTGGACAAGTCCTTAATGTCTCTGAATCTCAATTTAATTGTCTGTAAATGGGAAAATATACATAATGAGAAGCCATCTTTGAAAATAAAAGACAGCATTTTGAAGCCACTAGCTTACAGGTATAAGAAGACCAGTGAATGGATGTTCTTCTCCCCTTTCCAAAACTTCTTTGGGTTTTTCTCATCAGATATATTCTGACAACGATGGTCCTCTTATCTACCAAATGGTCCTCTTATCTACCAAAATGCAGTGTCTCTTTAGATAACGTAATCTTTTTAAGGTAACAGTCTATTGTGTATAACTCTTGTTTAGAGTGGTGGCATCTTGTCTAAACACAGCCTTCAGTGCCGACTTTCTCTTTCTGCTGCCCCAAGCTCTGAGAAGGCTAGGAGCTAGAAGGGAATTCTGTAACACTCTTGGAGTAGACGTTAATCCAGAGTTCAGCCTGGGCCACAGGGTCCTGTTTCTTTCTTCAGGAGAAGTGTCCACTATACTGGAGCTGATCTAGTCCCCATTAACAGAATTCAAGATGGATTGGATTCTATCAGGAGTCCAATAAAATAAAAATTTCCTGATAGTATCAAATATCAACCTCCATCTCTTTTGACTCTCTGGAGAAATAGTTATTTGGTTATACCCTTAAAATTACACATTTCATTGTTATGAGTTTCTAGTCTCAGTCAAGTAATAATAAAAGCATTTACCTGTTAGTTTCTCACCATCATGCAAGGGGTAGGGCTGGAAGAAATTGTGAAGCAGATATCACCTTTTATCCAATCCTTAAACAAGATTTTAAAAATCAGGGAAGGGAGATAGCAGTGTAAGCAGAAAAAAAATAGTAGGGGGAAGAGTGATTTGTTTTTCCTTCCTCTCAAGCCCTTAGGGTCATATCATCTATAGCAGGTGCTTGGTTGGGGAGGGAGGCCTCCAAGTTATAGGCACAGGTTTGACATCCATCACAAAGGTAGGAATCCATACTAGTCACTTGTGCTGCTGCATATCCATGGAGGCATATTAAGCCTCATGGATACCAGAGCGTGGCCTTGATATTTTAAATCTGAGTATGAAGTGGGAGTGCTGCAGCATTAGTCCTTGCTTCGGCTGCTTGTCTTCAGTGATATACAAGTTTCATAAATTATGTTAACTAGAAAAGGGATGAATTAGAGCTTATAATCACTTGCAGAAATCTTTCTGCTTATTTGAGATATGGATTATTTTAGGGAAAAAATATTGCTTTCAGCAACAATCCTCCCTTTTTTGATATATAGATGATAGATTAGATAGGTAGATAATAAATAGATAATCGATAGATAAATAGATGCATGTGCACGTGTGTGTTGTTATAGGAAACTATAAAGCTCATCTGTGACAGGGACTGAAGAATCTTTGAGTTATCAGCATCACCTGAATGTAAATTTTATGTGACAGACAGCATAGATAGTGAATTCATCACACTACTCCCAGCTATCAGCACACTGCCTGATTTACAGTAACTGCTCAGTAAATATTTATGTATAAAATCAATAAATAATTTTGTACTTTAATTATTTATTCTACTCTTGGATCTTTATTTTGTGTAGGTTAGCTTTGTCCCTCCATCTCTAATGTAAACTCTGTGAGGACAGGAAAAATAGTAATCATAGCAGTTACCATTTATTAAGTGCTTACTCCTGGTAACAGGTCTTGTGGGAGGCGCACATCACACACAAATAAAGTCCTTTCTCTTTCTGGAAGACAAAGAAATAGGCACAAAGAGGCTCTAAGTAACTCGCCATGGTCACTCAGTACATTCCTGGCAGAGCATCCAAAGCCCACATTATTAACCACAATGGAACTGTGATACGTCTCATTTTGCACACAATGCTTAGCATGACTTAAACCTTTGTGTAAACTGAGGTTGGCAGGGATGGCTTAGTTACAAATCTGACAGTAGAGAACCTGCTTTTTCTGCCATTTCCTTTTAGAGTATTTATCACGTCCTTGGAGGCTGCCCTGGCTCCCCAGCACTAAATCCCATTCCTGCCCTCCCTGCACAACAAATGGCCCGTTACTGTGCTTCCATAGACCTCCATTTGCATGAAAACTTTTCTCTTCAAAATAAAACAAAACAAACAACAACAACAACATTTTCCTCTGACATTTATTAAGTGACTTTGGTAAGCCAAATGACATGCCAAACTGTAAGGCTGTCTCATAATTCCATCAATAAACCTAAAAGGTAGTTTGAGTTATTATCTCCACTTTAAATATATAGGAATTGAGTCTCAGAAAGGTTAAGCTAAGGTCATAGAAATATGACCCATTTACCATATACACACATACATATATTTACTGTTTTAAAAATTTGGGGGTTGTGTTGTATGTTTTCTCCAAATATTTTCTCTCATTTATCTTCATACCAAACTTTTAAGGAGAACAGAGCACTGAGGCTCAAAAACGTTAAGTGATACTTAGATTGTCATGACAGGCCTGGGACTAGGACTCAGTTTCTTGACTCCTTTCCAAGTACTTATTCCAAAACACAAAACATCAACCTTTCCAAGCAATACTATTGAATTTTAATAGGGTGTGTTCCTCAAATCAGCAACTCAAGGCAGAAAATGCAGACCCCACAGTAAGATAATAAGGGAGATATCTGGGGACAGAAGAAGTTTTCTTCAAGGTTTCTTCAGGTAACAACTGAAGTTACTTATTCTGTTGTGGCTGAAGTTCTAAGTTATTCTTCCACCTAAGTTATTCTGATAGTAGACTGGAGTTATATCAGACTAGGAGTTGCTGTATTGTGGGGACCTAGGCAGTTTAGAAATTATGACTCTTCTCTTGTGGGAAATAACATTTTGCTTCACTTTAGTTTCCTTTCTCATGTGAATTTAAAACTTTTCTGTACAGAGAAATGGCTTGAAGATTTTTGCGAGATAGTCCTGCTTCTTGGTGTTAATATATATTGATTTTACTTATATTCTCTTCATTGTATTACACAAGAAGATGTTTAACCAATGGAAAAGACATACTTGCTTCTTTGTTTTATAGACTCCTGTGAGGAGCAGCTCTAACCACGTTAACTCCCTGCTTCAGCTGGTTGTCTTATCCTTAAGGTATCCATCCATCCTGCTAAGGGAACAGTCTAAGTTTTTGGAGCAGGTTTTAAAGAAATTTGTAACAGTATCCTGTTTTACTTTTGGAAGTATCCTGTTATGTCTAACAAAATTTACAACTACCTTATATATTCTGCAGCACGTGACTGCTGTGTTCTCCCACTATGATAAGACAAAACATGTTGATTATTTTAAGTTTATGAGAAGCGCTGACTTCATGAAAAAGTGTGGTCATTTCATTATGTTTTACTCTAGACCCCAAATAATGAGAGGTGCTACCTTTAAAACTAATTGTCTAATGCCAATGAGAATTGATAACAGTAGACAGAGGCTGGGGCTGAACTGTTTCTCCTTATAGATCTAAGGAAATGTGCAGTCACACTGACTAATGATAATCATTTAAGCTTTATTATTCTATTTTGCTGTAACCACACTCTTTCCTACAGCTCCCCTCCATAATTATGCCTTTAATTTCCTAACACACAACAAAGCATTCTGCTTTGGATTCTATTTGCTGGAGAGGATGAGCTCTAGAACTCCCTTTATGTCTATGTCTGGAAAAACTCATTTTCTTTGAACACAGGCATGCATACACACACAGAGAGATACACAAGCATACACACATGCACACATACAAACCTTAACAAAAGTTACTTGTCACTCCTCTGCTGGTCTCTGTGGCATTGGTTCCCAGAAGGAGGCTGTTGGCTTTTTTCAAATTTACAGTTTTCTTGCTTATGATATTTTCAATGAAGTTCAGAAAACAAGAAAAGACTCCTTTAGTAAACTCCTAAACTCCAAGAAGGATTAATTGCAACATGCCTTGTCTTAGTACTAAAAAAGTGAAGAAGTGATTTCAGGGTAGTTTTATATCCTTTTTTTCACTTTTATTTCTGTATTTCTTCTTTATTTCCTTTTTAATGGTAGTATTTATTTTTAATAATAAATTATTCTACTAAGTGTAAGAGTAAGTACTACTATTATCTTTATTTTAGAGAACAGACAACTAAGACAAGAAAATGTTATGTAATTTACCAACTGTAGGTTGGTTGGGATCAGCAAGGCAGTTCATAGGCAGGGTGTCACATGTCGAAGTTGGAGTTAGCTAAAAACACTGATGATATGAAAGACAAAGGTAGTTTCTTCCCTCACATGTCTGACACCTCATTTGGAAGGGGTAGAACAATTGTTGGCTAGTTGGCCATCTCTCTTTCTTCACATAACATCTCCATGTGACCAGCTTGAGCTTCCTCAGAGCATGGCATTTTCAGAGTATTCGTACTTCCTACATATAAGCTATATAGAGAAACATTTTGAAAAAACAAGATGCTAGCTGAAAAATATCTTATGATTTAGGCTCGAAGTCACAACATGCCTTTTCTGCAATATATTATTGGTCAACAGCAAGTGACAAGCCTGGCCAAATTCCAGGTAAAGAGAATTACACACTGCACTGATACTGGAAAACATAGTTCCTCGATAGGTCCATATTGGGAGACTAGCTACTTTAAAAATATACAGGGAAAAATGTCCTTGCTTTTAATAATAATTATTTTCCTTTGGTGTTAATTTAGGTCACTATTTCTCCATAAACCTTATAAGTGAAAATAATGATCTTTTCTCAATAGAGAGCATAAAATACCTAAGAAAGAGCTTCAGCAAGAAGACACATTATCATTAGTGGTGAGTGTTAGAAGCATTTAGCATTTTTGCAGTGTTTTGCATAATTTGAGGGTTCTAAGAGCTTTTTCAAACACTTATTTGAATCTTAAGGGACAGTGTGCATACTCCTATTTGTCATATGTATATGATTTTATTATACCATATTAGCAAAATCATTGCTCATGAAAGTATGCAGTTGCCTGTTCCAGGGCTATGTTTACCCATGAAGCCCTTGCCTTTCCTGCTGAGGGTACAAACTAAAGTCCTAGATAGGCTCTTTAGTGCAGAAACCCTAGAATTAGTATCTTCTATTACTAGAGTAATTTTCGCTTGGATATTCTTTGACTCATTGAGAGGGCTTCTATTTGGGAAGCTTCTTCCCTGGGAGGCCTTTGTTTCTGGCTATGTTGTCTTTGGTTTTATTTTCATAGCTTCTCAATGCTTCTGAGCACACTTAATCTTTCTTCATCAAGCATCCAAGCTCTTTTTCCCAATACTTGACCACAGGTTAATTTATCTAGAATAACGATAATAGAATCTAATTGGTGTGTATGCTGGTTTTGTGACCAATATCTGCTGTATGGTCATGCCTGTAATGTCTACTTCTTGTTTGATTGATTAGAAATAATACTGATAATATTTATTCAGTTCTTATCATACATCAAAATTTGGCTACATAAATATACTTGCACTCTCTCATTTACTTCTTATACAATCCTATAAGGTTAGTGCTATTATTTTTCACATTTCACAGATGAGAAAGCTGAAGCTTCAAGGATGAGAAAGCTGAAGCTTCAAGGATAAAAAAAGCTTTGCCTAGAGTCACACACATAGACAGTCCTAAATTTGCTACTCAAAACCAGGCAATTGAGTCTAAGCCTCACTTCCAGCCACTATGTCCATTCCCATTCAACTAAAATCTCCTGAAACTCAAATCTGGGGAAATAATATAATTAGTGGGATTTTTATATTTAATGTACTTTTTGAGAAACCTCTTCAAACTCAAATATTCTTAGAGAAACTCAAAGAGAACTGGATAATTTTTTATTTTGCTTTTCTTTATTTACCTTATCTTTTCCTTTCAATAATGACGACTAGAGCCTCCAGTTTTGTGACCTTTTTCTATTCAGCTAATAATGTTGCATTTCCTTTTCTTATTTACATATGATAGGCTTCAGATATTTTTTATTTTCATACAAATTTAAAATAAAGTATCAGTCATTGTATAGATTTCTTAATGAATAGAGATATTCCCCTTAATGAATAGAGATATTTTGAGACTTGGGAAATTCTGCAAAATTTGGCACAATTTTTTTTTTTTTTTTTTACACAAGGAAAAGTTTGTCACAGGGCATTCCAAAGTATTGTGTGTTACTCCTTCCTCTGCCCCCTCATCAATGGCCACCATGGGGTCCTTTCATTTGGCAAAGTAAATCCATTATAATATTTTTAATGACCAATTGATAACTCATGATAACATATTTTTACATATTTTTAGTGGTGTTTTGATTTAATAGTAAGGGTGCGTGGAGAGAGAGAGTAAAATGTTTACCTTAAATAAATGTATTTTAAGTCATAATATTTGTGTTAGGCAGAGTTCTCCAAAGACGAATCTCTTTCCTAATACAAAGATTCCTCACAGAGGAATCAATAGGAGGAGATACATTTAAACTGGCTCAGGTGATTTTGGAGGCTGGGAAGTATAGATTCAGGAGAGTCAGTGGTATATTCCAAGACTAGTCCAAGGCCTGAGAAGCAGGAGAACTGATGGTGTAAATTGCAGTCAGACTTTGTCTGAAATCAGGAGAAAGCAATATTCCCACTTGAAGAGAATCGGGCAGAGGGAGAATTCTTCCTTACTCAGGCTTTTATTCTAGTTAACTCTTCACAGGATTGAATGAAGCCTACCCACATGAGGGAGGGTGATCTGCTTTATGTAGTCTACAGGTTTAAATGTTAATCTCTTCCAGCAATACCCTCACGGACGCACTAGAAATGTTTAATGACATACCTGGACATGCCATAGCCCAGTCAAGTCAACACATAAAATTAACTATCACAATATTTTAAGTCAAATTATTATCATTTATTATGCCTTTACTTATGCCAGTACTTAATCCTCACCTTACCTTACCGAGGATGTTGATCCCTATTTCACATGAAAAATATAAAAAATAAAACACAGAAACACAGCTGGGGATGGTGGCTCACACCTGAAATCCCAGCACTTGGAAGGCTGAAGAAGGAGAGGCTTGCTTGAGCCTAGGAGTTCAAGACCAACCTGAGAAACAGGGAAATCTCATCTCTACATAAAACATTTTTTAATTGAAAATTTAAAAAAAACACAAAGACACTGCAGCTCAGAGGCTAATTAGCTTGTCCTACATGATAGAGCTGGTAAAGAGAGCAAAACGACCATCTCAGCCTATCCATCCTGCTCTAAGATAGAACATCTTGTTATAGGGGACAATCAACTGATACTAAGATAGGAGTCCACATAAGATTGATAGAAAGTTAACTGGGATTCCCTCAGCATTCACAAAGCAATAATGTTTCCTTCCTATGTAAGGTGGTCATTTGCCTGACTATTAAGTAGAAAGGTATTTCCTGAACCTTGACTTCTGCTGAGGAAGGAAGTCTCTGTCAGTCACTCAAAGAGTCTTCAGAATCTCAGAAAGGAGGGATACAGAGTGCCCTATATGAAGACAGAGGGGAATCCTTTTATTTAGTACAAAGTACTGTGCTAGGAACTTTCAATCAAATATATTTCACAAAAACCACAATCTCTTTTATTTTTATCAGAGTTGATGTGTCAATACTGTTTACTAGAGGGATGGAAAACAATCGCTTGTTTATACAGACCAGTTTGCCAAAATACTGTCATTCAATGAGTTTGCATGACCTTAATTGCACAACAGAGGGTGTCAGAAGAAGCTGTGCTGGACCTGACCACATTAGAGCTCTTCAGGATCGCCAGATAGGAGCTGCCAACTCTGGAACAAACATCTCTGCCTTGTTTCTTGGATGATAGTTTTTAAACCAACTCTTAGTAATTTCTAAAGGCATGCTTTGTAGCTGTCAGAATGAGTGTCCCCTTGCCCTGGAGATGTGCAGTCACGTAATTCTGGGTTCCTTTATTCTCACCCCAACAGAAAAGTAAGGTGGAAGAAGAGCACAGTGTACCTGAACAGTTGGCAAGGTACCCCCCAAGGTTTCTGTCACTTGGCTGTTTTAGAAGATGGGCGCCTCAAAGAGAAACAGAAACTGCTAATGTCATCCCACTCATTTCTAATTGGAATGGTAGGGACCAAACAGCTATGAGGGCTTCCAGTATAAAATGGCACAGGAGGGATAATATGTCACCTTCAGTGCCACTGTGACTCAGAACTTCAGGCTGCCACTGTGTAAGCGCTGAGTCAAATTTAATATGCCTCTCTCTGACAGATTTAATGTCCATCAGGACCTGGGGAAAGAGCACATGACAAGCCTGAAGATGAACTGTGTTCTCAGAGAAATCAGTGAGAAAAATTCAGCAGAGGAGTATTTAACAGGTTGAAACATACATTTATCAGCAAACTGTACTCTCTATGTACGTGAAATTAGGAAAGGCTTTTTAGATGCAATTTTGAATTATGTACTCTGCAATATAGATACATCAACTGTTGTTTGTTTGTTAGCTGATCATTTGAAAGACAAGGATGGATTGTATTTCCTGTCAGTCTGCTTCTGATTCAGTAGTTAGGATGATATATTGTCAGGCATCGCGTTAACAAATGAGTTGTAAGAGTAAGTGCAAACCATTTCTCATAATGCCCATCGAGATATAATTGGTCCTATTAACAACACTCTGAATTGAATTGATGTTTTTCTTTAACATAATATCTTTAATGTACTTCCCCCCACCATTCTGACTATACTATGAGTTTTTAAATAATTACTAAGAAAAATCTATATTAATTTCACTTTATTATATATGTATTTAAGTTGCAATATTGACAGAATTAAACTTGGACATAAATCATCCAACCTAAAAATTATCTGCATTGTCTAATGTCATCCTCACAAAAGTCCTATGAGTTAGTTAATAATCTTTATTTTACAGATAAAATTAATTTTCAGAATTAATAAATACACATAGGAAAGCACAGCTAAAAAGTGGTCAAATGGAATGCAAACTAACTTGAATCTGGCTGTGAAGCCTATATATTTATGTACCAGAATATACTTGTTAGTGACTAGGGAAGGCTTTTATCGTCCAATTCTGATTGCATTTTCTAGACAAACATCTCCCTGTTTCTCCAATTGTTACAAATATCTAAGACTCCTTTCCTCTTTTAGATCGTAAGCTTCTTATATGCAGAAACCACATATATGAGTTTTGCATAACATTAGACTAGTTGAAATATGAGTCCAGCTCTCAAATACGATATGGTTTCCTTCTGCTTAACTTAAGATTGACCTTCCAAATATTTGAAACAAAAAATAATCGGAGTTGTTTTTCTGATCAACTGGCAATGACGGGAACCATTGTCTTTATAACGTGTTTATTATGAAACAACTGCCACTGTTAGAAGCATAATATGTGATCATATAGCCACTGGATTTTCTGGTAACTTGCATCACTTATGGCAATCTCATAAGCAAAAAGATCGCTGTGCACTGACATCTCAATATTCCACTTACCCCACCCTGCTTCACCCCTAAAGAACACTGGATAGTGAGAAAGCCTGGCATCTGACATTTATAAATACAAAATGCCTCGCCTATTGCATTGCCTCTATTAAAAGCAGACTCTACCAGAGCTCTCTATCATTATTGGCCAGCAAAACAATGGAGTACTCGTTATTCTTTCTGATTACTCCACACTCCTTCCCAAGAAAGTGAGCTGAATAATACTCAGTTCAAACTTTTCCATATACAAAATAGAGCAAATAAGAATGATTTGGGGCCCCAGTTTGAATGTTCAACTCTGGTCTCTCCCATATATACTGGGTGTAGGAAGAGGCCTTTCCCCAGAATCTTATCCTTGGGTTCTCTTTCTTTGCTGCTGACATACAAGGAAGAAGCATCTGAAACTGCAGACACAAGAACTATGGGTAGCTCTGCTGATTAAAAACAGTTGCTTGACCTTAGGCAGATTGCTTAGCATTCTCGCCTCAATTTCTTCAGTTGCAAATGGGATTGATGAGGTTCATTCTATACTATCCCATAGAGGATTGAACAGATCTTATTCTTTTATAATGGTTATTTAATACTATATCTGGTCACTAAGAGTGACTGATACTAAAAACAAACAAAATATTCTCCCTTAGTCCACTATGATAAATCTTGACTTTTCTAGAGGATCTTTAAAAAAAAAATCTACAAAACAAAATAACAAATGAAACCTACTGCTTTGCTCTGGTGCCTTATGACATACCATGAAATCTGGACTTACTCTTCCCATACGTGTGCTTTACCTGTTGGTGATCCAGTCAGACATTTCTCACCCTACTCCATCTCCCTGTTTACACATAACAGTCTGAATTCAAACAGAGGCTTTCAATGAGATCATAGACAACAAATATCACAAAAAAAAAAAAATAGCTGTTGTTTTTGGCTGTGATGACTGTTTGTTACAAAAAGAAACTCAGGTCCTCTGGCACAGGTTCCTCAGAACCCCGTTAACCTGTGGTGTTAGAATAAGTGTTAGAGGACTAGATCACAATGGGTGAGACTGTGAGCTTTTGAATCGGACAGATCTGGCCTTAAATTCCAGCACTGACAATAAATAGCCATTTGGTCTTTGGGAAATCGCTTTTCCATTCTGAGACTCAGTATCTTCAACCCTAAGTCCAAAAATCATAGAGATGGTGATACTTTCCAATTCATAGTCATAATAAGACTAAGTGAGACATACACTTATCCCATGGCCTTGGGCAAAAAGACCTCCAGAATTTCAGCTATTAGGATACCATCACTGCTATCATTAGGAATAATAATGTTGATCTAACATAGTTAAAATCTTTGTTCATCCAGAATACCCAGTTAGTCCCCATGCTTTAGCTAACCCTGTAGAATCCATGCCGTACCTTCTCCTAGGATGCTGGGATGAAGTGGAGATTTCTGTAGGCCTTTGTGAAGGCCAAAATCTACTCTGCCGAAATCTACCTTCCTCAGTCAGACTGAGAGCAGTGGATTGTTAATTGAATTAGATTAGAGCATGGATCATGAAAGCCAAGTCTGCTTGTCTGCTAACTCAGGATGCCAGTAGCTGCAGACACAGCAACCTGGCTGACTGATCTCTGGCTCCAGGAGGCATATCTTGTTTTCTTCAAAAAGGAGGTCATTCATAATTGATAAGAACTGAGAACATCTCCATCATATACCACCATAATTTAATAAAATATCTTGTTAACTAAAGCATTGGAACCTGAGATAGCTATTGATTTCGTCTTTCATTTGGGAGCAAGCTAATTTCCTATGGCCAGGGCTGGGACTGGAAGTGAATCACGCTGACAAAATAAGATGTATACCTGAGCACAAATGATCCTGGGCCATCTGAAGCCGGATGCCTCAATTAGAGCAGCTGGACACTGACATTGTAAGTGCAACAAACTAAGAAAACAGACTCTGTAAAACCTCCACAAAGGGGAAACTCTGCAGCCCACAGGGCCTGTGGCTCACTGCTGAAACCCACATTTTCCCATCTGATAAAATTAATGTGTATCATTGTGCATTAAAAAGGAGGGGAAGTCTACTTACCTCCTTTTGGTTCTTTGAAAAAATCTCTGACAATTCTGAGGGGAAGCAGCAGGTTATCTCAAGTGGCATTTAGCCAAACAACCTGGGATAAGGCTCTTATGAACGCTCCAAGGCCCTCGATGCCATCTAAGCCATGGTAGAGAACCTTCTGAGGAATACCGTAGGCAGAGTTCTCCTAGATGCTCCTGATGACTTCCATGTGGAGAGCTGTTTAAATAAACTATTTTCGGCCTCCTTGAGGAGTGTATCAGATACTAGTGATGCAGGATTTTTGCTCCTTAACTCAGCTAGACCAGGAAGAATTAGGCACACAGGCATCAAAGCATGAGCGGAGTAGAATTTATTAAGTGAAAGGAAAGCTCTCAGCAAACAGAGGGAATGCAGTGGGGTGGTTCTTCTGCCTGAAGACAGGAAAGTTCCCCAATATGGCGAGGCTGGGACTTTTGATGGGCTCAGAATAGAGAGTGTGTGGTGATTGGTTTGTGAGTATGCAAAAATGGTCAAAGCAAAGACACTATTCAAAGGCGGGCATGACAGTATAGAAAACCAATCAGGAAAGTGTAGATATATGTAAAACAGGTGAAGTATGGGGATCAATCAGAGGACAGCATGCCAAACAGGAAGGTGGGTTCTCAATTTGGTCTGAGGATTTACCCTGGACTGCTTCCAGCTTGAAGGTTTGGTCTCACTGGGGACCTGACCCTATCTGACTAGGCATTTGTCTGCCTCCTGTCTCTATCATTCTCCCTGCTGAAGAGGTACATCTAACTGCCGTTGGAATAGGGTTGAAGACTGATCTTAACTGCTTCCCGCTGACAGGGGGCACTGTTTTGGGAAAACAGCTCTCAGATAGGCAGGCCTATCTCAACGGTCCCCAGTAAAAGGGAGCCATCATCCAAGGTTCCAGTTGCATGACCATTTGGAGTTTGATGACCCATCCCTTTTGTTTCTTCAGAGCTGCAGCTGGAGATCACTGTTGGTTCACAGGAATAAGCAGGGTTAGCCTAAAAAGTAGGTAAAAACTTAAAAACAACTGATGAGATTAGAATTTAATGACAAGTATATGATAAGTTTTGAAACATAATCTTTCTTTCTCCAGTCCTCATTTTTTTTTCACAAAAACAAATAATGATAGGATAAATTGTCTGCAAAATAAACTTTAGTCTTACACTTGGCCTGATTATTTGCATAAAGTGCAGCAAGAATATATTTTTCATATAGGCTTTTACATTGACTTTGGTGGAACTCTGTTCCACAAGGAATCTCAGAGAGACCATTTAAAGCTAAGCCCAGCCATGAGTTTGCACCCTCAAATACCTATGAGTCGGGTTAATTTTTCTCTTCTTCAGGTCCCAAGAACATGGGGCTCCTGAACTTGCCAGAAAGTGACATTCTTTTACTCACCACAGGTTAGGAACCCTGTATGGGGACCGTGTAGACAAGGTATGAGACCAGTTTTCCTAAGGGGGTTTTATTAGCTCTGCAAGTCTAGCTTGATTACTTAAAGGGAAACACATCCTTCTAGTCAAAACCTTGATAAAACAGTTTATCCAATTGTCTCCTGTTGCTAAAGAAAATGGATTCTTATTGCACTGATGCAAAAAACTATATTACTGTAAGTTAGGAATAATCACAGACAGTTTCCAAATTCTGGAGAAGTCAGACAGAAAGAAACAAATATGCTCCAAATTTTATTCACAGGAGTATACCTTACTCGATTATTAAACACTGTAAAAAACTCAAAATAAGTTTCCTTGACTCTGAAGAACAAAACAAGGATTAGCAACATTTTAAATGAACAGGTTAAAAAGATTACTTCAGTTTTCTGTTAGTTCAGTCCATTCTGTTAACTCTTGTTCTGCTTGATATTCATGAACATATCAGCTCTTAATGAGTCTGGTACGTTTTTCCAAAGTCACAATCTCCAAAGTTATCAGAAACCTGCATTTGAGAGCACCTGTAAAATCCTATACCTTTGAAAAGGATCAAACAAGACAATAATTGTCTATGAATGACAAAATGTCCAGGGTAGTTACAATAAAAAACATGATTGATAAAGAAGTTTGGTTATTTCTGTGGTTTACATTAACTGAAACTAGTAACCTTAATTATGATCGATAGCACATACTCGAACACTATAATTTTAGAACTCCCATACAATTTTGGAACATATATTAACATTATTCACTAAAATATAACCTGAAGAAGGTCAAATATTATTGTTATTTTGGCAATCCCACATGACTAAACAAGTGAAATAATTCTGTTTACCTCACTCTTACATGCTCCAGGGGCCCTCTGCAGCATCCAAAAGTTAGGGGTCAGGAAAGACAATTTTTGAAGCTGAAGTTTGATTTTTGGAGGCCTGTTAAATAAAGCACTTGATATTATGAACTAAAATTCCAGATTTCAGCCAAAATAATGACTTGAAAAATATTTAGACAAGGCAAAAACCTTTACTCATTAAGAGGGAAGACTTAACTTTCCAACCAGTCTATCTCTTGTTTTCTTCTCTTTTTTTGGTAGTTTATTTGCAAGGCAAACAAAAATCTTTCCTTATCCTTTATTACTGCATGAAAATCAATGGAGAGAAAGCCAAATTTCACCCTTTCATTAGTCTACTACTAATGTCAATCCAATTTTTTAAAATTAAACTTTATAGATAATTCTATCCAATCTTAACAAGTTTGTCCATGAGGTGAGATTCTCATAAACTTTTTATAGCCCTTTACAATTTTTTGTTAAAGAGTAGATCCATGCCCTCATAAAACCTTGTTGTGCTTTTATTCTGATGTTCAATTTATGGCAAAACCATATAATGCATTTCTGAAGTTAGTCAATATGTTCACACACACAATTTATTTTGTAAGACTAATTTTTACAAAACCTTCCATCATTTATTTCAAGTTTCATCTTTATCGTACCTAATTCAAAACAATCCTTTAACCCTCTAAACTAGGCAAAAATTTACATTCCCATGCCTTCTTATAATCTTTTACTAAAAACACATTTTACTTTTCTTACACACCTTGCATGTAAATTTATTTTCAGCAATCTCAATTACATGTTATAATGGCAACTCTTAGCAATGTTTAACTTTAGTGTAAAACCTGGTAAGTTGTTTTAATTATGTATTAGGCACAGATAAAGTCTGTCTCTTTCCAGCATATTTAAGCATGTAGTTAATTCCATATGTCACCAGGCCTTATCAAATTGTAAATCAGACAAGTTGAACAGTTCTCAAAAGCCAAAGAAACAGTTTATATCCTTAAAACATTTAGCAAGCCAAGTATCTGACCCCCATAATTTAGAACACATATTTACATTTTGAAGACATCTGTATTTTACCAATTATCTTTAAAAATGTTTGTATTTCTCAAACATTAAAGTCACAAGAACTAAAAGGCATTACAGCTTTTATTTTTCCTTCAAAAATAGTTGATCTAAGTGCTTATTTTTCTCTAGACCAATTAACTAGAGTTCTTTTTTATAAATGCCACACACACCACACATATATAAACAC
This sequence comes from Rhinopithecus roxellana, assembly GCF_007565055.1. NCBI lineage: Eukaryota > Metazoa > Chordata > Mammalia > Primates > Cercopithecidae > Rhinopithecus > Rhinopithecus roxellana. The sequence continues at coordinate 17,121,752 of NC_044559.1, forward strand.
ACAGAAAGACGGAAGAAGATCTAATAGTTGTAAGATTTTTCATCTGTCAATCTCCTAATTGAATTATTGGCTGCAGGGTGAAGCCCTTCAAGAAATAGGGCTAGGAAAGCATGTGGTTTGATAGAGCCGAATAAGCAGATATAGCTGGAAGACGAAAACAGATTTTGAGAGAGATCTATCTGTTTTTAATTCCTGGGGTTCCATGAGGAAAACAGAAGTTTTTGTTTTCCCCAAAACTGGTTTTGTGCACCTTCTTTGTTTTTCTCAGGAGTCTCCCAGTCTATCAGAAGTTGTCTTAGGGCCTCTCATGCATACATTAAGAGTGGCAAGACAAAATGGAGAAAAGTAACTCAGTGGACAGAGAAAAAAATGTTTTCCACAAAAACAAGATCCAGGAAGAGAAAAACATAAAGGTCTTTTAAATATACCAACAGCTTGGATATTCACTTTAATTAAGCTGATCATTTTTTTAAGAAAATCCTTTTAAACCGCTTGTTAGCTGACTTTACCTATGTCAACCAGCCAATGTTTCTGGCTTTTGAACTTTACCAAAAGTAATGTCACAGGGAAACCAACAAGTCTCAACTAAAGTTATGAGTTAACTATGAGTATACAAGATATTTTTAAAAGGTGATAAGTAGTTTTTACAAAATCTAGAATCTGTAAAAGTAGCTCAAAGAAAGGAATATTTTAAAAAGGAAGCTAGAAGTTGTTCATGGACAGGAAGGGAAACAGCGAATGGCAAAAGTCGCACAGATATTAACCAGAAAGCAATCATTCCCTAAGCCGGGATTGAACCTGGGCCACCATTGTAAAAAAAGTGGAGATCAAAAGAAAGTACTGCCATAATCAAGCTTCCAAGGACATAAAACAAGATGGAGACCTGCAGCAAAGTTTGTTACCAACCAGTTTGCCAAGCTGGCTTGAACAGTGGTCTTATAGGGTACTAGGCCTCCATTCTATCCTAAGGTACCCCTCTTTGTGACATAACTGTACAGAAAGACCCACAAAGTGCACCAGATTGGCTACAGCTCAAGACTAGCCTCAGAAATGTTTCCCATTAATCAAAACTTTACATAGGATATAAACAGTGATTTTATCATTCATTCAACAGGTGTGTTCAGGGAGAGGGAGGCCAGATGTCTGACTGGTAAGAACTTTTACTCTTTTGCCAGCATGTCACGCTTCTGGATTCCCTTCCCCTGAGTTCATTTTTAAGCCAACCAGTTTAAGATTTGGGGAAATTAACTTTTCTCAGTTTGGGGGATGCATCCAAGGGTAGTGTCCCGTGGTACAGGATACAATTACCCATCTGCGAAGAGAGGACAGATGAGGACAAAGGAGAAATAAGGCTTCCCCCCTGCCCCACAAAGGAAGCACAGTGATTCAGGAGGCATTCGAGTGAAATACAGACTGAAGATGATTGGTTACCCATCCAGAAAGAGGGGAAAAGAACAAGGCATCCCTAGTTTCTTTCTCTTCCCAGCCAATACCCGGGTATGTGAGGTAGAGAAAGAAGAAGTGTCCCCATTTCTTTATTCTGTCCTTATATCCCTGAGTCCCAGCGACCAGGGCAGGGTTCCACCTGTGGGTGCAATTGTGGCTTTCACCCATGTTAACAGAGAGGCATAGGGGTGGGAATTATCCACATTTACCCATATGCTGCCTATTGTCCCTGCTGTCGGTAATCTTTGAGTTCCCTACACCTTACCTATGCCATGGATGCTAGCATGTTCTCTGTCCATGAAATGGGATGAGGGGGCTAATTGGCAGGAATCAGTCATGCTCACCTGCACTGTGCCTTTTGACTTCCATTGTCATCTGCCTCTGGATCCAGTTTTCCTTGCTAGGGCTTCAATCTAAATCTTGGAATTGAGTTTGGGACAAAAATGTGCCTCAGAAGGGTTCATGGACTCATTAAGTCCCAGGTGGCCCTCCTGAAACAAGGGAGAGAAAAGGCAGTACTGTGAATTGGGGTCCTGGCTTTGCAAAATACCTTTCAAAAGGAAAAAAAAAACTCTCATATAGAAAAGCTCCCTGTATTCACAGGGCTATGTGTTAACTCCTGACATGGTGGAGAAAAGAGGAAAAAAAAACAGCTTTAGCGCAGGGTGAGGAAGATGCCTGAAGGAACAAAAGCCTCCGACTTTTTTCAAATGGGGTCCTCCAACATGGTGGAAAACCCATAATTGTTTGTACCTTCTTCCTGGTTCAGCCATAGGAGGAAAGACTCCGTGGGCATGAGGCAGGAAGGGACAGCAAACAGGAAAAACTGGACAGCCAGCTGCACTGGGTCATTAGCCCCCGAAACCACCCTGTGGCCCAGGTGGCAGCTGCAGCTCATTCCAGCCCCACATGGCTGTTGTATGCCGTGTGTGCATGAGGCAGAAATGGCCATGAGCCCCAGCAGGGAGGGGATGGGGTGGCAGCAGGGAGTTACCACTCACCCATCCATCTTGTGCTGCCTGAGGCCATTAAGTTAGGGGTTAGGGATGCCTTTAAAAACAGACAGAAATCGCATTGTTCTGAATTGCATATCTGATGGCTGGGCCAAAGGCTCATTCTACCTAGTAATATCTCGGCAGTTTGCAATAACATCCCCAATATCATAAAAGAAGGTAGGTGCCATAACAGCCCTGAAAGGAAGAGGGAAAATGACATTCAAAAAACACTGGATTGGGGCCAGGCACAGTTGCTCACGCCTTTAATCCCAGCACTTTGGGAGGCTGAGGTGGGTGGATCACCTGAGGTCAGGAGTTCAAGACCAGCCTGGCCAACATGGTGAAACCTGTCTCTACCAAAACTACAAAAGTTAGCTGGGTATGGTGGCATGTGCTTGTAATCCCAGTTGCTTGGGAGGCTGCGGCAGGGGAATCACTTGAACCCTGGAGGCAGAGGCTGCAGTGAGCTGGGATCACACCATTGCACTCCAGCTGGGGAGACTCTGTCACACACACACACACACACACACACACACACACACACACACACACACAAAACTCTGAATTGGAGTGAGGCCAACATTCCCAACCCCTGAGAGTGATGGTGGGTGGCAGTCTCTACAGCTGTGCCATTCATTCTTAATTGGCTAGCATAGACCCAGTGCTCCATCTGTTTTCAGAAAAAAGTTTGAGGACAAGAAGGCTCAAAACCAAAAGTGAAAGAGGATTTTTGTGTCCACATTTTACTGACCCTTCCTCTGATCTCCATACTACACAAAAATGATGCAGGATTTTTGCTCCTTAGCTCAGCTAAGTCCAGGTTCTTATCTCATGACCAAGAAGAATTAGGTACATGAACATCAAGGAGTGAATGAGTGAAGTAGCATTTATTAAGCAAAAGGAAAGCTCTCAGCAAAAAGAGGGGATGCAGGGGGGTGGTTCTCCTACCTGAAGACAGGAAAGTTCCCTAATATGACTGAGCCTGGGGATTTTATGGGCTCAGGATACGGAATGTGTGCTGATTGGTTTGTGAGTATGCAAAAACGGTCAAAGTGAAGATACCACTCAAAGGTGGTGACGACAGTGTAGAAAACCAATTAGGAAAGGGTAGGTATATTTAAAGTAGGTAAAGGATGGGGATCAATCAGAGGAAAGCACACCAAATGGGAAAGCAGGTTCTCAATGCAGTCCAAGGATTTACTTGAGACAGTTTCCAACTTGAAGTTTGGGTTTCATTGGGGACCCACCCCTATCTGCCTAGGCATTTGTCTGTCTTCTGCCTCTCTCACTAACGCTGCCTTAGTAAAGTGTCACAAACTGGTTAGCTTAATACAGTATGCGTGTATTTTCTCCCAATTCTGGAGGCTGAAGGTCTGAAATCAATGTATAGGTAGGGCTGAATCATTCTGAGGGTGTTGAGGAAGAACATATTCCTTGCCTCTCTCCTGGTTTCTGCCAATAGCTTGCAATCCTGGGCATCCTTGGTTGGTGAATATATCAGTTAAACCTTTGCCTGCATTTGCAAAGGCTGTTTGCCTTGTGTCTCTGCATTCTCTTTCGTATGTGTCTGTCTGACTTTCCCTTTCCTATAAGACCACTGGTCATATTAGATTAGAGCCCAGCTAATGTTCTCAACTTAACTTGAGGACATCTGCAAAGACCCCATTTCCAAGTAAGGTTGGATTCTGAGGTACTGGGAGTTAGGACTTCAACATATCATTTTGGGAACACAAATCAACCTCAAATAAGGAGTCATTATGTGCTTGGTTCACTGACCATGCTTATTAGACTTCCTTAAGACCAAATAAAGAAAAAAGATTTTTCCCATAATAACATAATTATTTTGACAACTAAAATATAAACAAAATCATAATTTAGGAAATAATAGTAGGCAGCAGGAGATGATAAAGTATTTCTAAAACTTTAAGTCACCAATCAACTGTAACAGAATTCTCAAGGTGAGACTTGTTGATAAATAATAAAATCATAAATTTATTAGAACCACTCCAAAATTTCTTGAGTAAAGAACATTCAAATGATACCTCTATTTTTCCTCCAATCTATCTTCCTCCATCTTATTTAATCTTACTGGAGTAGTAACTGTTGAATTTTAACCTGGAAATTATTCTTATTTGTATTTACAGTGGCATGGGATAAGCTGGCATTTTTCTCTTATTTTCCAACAGGGTGATAACTATGTTTTCCTTTGTCAATCTCCTTTTATCTATCAAATGTCCTAAAACTATTATTTCTCCCTCTGCAATTGCCAAGGTTAAATATTTATATATTTACTTATTTTTAGCACAGTCAAACACACTTGTTCTTCACATTTTCTTCTGCCTTAACTATGTTTCTATTTCTTGTCTTTCACTAAATTTTGAGCCCTTTCAAAGTAAAACTCATGTGCCGTCTCTTTCCTTTGCCCAGCTTAGATGCTAGTGCAAATGCCAGAAAGCGTGTGTATATTGAAGTGAATTTCTTTGAGCTTTTTAAAAATAATATATATAACATGTCAGTGTAGAAGATTCCAGAAATTTAAAAGTCTACGAAGATTTTAGAAATTATTTCACCATAAAACCAACTTTATTCTTGGTATTTAAAAGATTTACCTGAAATAAACATGGTTCGCTGGCAAGTTCTACATACAATTTAATCCTTTTCATAATGTTAATATTATATAAGCATGTCCCCTATGGAATTACAAACACAAAATGTAACTATTTTAATGGCTGCTGTATTATTCACTACATGAATGCAATTACCTTATTGTTTCCAATATTATTTTAGTATAAATTATATCATGGTAAATGTCTTTGTATATAACTTTATAAAGTTGATTCTAAAAGTTTCTCAGGGCCAGGCATGGTGGCTCATGCCTGTAATCCCAGCACTTTGGCAGGCCGAGGTGTGTGGATCACGTGAGGACAGGAATTTGAGACCAGCCTGGCCAACATGACAAAACCCTGTCTTGACTAAAAATACAAAAATTAGCTGGGCATAGTGGTGGGTGCCTGTAATCTCAGCTACTCAGGAGGCTGAGGCAGGAAAATCACTTGAACCTGGGAGGTGGAGGTTGCAGCGAGCTGAGATTGTGCAATTGTACTCCAGCCTGATCAACAAGAGCGAAACTCTGTCTCAAAAAAAAAAAAAAGTTTCTCAGATTGTATTTCCACATACTTAAGAATTATTTTATAACTGATTATTGCTCTACTAAACATCAATAGTTTCTCGGTTTCTTGAACAGAATAAAAGAGTACTTTGAATATGTGCATATATAAACAGTCTTTGTAATTAAACAAATACAAAAGGTTTGTATTGTGATCGAGTCTGTGGCATACAATGTTGGTCAAATTTGGCAGTATGCAAAAGCCTGGCAAGGGGTTGAGTGGACACCGAAATCTAGCCTTTATTCCACTAGCCAAGCTGAGTATCAGTAGCTATATCAGCCCTGACACTTTCTTTATCTAACTAGTACAGATACCATCTGCTTAATAAGGCTTGTGCTTATCTGGAGAGAGTGCCTTTTTTCAGATTAGCACATTCCTATAGGCCTTTTGTGACCCTTACAGGATTCTTCATGGTCAGGCAGGTAGCACGGGGTGTGATCTGAATCCTGTATTCCTCTGCAAATGTTGCTTTCTTGAAGAAGCAGGCATCATCCTATGGAGCCAAGGTATGGAAACATTGGTAAACAGCACTGTCTGTCTGTGGTGTTTAGGTGGCAAAAACCTCTGAAGATTTTTGAGTTGGCAGTCAAAGTCTTCTACAGTTTTCTGTCCAGCCTTATCACTCACTACAGCTTACCTGTGCCTTTTCCTCCTGCCACCTCATGTTCATTTGCACATCTGTGCTTATTTTTCTCACTCTGATAGAGCCCCTTCATCTGCTCCCTTCTGCCCTTATAAATCTTGCCTGTGTGTAATGGCTTAGTTCATCTCTGCTTTGAAACTTTCTCTGGTCTCTCTAATTCTTAACTATCAATGACTTCCCTCCTTTAAATTCATAAGTTTTATCTTTTGAGAGTCATATGGTGAGGTTGTGATACACACCAGCTCTGGAACCATTTGGTTGAGGTTTAAACTTAGTCTATCACTTGCCTGCAGAGAAACAAGTGATGATGTTTTCTAATCTATGCCTCCATTTCCTCATCAGTAAAATAGGATAATAATAGAACATTTTTGCTTAGGACTCTAGTGAAGAGTAACATCTTAACATTTAATTCAGTGCAGCACCTAGTACTAAGATTTTTGTTTATTGGTTAGATTTAATATTATGTTCCTTCTTTTGCAAAGTGATTGTTTAATTTTTTGAAAGCAGAAATTACATCTTACATTTAAGATATAATTCTTAAGCAGATGATATCTTTGTACTAATAGTAGTTAGATTAAAAAGGTGTCTGGGCAGATACAGCTTCTGATGCTCAGCTTAGCAGGTGAAATTACAAAGAGATTCTTCCACAAGACAGATGCTAAATTAGCATTTGTTGGTTAAGGAAATACATGCACATTAACTTTTATTGATAAGTAGTTAGTTTGAATTTGACATTCTTTCATTTTCTTTTTCTTTTTTTTTTTTTTTTTTTTTTCCAGGCAGTCAATATTTTTAGAGCATTCACCATACAAATAAGGTCCTCTTCCTGGACTCAGAAACCCACATAAACAGGCTAATGAATATATGTGGTGAGAATAACACTAAAAGAGAGCTAAATACACATAGGAAGATGAGGATCCCAAAGGGGAAGCATTAGTCTGGGGATGGTTTACACAAAGTCAGAGCCAAGCTCACAGGTTCAGCAGCATTTCTGACCAGAGAATTGTGTACCTAATTCTAAGGAGAAGGTAGACAAAAAGCAAAACTGGATAACCAAAACATTTCTTTAATACTTGGCAACAGTTATCATGCCACAAAGAGGAATGAGTCAGAAAAAAGGTGGTGCTTCTTTTAGTGCAAGAGGGGTTCAGATTTATCCAATTCACTGTAATGCTATTTTTCCTCTTGTGTATGTATAAACAAACAATAACAATCCCATTAGATATAGTTACTATGCTCAGTAGTCACTAGCCCAACAGAAGAAATGTATGAAGGTACATTTATGACCATTTTAGCTAAGTCAACTGCTTTTATTTGTAGCCCATTTAGGAAACAGACACTGAACAACGTATTGTGCAATTATAGGATCATATTAAAGAAAGGCAATTTAGTTGCAATTAGTGTTAAAATTATTTATTTATTGAAGTGCCAGGATATGCACATTTACTTCCAGTCTGGTGCTGTTTGTGCCCCATTAAATTGTAAAATACAAGGTTATTAACCTGCAATTCTACTTGCAGTCATGTTACTAGATTGTGTTCTGTTCCCCTCTGTTTGATATAGCATCATTGAGCTCATTTTGGTCATTTATCTGTAGCTATTTAATTCCTCTGTGGTCACCTAAGATGCTTTTCACTGCTAATTAGGCAGATGTAACCTGTGCTAAAAGCAGTTGGCTTTCCTTGGACATCTGGTAACAATCCAAAATTGAGTCTGAACTCTTTAGTTCTCTCTAGTTGTTCACATTTGCCTTTTGTCATTGTGATTCAGGAAGCTCAACACATGTCTCCATGTTCTAGACAGTCAAAGTGTTGAGGGTCTTTAAAAAGAGCATCTGTCACATGGTAAAGCATACCGTAAGTACATTTTGAAAACTAAATTCTGAAGCTGAGATACCACTTAGCCATCTGTTTATCATTCTGGTGCATTGGTTACAAGAGTGGATTTTTCAATATAAAACCATCACCACTACTGGTTGAATGACTAACAGGTAGCAGAGCAGAAGAGAAAACTGTTTATTGTGTTCCTTTCACTGATGTAGTAGAAAATATTGAGCTAGAACTATCATGTTTATGGCCCCAATCAAAGTTCTCAACAGCTCTGCCGTGCACTTTACAGATAAATTAGATGAAGTACTGAGAGTCTATACAAAGCAATTTAGCTAGGGTTTTAACCCAGGCTTACTGGACTCCAAAGCTCTTTGGAATTTTCCACACTCCAGGGATCCCTGTAGCATCACTATATGCAGAGTTGATTCTTGATTTTACAGAAACACGGAAACTGATTATCCTATCTCAGGATTAAGTATCTTGCCTTTATCCTCCTTCTTCCTCTTAATCATTTATTATTAACCACTTATTGATTGCTAAAGTTATCTACACAGAGGGTAACCAGGAACTGGAGGAAGACATAAAAGGTAATTACAATCAAATTTCAACCACTGGTAACTGCTGGGAAGTGTGTGTGTGTGTGTGTGTGTTCATGTATGTGTGTTTGTGTTCTGAAGATTTGTTATAGATGAAAAACTGTGCCCACAGTTAAGTGTTAAATATTTGGATTCTGTATGGCTGTCATTGCCCAGGTTGCCCATCTCTGTCTCTCTCATTTACACAACTGGGTCAGGACCAGACTTGTTGCACATTTTTTAGTAGTTACTGGGTCTCACTATGATGTTTCCTCAGAACTGATGATATATGTTTTATTAAATGCACTCCTTGGGGAAAAATTCTGCTGTGTAGTTACTACATCAAGGGTAGCAGCAATGGGAATTGAGTAGTTGGCTAAGATTCGTCAAGATAGTGCTACACATGTTAGAAATAGAGCCTACTACCCTCTGTGGACGTTAGAAACAAATGATTCATTGCCTAATTCTGTAAATGTGTTGTTGAATTGTTTTTTAATGAAGAATACAGGGAAACCTGTTTTTGTCATTCCTTAACTCAACAGGCTGCTGCAGCAGTTTGAAGGGTACATTGTGATGGTAATGCTGTGAATGTGAGGCATTAAAAGAGGAAATAAAATATCTCTTCATGTTCTAAACTTTCTTTTGCCTCACAGCACCACCTTTCAAAATTGGAGAGTATATGGGAGTACAACTGAGTTTATACAAACAACATTTACTTAGGGCTTATATGCCAAGAAAAATATATCAATAAAGACACATGATCTGTACACTCTGATGCCCAAGAATGAAGTCAGTTGTTTTGTAGAAATGACTAAATAAGTATTCGTTGGTCAGTCACAGAAGGTTGGAGATGGCTAGGTAACAGCAAGGCTGATACCTCTACACAACCATAGTCATTATTGTATTTAGAACTTTATTGATGATTTATCTTCTCACCCTCATTTCAGTACTCTTCCCCTCTAGCTCTCTTTCAAAAATTAGAGAATTATACGTATTGTATGGTTGTACATCTTCTTGTCTCTCTTTTCCACTAGCTTGTGAGGAGACATTCAAGGCTGAAGCTGTGCTGTGTCTTAATTATCTCCATCTGTTGAGTGCCTAGAACAGTCTGGTACACAGTAGCAGGACATACCTACTATACCTATAAAATAAAAGGCGTGGAGCTTAGAGTCAGAGAACAGATTGACTGATAGGCCAAAACTAATGGAGATTTTGCTTCCTTATTTGAAAATTGGTGTGATGATCGCCTTTTTCAAAGACATAGTATGGGAATTAGACATAGGTCAAGAACTTTGATTATTGAAGAGTGCTATGTATGTTAGTTACATGGATGCACAATTAATTATTTCTCACTAAGGAAAAAATCTTCCAGGCCCAAATGTGTTTATGTATTTTCTTTTACTACTACTGCTACTAGCACCACACACACATTCACCAGCAAAGCATGTAGAGCTCTAAAAATGGAAGACAGAGAAATCCTACATTGGTTCTCTATTGTTTCTTCTCTCTCTCTCTTTTTTTTTTTTACTTTGCTTTGTTTTACTTGCAAGAAAAATCATCAATTTCATGCAAAAGTGCCCCTATACCATTACCTTTCCCTTCTTGTATTATCTCTGTTACAGTTCCTAGGAGTTCTGCAGCAGTAACCAGTTGTGGTTGAAAGCCCAGAATCTAGAACCAAATTATCTTCGAGTTCTGGCTCCATCCATTCCTGGCTATGTGGCCTTAAGTAAGTTATTTAATATTGCTTTGCAGCAATTTTTCATCCTCCACATGGATGATGTGAAAATAGCACCTACCTCATAGAGTTGGTGTGGCTTAACTGTCTATAAAACCTTTAGGACAATGACTGGCATGTAGGAAGTGCTATACATATAGGTTATTAATGCTCTTAGCAGTAGTAGTGTCTGAGCTTTTCTTCCCCTTCTGCATGAACTTTCATAACATTATGCTGCGGGAATGAAAATATGGATTGATATATCCATCTGAGTGTCATGTACAAAACTCTGTGGGATACAACCATGACAATTTTATCATTTATTCTTATACTAAATAAAATAGTTCTATTTGCAATAATAGCAAAGCCATTATTACCATTTGCAAAATACTGAATATGGGCCAGGCATTGTGTTACTTTCTAAACCACATATTAGTTTCTAAATATTAGTTTATAAACCATATGCAAACTTTCAAAGACAGTATTTCCATCTAATTGTACAGTGAAAGAAACCAGGGCTCAGATAAGTTTTGGTCAATTTTCTGTGGCTCCATGAAATTGTGTAGCTGGTATTCAAACTCAGGCATTTCGGACTTCAGAGCTTGTGCTTTGCCTTCCACATCAAATTTCTCATTTTAGGAAGAGTTTCTCACAGCCAAGTAATATGTAAAAATCTCCACTGTCTTCAGGATAGTATACTAGAGAAGTTAAAAACCCAGGTTTGGGAGATGGGCCTTCATTCAAATTCTTCTCCATTATTTCCTTATAGTTCAAGAATGGACGAATACAGAACCTATAAAAGTTTCTATTTACTCAACTCTATATGTGGCTGATGATTTTTCTTGCTCCACATTGTTCTTATAAGCATAAAATAACTGAAATAAAATGTATTTCACAAATACTATCACAAAATTAAGTGAGCGCTTAACTGTTCTGAATAATAGTAATTGCTTTGAGATCTTTTTTTTACGGAAGGAGAGTCTCTACTTTTGCAGTTAGAAATAGGTAAATGGGCTTGTAACAGAAAATATAGGTGACTGACACGATCAAACTAGTTGATTTTCAAATTTATGGTAAAATTCTGGCAGGTAGCACATTTTCATTTAATATTATTTAACTTTGTCTGGCTATTTCAGTGGATTTCATGTCTTTTGACCATCCAATCCGTTCAGTCTCTTTTTTCCAGGGTTATTCTTCCATCTTCTTCCTTGGGAAACAGACAGCTTTTAAGATGGGAAGCTAAGGGTCAGAGAGGCTTGCAGTTTGACCACTACCGTGTAGTTTGTTGGTGGCAGAGTTGAATCTCAAGTGCAATTTTGCAGATTCCAAGCTACACTCATGTCATCGTGTTTCCTTTGGAACTGTTTTCCTGCCTTTATCTTAGCAGAAGGGTTTCATGCCTGTGCACAGGCCAACCATGTTGACTCTTGTTGTTTTAAATAACAGTGAATCCCTCCATTCCTGCCTCACACAGTCAGGAAACAAATTTATATTACATGGGGAAGAAATTATTTTGCTTTTGTCCAAGGTAGTAAATAATAGTTTCTTTTATACAGTTGAGAGCTTTAGGTCCAACGAGCTTAGGAGTAACTATCGCCTTAATTCTCATAATCTCTGGAAGTTATATAAAGTATTGCATGAAAATAGTATCAAGATAACATCACAAAAATATTTATATACATTTTTGCCCCGGGAACATAGGAACACTGCTAACAAGGTAAGCCTGCTGGGAATCCTACCTGAAAATATCCTCCTGAGAAGTTAGCTTGGGCTGGTGATAAAGGCAGATCTCAATCACTGAGCCTGGGGCAACTCCTTTTCTTTACTGCTGTGTGGAATGGAGGGATCCCCTACAGAGATACTGATGTTTAATATATTTCTTCTTTGTTTGGGAAGTTTACTTAATTTTTATATGTTAATTTGTTTAAACAAATATTATTACGTATTCCTTAAAAGAAATACAAAACGGAAAAAAAAAAACATATACGTAAAATTTCACACCCTAATACTTTGACAACTTTCAAATGTTTTTCTATACAATTTTCTACTTCACGCCTAGAAGCATCTAACTTTCTCTCTGGCTCTTTTTTTATGATGTACTTTGCATCCTAGATATTTATCAACTCTCTAGAGAACTAACTAGAGGCCAGACATTTTGCTTTGCTTTGTGGAATGCAGAATGGATTTAGACATGGTCTTAGGACTGGATAGACTTGCATTCCTTGGCTCAGGCATGCTCTCAGACAAAAATGTACAATAAAGGACCACAGGTCAGGCATTTTAGGGCATCCATCACTCAGAGATAAGGGAGTATGGGGCAGCAATCATGTATGCTGAAATGTATGTGGAAATGAGGCCAGAAGACAGATTTGAAGATGACATTAAGGATCAGTCCTGAAAGACATTTTATATGAAAGAAACAAACCATCCTATAGATAATAAAAATGAATCTATATACTATCTGAAATTATTTAATAACAATAAAAAGCCACATTTTCACACTCTTCCATGTTGACACCTGGATTAATGTTGGATTTTCCCTAGAGAGGATAGAATATTTTACTAGACATTTAAGGATATAATGATTTTGTTTGCAAGCCAAAATTGAAACTATTGACTGAGCACAGGGCAGCAAACATATTTAAGTTAGGTTAGTGGATGACAATCTAGATAAAAATATTGCTTTTGACATTGTTAGTGGTATCAGGCAGGAGCAGTTGGTGACTGCAAAAAGAAAATGAAAGACTGAGCATGGTTAATAAACAATTAAATGGAAGATATCAATGCCAGAAGTCCTCTTTGACAACATTTAAAGTGACTAAAATTTCCTGTAGCCAGAGAGTAGAAAAACTGGCATACCAGTTTCCGTCCTCAATCTTAAAAGTAGCAGAGCTTCAGAAAAGTTTGAAATTTCAAGCTAGCTGGATTTTCTATACCAGGTAATGACACAGATTAGAACAAGGCAGGACCTGGAGATACAGAATGAGAACATCAGGAATGATCATGGATTTTTAAAAAAATTTTCTGATTACAATGAAACTTCTGGACTAGTAAAAATGGCTAATTTCTCACAGGTAAAGACTAGTGTCACCCTGCTACCCTACCACCTCTGCTAGACTATAATCCAGTGACCACTCCCTTGCAAGAAAATATATCACCTTCTCACCTTTTCCCAGAATCTGATCCTACTTTTTCTCCTTACTACCAGTCCAATAATAAGGATTAAGTCACAGTGCAATATGGCCAGGAAGATGCTAGACCTCCTAAAGAATAAAGGGTGCTGTACATTGTAACTTCCAAACCTAAACATTTCTTTCCAATGTGAACCAGAAAAGCACTCATAGAAGTACTACATTCTGAGAGTTTTGGCTGGAGGAGGGGAGGGAATCGGAAGACAAAATTGGATGAGGGATAGTTTATGATTTGCTAGCACTCATAAAAGATAACTTATTTAACACCCTGGAAAGGACCAGAAAGGATGGGACTAACACTGCTAGGTAGGCTCATTTGTTGAAAGGGATGGTCTGCACTAAGTAAAGTAGAAAGGTTAGAATTGCAGCAGCAGATGGTAGAAGAGTGAATCAAAAGATTTAGGGGAGAATATATGTTACAGTCTATATAATAAGTAAGGCCAGAAAAACCACCAGATGGCCATATTCTTCAATAGGTCTTGGTGGGCATTATGTTACCAAAGCGAGGAGGAATGGGCTGGTAAGAGAGGCACCAGTATCACCAGAAGATGTCAGTATGGAACTGGCCTCACTAATAGCAATGTGATGATAGACCTCTGAAATAATAGGAATGAAGTAGTGGATTCAAGGGTCCAGAGAAAAGGCAGGCTGAATTATCATAATGAGCAGTAAGACTAGAGTTGCGGTAACAGGAGTCTGACCTGTAGAGATCATGAGGATGGTTAGCAGAGCTCTGTGTCTCTAAAGGAAGGAAGATTGTCAGACAACAATAGTATTTACTATTCTATACAAATAAAACAAAGGCAAATAATTAGGAGTCTGAGAGCAACTTCCCCAATAAAAAGTCATAATTCCTTGCCCAGTTTCTAGACCCAAGACAGTTTCCTGATCCTGAACCCTTCGAATGAAGGAAAGGCTAGGCCTCCAGGAATAAGATTTCACAACAGTGTGGCGTGTATATAGAAATGACACTCTCACAGTTACCCTAAAGGGATACTGCGATTTACCCTGTTTTCCAGACACTAGGGAGGTGGGAATATCTAAACATATGAAGAACTGTTGAATTCAACCCAAGCTCCACATTTGTTGCTTGTACAGTGGGGTAAGAACAACTATAGTAGAAAATCCTATGATAGTCTCTTAATCCAATTTTGCCCTCTAGTCAAAATAGAAAGTGCAAACAAAATTGAGAGTAGAGTGGCAGAAATTAGAGCTAGCCTAAAAGATTTAAAAGATTCAGCAGAGGTGTTTTTCATCTTCATTTACTCCACCAGTCTGGTCCCTGTAAAATCTAGGTATATTCCAGAAAAAAAATAGTGGGCTACCACAAACTCAACCAAATAGTAACTTCAATTCCATTTGCAGTGGTAAGGCAGTATCTTTGCTAGAGCAGATTAACGTACACTCAGGATACATGTGTGCCTCTATTACTCCAGGGAATGCATCCTTTTCCGTCCTTATCAGAAAGGACACAGATAAACTTTTCTCATCCATGTAAAAGTTAACAGTAGATTAATTTATATCCTTTCCAAAGGGCTATGTAACTTCCCCCACCTTCTGTTATAATACAGTCTAAAGAGATCTAGACCATCTGACCCTCCACAGAACATTTTACTGGTACAGTGTCTGGATGACATTGTGTTATTACATTGTATGTGCCAAAAGTAGCAACATATCTGGACCTTATTATTATACATGTGCCAGAGGGACAGGAATAAACTGTACAAAGTTTGAGGTGCATTCCATCAATGAAATATTTAGGTCAATGATTTGTGATTGGCTATTACTTTCCCTCCAAAATAAAAAACACATTATTACATCTCATATCTCTTTCAACAATGAAGGAAGCAAAACACCTTGTAGGGCTTTGGTTTTGGAGACAGTAAACATCACTCCTAAGAAAACTACAAAATTTCATGTACCAGGTGACCCAAAAGGCTGCGGGCTTTGAGGGAAGCCCAGAGAACAGAAAGCTGTGAAGCAGGCTCAAGTTGCAGTTCAGGCAGCCCTGTCATTTGTACCACATGATCATCCAGAGCTTATGTTGCTAAATGTTTCTAGGATGGACAGGATGTCACATGGAATTTACCACAAGCTTCAAATGGAGACTCACAATAGAGATTCCTAGAGTCCTGGAGCGAGGCTGTGCCAACCACAGCATGAATTTGTACACTCCTCTAAAAAGCATGTTACTAGGTCTTCATAATAATGGAGCATTGTGAGATGGTGGAAAGGAAGACCCAGTAGCAATTTATTGTGAGATGGAAATATCACATCCGGGATAAAACCCAATTATGCTGCATAACCAGTTTGCTCACCTTCGCGTCATCCATCAGTTGCACCAGGGCCTCTCCCTCAGCTCACACTCAGGGCTACATAAGACAGAGGTGATCTTTATGACCACCTGAGAAAGGCAAACAGTGCTTCTTTAAAATTAAATGAACTAACACATAGAAAGTGCTTAACACAGAGATGGCAAATACTAAAATCTCAAAAACTACTAGCCATTTATTGCTATTATTTATTGTTCTAGTCACTAAGATTGGATCTCTCTGCCCATTTAAAAAATAAATTACTTTCTTCTTACATCTTCCCTCAATTAATTGCCTCCACTGCCAATGCAACAAGCTATAGATTGTTGTTTGTGGCTGATGGGTGGCTAAGACTGAACCAAGAAGCTTCCTAGGCCGTGACATGGACCAATGCCACACATTACTCAGAGGTCTCATGCATTCTGCAGCCTCTTTCATCCTTTAATGACATGGTTTAGCTTTGATCAGATTTTACATTAATTGAAAAGCTTCCTTGCTTTCTTCATGTCTTTTTTAAAAAAATGAATATACTTATTACTATTACATTTCTTTTGAAAACAATAATATCAATTTCGCATGAAAAGATGTTATCTTTAAATTTCAATCTGATCTTCTTCTTCTTATCTTGGAATGGTTGGTTTTAAATGAGGTTTTTACTTTCCATCAAGAGACCACAGGATTCCTGTTGTGATTTGCTCAGCATTGATTGGCCCAACACGGCTTTCAGGGAACTCTTGCATTTTGTGATTGCTAATACAAAAGTAGAAAGGTTTGTTAAGAGATTCCCAGCTTTCTCATTGAGTGAGAGAGCAATGTGATTAAGAGGTTGACATTATACTGTCTATACAGAAACTTTTTCAGGCCACCCGAGGTTATGGGGCTGAGAGAAGATTCAGATACATTCTAAGACAGCTCTAGTATTTACATTTGTAAACCCATTTCTGCAACAGTTCTTCAATTCCTGAGAATATGGAGCTGTGGACTCCAGTACAACTTCTATTTGTATATCCCCAAAGAGGTTAGATGGATATGTTGGCTACATTGTCAGTTCATCAGAAATTCCCCCAGGAGCTGGAAAGGCCAGGAGGCTGGGAAACTATGCACTTAAGAAAAAAAAAAAAAAAATTGAACACATAGAAATTGCACTTGCCACAGATCATTTTTCTCAGGATAGAATAGTCCCTAGGGTGTACTAGGTGAATGACTCTATCAGATAATTTTGCTGAATTTCTCCTAGTCAGTGAGTAAATAATTGGCCCACTCACATATATGCTATAGTACTATATTTACAGATGTGGATTAACTACATTCCCATTCTGAATTCCCACTGGGTTTTGTTTTGATTTTTACTTTCAGCAAACTCCTACTGTTCTTTCTGCTTATAGTTTTGATAGGATTTGTAGTTAATTTAAAAGTCTAAAATTATGGTTTTTGGCCAAAACATTATGTGCAATCAGAAATTACAATGAACTTGAGTGAGAAATTTATTAATTTATTCATGCGACAAGTATTCATTGTGTACTTGCTGCATCTTAAGCACTATGCAAAACACAGATAATAAAACGATGTTTAACACCATATTCTGTCTTCAAGAGCTCACTGTTTGGACAAACGGAGGCAAGATGGCGCAGTTCCGGGTTCTTCACTGTCAACTTTCCCGCGCCCGGGAAAGACACAGGTCGACTGCGCAGGCGCAACCCGACCTCTGCCGGAGAAGAACCGGAACCCGCCTAGCCACGCCTACCGACCCGCCCCCAACCCGCCTATGTCCAGCCCACCGCCCTCCCACTCCCGGACCCAGGACATAAAAGCCGCTCCCGGCGGGCGCGCGGTGCGAACTTCCTCGGCCCCTCCTCATACGGGGGGCCCAGGAACCTCGTACGAGAACGCCGGAGCGAGCCTCCTCGGCCCTTCCTCGTACGCAGGACCCAGGAACCTCGTCCGAGAACGCCGGAGCAAGCTTCCTCGACCCCTCCCCGTGCGTGGGACCCAGGAACCGCGTCCGAGAACGCTGGGGCGACTTCGTCGGCCTCCACCGCCGGAGGCCGGTGAACCTCGCCCCTCCCTCACATTTGGCTTGTAAATAAAGTTTTTTATTTGCCTTGCCTACTTGCCTTTTCTCTGGCATTTGCTCTGGGGGTTGCATTAAAGCAAATCACTCACCATCCAGAAGTGGAAACAATTAAGCAGACATTTATAGTACAGGCAAGAGTCCTTAGGGAAAAATACAGAGAACGTGTCTAGGAGAACCTGGGAAGGATTTGGAAGGAAATAACTGTGGACATAAGTCAAGAATTATTAAGAATGAGAGAGCAAATGGAAGCAGAGGAAAATTCGAGCTAGAAGTGAGACCCACAGAAGTCACAGAGATTTTGACACAGTGGAGGAACATTAGGTAGTTCACATGGCAGGTTCATGGAGTTGATGGTCTGAATGGAGAGAATTGAAATTTATCAGGCGTGCAGGGCCAGATGATAGAGACAATGGAAGGGCCCTCTCTGCTTACGATCTAGAGAGCAGCAGTCCCCACTCCCCACACACATGTAGCTTGTGGAAATGTGTTATCACACAGATAACAGCATCAGCTGAAAATGGCAATAAAAGTGCCCATGTTCCACCTCACTGCCCTGTGGGGACAAATCCAGTCAGTCCATTCAAAACATTGTCCTTACAAGGAGACTCCCTACATATATTAGGGAGTTCAGAGGTTGCTGCAGCATCCGCAACAATATGTATGAGTAAAAGCCAGAGAAATTCTGTTTTGTTTGTTGACCTCATTTTTAAATGCCAAGTAGATGTGACCTGGAGAAACAAATTGTGTATACCAAACCTTAAATTCCTAACACTTCCATGGTAATTTGGAAAAAAAAAAAAAAAAGTCTATTTAAAGTTCTAGGACAGGTGCTATAATAGAAAACAAAGAGTGTCTAACACTTGGCAAGATGACCATGCTCTTGAAGACCACGCCATTTGGATTTCAAAGGTGAACACAGATACACGATCCTTAGTAGAAGCATAAAATGTGTGTAAGAGAAGAGATTTGATGCAGGATATGTATGCATTTTGTATATTTTGGGATATTAGTGGCACTTCAGTAAACCACTTAGAAAAGATGCTGAATCCTGAAAGAATCAAATATTCCCAGAGTGTACCCAGTTAGAGGGAAATATTTATTAGGAAAAAAACTTGAAAGCCATCCCCTAATTCTAAAGAAAATCCACAGACTTGTCATTTGGAGAAAGTATCTATTACGCATAATCAAACGTAACCTCTATTTTATCCTATTTGAAGATCAGTAAGGATCAATAAACCACTATCATGGAAGGGAAGGGGGAATCCAAGCCCCAATATTTATTCTAGTCTTATAGCCTAGCACATACACACACAAACACACACAGAGAGAGAGAGAGAGAGAGAGAGAGAGAGAGAGAGAGGGAGGGAGAGAGAGAGAGAGAGAGAGAGAGAGAGAGAGAGAATCAGAATGTATGGAAAGCATGACTTTCCATTTGAGCTTGATTTGCACATTATAAGGCATAGAACTTTGAAAAATCTAGAGTGGCTACTTTTTTCTACTCCAGTTTATATCACACAAATGTTATGACCTCAATTCCAGATCCTTAAAGGAGCTGTAGGACTACCTATGTGCTCACCCAAGGAAAATCCTCTGGATCTCCTATTTTTCCAACTCATTCTCAATCAAGGTTCCTGAAACCTAAAATCTCCCTTGGCTTTCCACCACTAGAAACATCTCTTCTCTCTTCTTCAGTAGTATCTAGCTCCTTGCTAGATGGAACTAGGGCATTAATTTGTGTTCTTAAGATACTTACAAGAGGAAAGAGAGAGAAATTGTTAAGCCAATGAGGGCTCTAACCAAACCCTTCAAATGTAAATTGAGTGAGATGTGGTGAATTATGAATATGGCAAATTATTGGCTGACCAGACTAATGGACTACACAATACAGAATATAGTGCAAAGAACAGCTTTTTTTGGTCCAAAGACTCACAATCAACATTTGGCTCTACCAGTCACTTAGAATTCAAATGGAAAAAGTGCCATTTATATAGCTTTAGCTGTCTTATTTATGTAGTTGTGGTATTAATCATAGCTGTCTCACAGGATTACAGTTGAGATCAAATGGAAAAATTGGAAGGACTAGGTAAATGGTGTTTATCTTTCCTATTGACACTCTGGGAATTGGTATTTAAAATTCGGTACAGTTATTTTAAAGACAAACAGACATTTTTTTGTGTTATACTGCTTTCTTTGCATGACTTAAATTACCTCTAACCACGAAAAAATGACCTGACAAAGGGATAGAGCCAAATAACTTTTATTGTAAAAACACAGGATTGTGGTGCAATCACTGACAGAGGGTAGTAGTATCCATCATTCAAGGGAAAGTGCAGTGATCAGTTTTGAAAATATTGTTGCCAGAACTTGCAATATGTAATATTTTCCTGTTATTATGCATTCAGCCCTCTGTAGTGGTAAATGAATAGCTGTGTGAAAAGAGATATCAATATTATTACTACAGTAGAAATTGTAGTACTAATAGTAATATCAGCAGCAGCAAAACCAACAATAAGAGTAACAACAGTAATAGTTTTTGAGCTCCTTCTATATGTGGGTACGTAGTAAGTACTTGATATTCATGAGCTCATTTAATCTTCAAAAATTATAATGTAAGAAATATAATTATCCTCCTTTTGTAAATTCTGTAACTGATGCTAAGGAAAGTGAAATAAATTGTGTCAATTTAGGCAACTGATTAATGCTTGATACATTCTGAATCCAGAACACTATGATGCCAAACCTTATGCAATTATCCAACAGATTACTACTGCCTCTTAGTAATTTACCTTAGGGAAACTGAAACAGCTCTCTTGACATAATAATAATATTACTATTAAGAAGTGGAACAAACTTAATAGAGTAAAATAAACCAGCATTCTGGATATTCTAAAACTTAGAGACTGTCATGGACTCTATAGAACTATATGGGATTTAAAAGGTCACGCATCCCATCCATCGTTCCTACTTGATTCTGGGACATGCTTGAGATCATAGCTTTTTTAAAAAATAAAATATGAAATTTCTATTTTTTCTTTTGAATGGACCAGTGTTGTTTTCTCTGAGTAATGATAACAGACAATGGGCCACATTACTACTGCTCCAACTTCTGGCTTCAGATGTGTCTGATGGCCCACCTCCACGCTTTTTTTTTCTTTACTTGCACTTTGTAAGCCATTAACCTCCCTCCCCACTTCTTTATTTCATAAATTCATATGAGTTGAGGTTATCTCACGATAGAAAGCATCACAAGTACAATATGTAATCCACCTTCCAACTCTATGAGTTCCCAAAGGCCATTCAGTGAATTGATGCTATAGCTGAGAACAGAACTTTTTCTTCCTTAACCTCCCAACCTCAATTGATGACATGTGCTTCCTGAATTTACCTTCTTTCACATTATTGTTTTGCTTTTAATCCTGGATAATTTACCTTTCCTCATGTTCAGATCAAGGATTATGACAAACTTTCTCTGATGATAAAAAGCCTCAGTAACGAAAACACATGCTGTCCCCCGACCCCCCAACTCTGCACACACATACACATACAAGCAACCAAGTCCTCTGTGGAGACCTCAGGTATGAACACAGGTTTTCATAATCAGACTCTGACCTACCAGTAATGAACCCAGATCTTGACCCTGTCTCATGAGCTACTTCAGACAAATTCTCCATTGCTGCAAATGCCTGAGTTCTCAGCATCTTCTGCCTCTTTATGTTGAATATAATAAGAAAACGTATTCACTGATTTATTCAGTAGCTTTCTGACATGGTGATATATACTCATTTATTTGTCCTGCAGAGACTTCCTGAAGTACTTAACCTAAGTCTGTCGTTCCTGACAAAGCATTATTCTATATCTTTACTGTGGAATTAAATAGAGGGTTTTTGTTTTTAAAATATGAGAACATGAAATCACCTGTAAACACTTACCTTTGAAGTCTCTTTTTAAACTCTTTATTGAGGTTGGAATTTTGCTGAGACCATTTTTTTTTTTCTTTATCTGTCTTCAGCAGATTTGATGTATTTTCATGATTAATTATAATAGCTTTATTTCATGATTCAGTACATTTGTAACATTTCTTATTTATGATCATTCATCACTCAAGTGTAGAGGGCCTGCTTTTCCTTTCTAGGTTGTACTTTATTTAGCATGGAAAATAATCTGATAATTTTTCACTTTCAGATGTATCTGGTTAAGAATTTTGATTTACAAATCAAAATTTGTAATTTTGTCAGTTTTGCTGTGACATAAATGAAGATTGTTTACACACTAAATATTAGAATTTTTGTTGAGCAAAACTTTTTTCCTGGTTGACAAATATAGTTATATATGAACTTTAAACATAACATCTTATTTAACCTAATATATAACTTTTTATAATAACTCAAAAATAATCTATGGAAACTCAAAAATATTTATGTGTTAAATTTGGCTTATGTTCACGTACATTTCTGTCCAGTTATTTTTCTGTGTATATCTTATGTAAACATATTAATGAAACACGCTTGAAAAGACTAAAGAAGAATGCAAGATAAACATAAGACAACTAATTTGTGTTCCATACAAATTACCAAAATTAACGATCTAAATTCCAATTATACTGAGTCTTGGGCAAACTTGGCCTATGCAAGGGAAATTGGCCTTTAGTACATCTACAAGATTCCTGAAAATTTAGTGTGTACACACATTTTCTTCTGATGTGTCTGCAGATTTACCAGATTCTCAATGGAGTCCATGATCTAAAATCTTAAGAGTAACATCAAAATTTATTTATCTGTAAAATACAAGGAATTTGATTTTATTCTCTCTTATGCCCATTTCAATTTTGGATTTCTGATCTTTCTTCCTGTGCGACAGTACATCTTGTCTGCTATTTCTTTAAAAGAATATCCATAGAAGGAATATAATCTGTACAAATCATACAACTTGATGATTCCAGAGTGGGGGAAAAGAAATGACCCAAGCTCTCCTTGTCTATTTGGGGGATACTGGATTGTAAAGTGTTACAAAGATTCTTTCTTTTCAAAGGAGTCTTAAATTATGAAAACAAGGGGGTAAGGATGAAGAATAAACACACACAAAAATCCAGGTAGACTACAGAGTGAATTTGGAACTCTGAATTCACTAAGCCAGAGGGCTGGGAGCAACTTTGGTTTGTCAAAAGGAAAAAGATCTAGGAAGAATTATGGTGAACCAGTAGTGTTAGAATCATAGAAATGAGAAGGAGTAATGAAATAAAGCACAGCAAAGTTCTCTAGAGGAAGCAGAGTGGGCTGAGGTACCAGTTTTCACATGTGTAGGCTGTAAAGTTGAATGGAAAGGCTGTTATATTTAATGGGCACATTAATAGAGTCATGGTCTCCTGCTTCTATCATTTTTCTCTACCGTACACAGAATACCTTGTCTAAAACAGAAAATTCATGCTGTTTAAAAATGAAAGCCCCTGAAATGAATTGGATAAAGCAGAAATAATTTTTTGAAAAGAATAAAGGAGAGTAATCGAGGACTTCCACAAAGAGGTCATGGCAGGTGGGCAATTGCCACACCAAATGGAGAAATAATAGATCACAAGTTACCAGTCAAGAACACAAATGTATTCACGAAGCATTCATCCAAATGCAGATTCCTCTTATCTGCAGCAAGAAGAGAAGCACATGTTTCCACTGTAATGCGTCTTCCTCATAGAAGAAAGTATACCTATAAAGCAAGAGCCATTCTCAGCATGAGCATATGGAATATTAAGACTTAGGGCCCCTGAATGCTTTCTTCAGATTTCTGCCACTTTTGAGTAAATAATTAAAGGTCATTAAGACAGAATCAGATTGGTATGAAATAGATTGAAAACAGAAGGACAAATTTGAAGTCCACACAGATTCTTCATATGAAAGATTTAGGATAGTAACTCAATGGGGCTTGCACAAGTTTAATGAGATGATAGGCATGGTGAAACTTCATAAAACTCTTTACAGATGTTTAATCTCGTATTTACCCAAAAATAAACAATTCAATCCTGAGATTTGCAAGGTGCAGATACCATTTAGAGGCTAAATTTACAGTAAGTACGTAGATCTGTGCTCAAAAGGGACGCAGTGATGCACAGTGATCCTCTCTTCCTTGGCCATTCATCCAAAAAGTAGCTCAAAGCAGCCAAGCCTCCAGCTCCCCCTATATGGGCCACCAGAAAACTTCTAGGGCATGGCGCTTGCCCAGTGTAGGGTTTCTTTCACTACTGTTCCTTTTGTATTTTGTCTGGGTCAAAGAAACTGAGAGCAGGTGGGAGGAAACCATGATTCCTAAGTTGCACCAGTGGCTGCCAGAGCTTGGCTGTGTAACAACTGTTCACCTTTATGATCTACTATCTTGTATGAGGAAAAAAGTAGCTTATTTAGGGAATAAATCACTAATGTCAAAATAAATGAGACCTTCTCTCTTTCCATCTCTTTGCAGCAGAATGTGGTGGAAAGTATTCAGACCCTGAAGGTAAGACATCTGGCTTATAGGCTAGTCCTACTACTATTCTTGTTGTTAATTCTCCTAAGTCATTAGACTTCTCAGTCTGTTTCCAGAAGTACAAAATATTACTTAAAATGTGTGTTTTCCAGAAATTGGTAATAGTGTTTTGGAAAAACCACCTCTTTCCATTTCTTCTTTTAGGAGACCTTCGTTGATACGATTCTGTCAAATTCCTCCTTAAGTAAGAATCATAGAAGGTGATTTTGCAGAAAAGGTAAATTCTGGCTTTTTAATGTGATGTGAATCAAAGAACAAGAACTCTAACAGAGAAACATTAAGTTTAAACCCAGCTCCATTACTTACATGTTAGGTGATCTTGAAAGATTTTTGTTTAGCTCTATCCATCTGTTTCTGAGAAACTAAGGGTGTCTGTGTTATCACCTGTGTGACAGACTCCTCTGTCTCTTTACAGTGTTACACTCACCTACACAAGTGGATTCATTGGGCATTAATTGTATAAATGCACAGCTTTCTTGATTCAGTTTCTTAGTGCATTCTCTGGATTTTTGAGATGAACAAATAATAGAAAATCAGTGGTATATATGGATTTTAAAGAAAACTTAAAACATTTGTATATTTATATAAAGAAAGGAGAAATTTCATTGTAGGTTTGATTTCTTTTGGGATTTGGAGAAAAATCAAATGAGTTCTGAAATGAGTGAGTAGGCAATAGGAAAGCTAAAAAGAGAAGCTAGCAATGGAGGTCTGCTTTCTTATTTCTTCAGATTCATGTAAACCTAGGCCAAACATGTAACCACACTGGGCCTTAAGTTCCTCCCTCATAAAATAATATAGGCCAATGTAAGGCCTTTTCCAGCTTTGGCAAGTTTTAAATGTATAATCCTAAAACTTCGTTTCTAAATATTTAGTGTCGTTTATAGTTTACCCTTTAAAGAAGGTTCAGATTGGAGGTTAAATCCAATGGGCAGCATGAATTACTGATCAGAGATCCAGATTCATTTCTCTTGTACTACTGAAATAAAACCTGGTGAGTGGCCACCTCCAAAGGGCTGTGCTGAATGGATCACTGGAGGAGCACCTGATATCTCAGCAACCAGCCAATGTTCTTCCCACTGGCCTTCTCCCAGGGCAGTGCTTATTTGTGGTTTTCTCTCAGTTGCAGTTAGTCATTTGGAAACTCACCATAATCCTAGTGACTAGGAAGAATGAGCAAAAAATAAAAAATAAAGCAAAACATAAAAAAGTCTCTAACCCAGACCATCAGTGAATTCAACCTGTAGCATAACCAATTCTTTAGGATACTGGCTCAAAATTTGCAAGGAGTAAGAAGGAAGACTTGTAATGTGTAAACACTTTTTTCCCTATTTTTTTGGTGGGGGTTGGCAAGGCAGTCCTTGCCCAGGTGGCAAAAGAATCACTTTTCTTCCAGACAGAAAAGCTGGGAGGATGGGTAATGGAGGAATGAGACATCTGCCCTGTCTAGGGCAAATGAACATCTGAGTGCGCTACTGAGATGGGTCATGGCAACCTTGCTTTTGCTACCAGCCTGTTTGCATGGGACACCATGTACAGAGAGCCTATCTAGCAGGAGAGAATGGATTTAATATGCAAACAGGTGCTGGGTAACTTATAGCCAAGAAACAAAGAAACATCTTTAGCTGGATAAATGGATGAAAAGGCCATATAATAAAGGGCCAGTTCTCGTGTCATCATTCGAGCACCTGTACCACTCTGGGTCTGAACTATTAAGATAATAAGCTAATTAGAATTGAATTTCTGTCACTTCAACACATAGAAAAGAATCCTAAAACAACCACACTTATAATAAGTCATTTTCTAGAATAGTACTCAAAATGCAAATATATTCAGCCCTTTTACTGGCCAAAATTGTCTTATATTCTCCCTCACTTTGAGAAAAGTTTAGACAGATTTCTTCTTGACAACAGGCCCCTGACCTCTCTTTTCTTAGAGTGTTTACATAAGAAAACTTATAATTATAAATTATTTATTTGCCCTTTTGAAATGTAAGTCTTCTATAAGCCAGGAATGTCTTTCTCAGTACCTGGGAGCCATCCTTTGAAATGTAGTTATAAAGAAAGGTAGCATCTCTATCTCCCAGTCTCTGTGAGAGGGTGGTAGCCTAACATTGATATCTACCAATGAGTAAACACAGATGGCCTAATCACATTAGCTGCTCCCCCTTAAAGCTCTCCAGGACTTTTCTGCTAGCTCACTCAGTTGCCTAAAAACCTTCATACCTTTTAAAAATGTGATTTACAAATAATAATTGTACATTCTTGTACCAGGATAATTGAGTTCAATTTCTTCTGCTTCTTGCAAAGGTCTTCAATGAAGTTTTTCTTGCCCATTTAGCTGGCTAGGTACTTCCCCCACCCCCCACCCCCCGCCCCTGCAATACTACATCATGACTTCATGGCTAGAGGAGTCAACAGAGAATTTATAGTTAGAAGACTTGAATCCCCTAATGCTTAAATCTTGGATCTTCTAACTTAGACTCTTCCCTAAACACCACAGTCAACTTCAGAGTACCATCATTTTCTTATTCATAAAATCGGAACCTCAAAGATTCCTATGAAGGTGATACAGGATGAGGGATGTAGAGAGCATTGTAATTCTTTTTTCTTAACTGGATATTTAATTTTATTTAATTTTTAAAAAATTTATTATACTTTAAGTTCTGGGATACATGTGCAGAATATGCAGGTTTGTTACATAGGTATACACGTGCCACGGTGGTTTGCTGGACTCATCAACCTGTCATCTACATTAGGTATTTCTCCTAATGCTATCCCTCCCATAGCACCCTATCTCCCAACAGGCCTCAGCGTATGACGTTCCCCTCCCTGTGTCCATGTGTTCTCATTGTTCAACTCTCACTTATGAGTGAGAACACGTGGTGTTTGGTTTTTTGTTCTTGTGTTAGTTTGCTGAGAATGATGGTTTCCAGCTTCATCCATGTCCCTACAAAGGACAAGAGTGCAACCTTTTTATGGCTGCATAGTATTCCGTGGTGTATATATGCCACATTTTCCTTATCCAGTCTATCACTGACAGGCATTTGGGTTGGTTCCAAGTCTTTGTTATTGTGAACAGTGCTGCGATGAACATATGTGTGCATGTATCTTTATAGTAGAATGATTTATAATCCCATGAGTTATATACCCATTAATGGGATTGCTGGGTCAAATGGTATTTCTGGTTCTAGATCCTTGAGGAATTGCCACACTGTCTTCCACAATGGTTGAAATAATTTATACTCCCACCAACCATGTAAAAGTGTTTCGATTTCTCCACATCCTCTCCAACATCTGTTCTTTCCTGACTTTTTAATGATCACCAATCTAACTGGCATGAGATGTTATCTCACTGTGGTTTTGATTTGCATTTCTCTAATGACCAGTGATGATGAGCTTTTTTTCATATGTTTTTAGGTCACATAAATGTCTTCTTTTGAGAAGTATCTGTTCATATTATTTACCCACTTTTTGATGGGTTTTTTTTTACTTGTAAATTTGTTTAAGTTCCTTGTAGATTTTGGATATTAGCCCTTTGTCAGATGGATAGATTGCAAACATTTTCTTCCATTCTGTAGGTTGCCTATTCAGTCTAATGATAGCATTGTAATTCTTAAGTAAATATATACAGTTAAAGGCTTAAAGGAAGGATTTAATGATATGACTATCAACTAAAAACCATTCTATATCTCAGAGACTATATAAACAAAGCTTAAATAATAGATAAGTGATGGAGATATCATACAGCAAACACAATGAACTACTGCAAATCACTACAACTTAAATAGAAGTTGGTTTCAAGAATATAAGTGGTCAATTCATAAAAATAGAAATGAGCAATGCAGAAGTCAAAAATTCTTAACCTCATGAGGAATCAGCATAATTGTCAATTAAATTACAAGTCGTTGTCTATATTGGTTTTGAAACCCATTTATGTTTTACTTAATTCTGACTTTATAACTTAGTATGTAAAACCCCCTTCCTACCTATTCACCCTCCAATGTCACTTTAAAGGTCTTGAAACCAATGCCAAAATACATGGGTAATAATTTGTTATTGTTATAACAAGAGGAGTTGCCAATGTTGAAAACAATGAAGGACAGTGAAAAGAAATGTCAGTCTCACAGAACAAAATTTAAATATTTAAAGTTTGATTTTTAATTTTTGCATTTCAAAGTGCCAGATCTATGTTAGGTACTTTTATATATTGTTTCATTAATTGTCTCAATAATAAGCAATCTTTTGACTGCTTATTTGAATACCTTAGAGTCTTAAAGCAGAATGGTGTGAACCTTATGGGCAAATGTAAACATTTTATTTATAATTCCTTATCTATCACTCTCTCATCCTAGGCATTTAGCAATTAGCTTGAAAATAGACTGATATTGAGTTCTTAGACACTGGCATAGACTTTCCTTTTGTTTGCTGCTCTCTTTTTGTTTTGGTTCAGTGTATTTTACATTTCAGGTACGCAAGGATTATCATCAAGAGTTGACTACATTCAAATAACATATATTTTACGATTTTATAAGGTAGTTTTGCCTATATGTAATTTGTATGTTTTTCACTGACTTAATCTCACTTAAAATGCAACTCCATTGTATTATTTGGCATTTAACAGGTTAGCAAATCTTTAAAAATAGAATTAAGAATTGGCCAAGTGGGGACGTGGATTTTCTCATATACTAGTGCTGAGAGTCAGGCATACTTTTAGGGAATTCTGCCAATACCTATCAACATGTTAAATGTGCAAATTATTTGAACTGATATTTTTGCTTCTATCAATTCTATTACCCTGAGCTATTTTTAAAATATGTATAAAGCCGCATGTACAAGGATGTCGAAAACAACAATGCTGCAATAGCAAATTCCAGTGTTGATAAACATACCACTTAAATGTTTTAAATTTCTATATACTTCATTTTAAATAAAATAATAATTTCTTACTTTGACCTACATGGCCCTAAATGCTCTGCTTTTTTTCCTTTCTCTCCAGCCTCATATTGTTCCTCTAAATGATGTGCTTGCCACATCCTATCCCATGATCTTTCTCCAGAACCTTGGACATCCATAAAGTAGGATGGTTAAAAAAAAATAAAATGCTTCCAGTCTAATTCTGCAAAACAGTTGACAAGTTTGATGCAGCTCTCTATTTCAATATAGAAAAATCTTAAATATATTTTTTATAATGAATAGTGTTCTGTTTGTGTGTTTGTATCAGTATCTATATTTCAATTCACTATTAATTATGTGATTTTATTTTGGTAATGGTCTCCTACAGACAAAATACAGAAAGACAGGTAAAACTTACCTACTTTCAAAGATACCCTCCAATTCTTCGTATTTGGAAAAAGCCAGGCTGTTTCTCTCTGCTCTTCTCCTGCAAAGTGCCCTGCTATCCTCTGAATTCTGGCCTAAAGATATTAAGAATTTTTAATAATAATAATAACAAGCATTTTTAAAGTGCTTATTTGAAAGGCACAGGACTGAGTAATTAACATGAATTATCTCATTTCATCTTCACTATTTTGAGAAAGTAAAGTCATTTTATGGTGAGGATCACAGAAAATGAGACTTTTCAAAAACTATTGCTTATAAGTGGCAAAATAAGGCTTCAAATCCTGTTTAGATGACCATAGTTTTGCTTCTCTTCCCAAATGTTCCTGATTTGGGGGGTAAAATATAGTCATCCTAAAAAAGGAAGAGAATATTGGTATACACTTCAAGAGACTGAAATGAGGAGACAGTACTGCAGCATTTTGTAGAGTTTCCTAGAACAGAGTCTGGACATAGATTGCTAATGCATGAAAACGGCTCCTTCATAGACGTGTGGCTGTCTACAGGTTATTCAACGTCTTAGACATGAAACATTGAAAGTTGGTCTACCTTTTCCAGGAGGTGTAGGAAGAGTAAGAAGGGGTACATCTGCATTGTATGGTCTGTATCTAAACGTCCTTCCTATACCTGTAGGTGAGGTAGATTAGAAAAAAAGTTTTGGGGCATTTAAAATCATGAATATTATGTGAATAGAGGGCTGAGAAAAGATTATTTATTGAATTTTATAATTAAAAGTAAAAATAAACTTATCCCAGAGAGAAACCTAAAATGCTTTATTTTTTACAGAATTGTTTTAACTCTGCTAGCCCATAACTAGTAGAACTAATATTAAATGTGCTTTTTCTAGTAATGGAGATGAAATTTGATTCATCCACAGTTTCTGGCAGAGTCCTCTTTATGTGAAAGCTGGATGGAGTTGAAGGCTGTCTGAGTAAGACAGCAAAGCTAAGCATTCCACACAGGGATCACATTCATGATTCTGGCTTTACAATCATCTTTGTTTTTCCCAGAAGAAGAATTAATGGGACTCATGGACTAATAAATGTCATAAGTAAGACAACTTCCAGGAAAAGGTCTCCAACTTTGTTAGAGTTTCCTAAAAGTGCGATCAACTAAACTCATCTGACTGTTTATTCTCATAGCTGGCCCTGGTCCAGGCGTTTTCCAAGCTATTTGGATAAAGGGGTTCCTGGTGTTCGAGGGTATTGGTGAATATCTCAATTATTTTATCTGTGAATGGGACAGGCCAGGCCTTCCTTTGGTGTGGTGGGCTGGTTAACATATTTACAGTCAGTAATGGGTACAGACCATACTCAGCCATTGCCCATACCAGCCTCCTTACTTCCCATCACACACCAGCCAGATGTTCAGGGGTTTGGCATCCCCAGCTGCTCAATGACCCCTTTGTGCCATTCTTCCTATCCCCACCACCAGGTGAGAAACTGAAGGAACCCTACTGTCACCTATTCTTGTGCCTGTCTCTTTTAGAATGGCTCATAGAAATTGATTGGACTTTTTTCTTTATAAATTAGCTAGCGTCTAGGACCAAATAATAAAGCAGATGTCGGGTTAAGCATAGGCAAGGCACAAAGATAAAGGCTATTTCAGTTTTATAGAATAGATGACTGAATTCTTAGTTCAGGCCATAGGAGTGGAAAGACGTGTATTTTGCAATCTCCAGGTAAAACCTGGCTTAAATTCTATCTTTTTAACATACTAGCTGTTTGACCTTAGACAACTTATTTAAACTCCTTGAACCTCAATTTCCTTCTCTTAAAACTAGAAATTATAATAACAATCTAGAAACATTGTTGGAGGATTTTCTATTTGTATTATTGGATTAAGACTGAGGTGTAGCTAAAACTAGTAAGAGCAAGAGATTGGAAACAAAGAGCAGAGGTATTTGGTTTTGTTGTCATTGTCAGAATCACTGACTTACTTGGTCTTTGACACAGGCTTCAATTTCCTTAAAGATTACTCTGCGTTTCTCCTGATGATCCACCTAATCCCTGTGAATATTTTACTCATTTATGTTTAGAAAATATTATATCAGCAGAGGGAGAGGATTAATTCCATATCTTCAGCACAATTAAAGTGAGCTTTGGAGATCATGGCAGGCAGGAGGCAGGACTGCATTGCAGCTCCGACTCGGATGGACATAGCAGCATGTAGAGGCTCGCATTGTGAATTTTCACTCCAAAATGACTGCAGGAATAAATCAGGAAACCTGAGAGGACCCCAGACCCTGTGAAGGGAGCAGATTGCTCCTGCAGGACCCGGGAGATAACCGAATTACTGTGAGTGGCCAAACTGTGGAGGTGGGAAAGGCAGATCATCTGCCCCCAAACACACACCCCAACTGGGGAAACTGAAGGCCTAGATTATGGGAGAAGTTTTGACCTTACCTGGAGCTGAGTCAGTTTAGAGAGCCAAATGAAATACAAGGGTAGAGGAAGCAGTGGGAAAAGCCCTGGGAGCTCGTTGAATCCCTGAGCAAGCCGTTTTTGCCTGACCTCACAGGGGTCCTTCAGGAGGGTGGCAAGAGGCAGTAGGCAAGGGCCACTGGGAGAAGGAAATTTCCAGCTGAATTCTGTAACAATTTGAACTGATTTAGAAGCCTCCTGGCAGAACTCAGGCAAGGACGTGAATCTGGCTTGCAGACTCCACAGGCGGGGGAAGAAGAAAAGCCATATTTGCTTTTGCAGATGGGAGGCAGGTAGACTAGGGCAAGTTCTCAGCTCTGCTTGCCACTACCTGGAAACAGACTCGGTCCTGTTGGGGTGGGGGGCATGATGTGAGTGAGACTCCCATCTTTGGATTACATGGGAGCTGGGTGAAGCCTGTGATTGCCAGCCTTCCCCCACTTCCCTGCCAGGTTTCTCCCACTTCCCTGCCAGCCTGTATGACACAATAGAGATAGTCATAATCCTCCTAGGAACATAACTCCATTGACCTGGGAACTTCACTTCCATTCCTGACAGCAGCCGCAGCAAGATCCACCCAAAAAGAGTCTGAACTCAGACACTCCTAGCCCTGCCCCTATCCAATGGTCGTTTTCTACCCACCCTGATAACTGCAGATGAAGGGCATATATGCTTAGGTGTTCTAGGGCACTGTCCACCATTTGTTCCTCCTCATACTGCCACAGCTAATGCTCTCTTGAAACCACCACCTCCTGCTAGGAGGCCAACCAGTACAAAAACAGTGCATTAATCAACCTAAGCTAAGGACCCTCACAGAGTCCATTTCACCCCGCCACCTCCACTGGAGCAATTGCTGGTATCCATGGCTGAGAGACCCACAGATGGTTCACATCACAGAACTCTGTGAAGACAACCCCCATTACCAGCCCAGAGCCTGGTAGACCTGCTGGGTGGCTAGATCCAAAAGAGAGATAACAATTGCTATAGCTCAGCTCTCAGGACATCATATCCATAGGAAAAGGGAGAGAGTACTACATCAAGGGAACACCTCGTGGGACAAAAGAATCTGAACAACAGTCTTGCAGCCCTAGACCTTCTCTCTGACAGAACCTACACAAATGAGAAGGAAAAAGAAAATCAACTCTGGTGATATGACAAAACAAGGTGCTTTAACACCACCCCAAAATCACACTAGCTCACCAGCATTGGACCCACACCATGAAGAAATCCTGATTTACCTGAAAAAGAATTCAAGAAGTTAGTTATTAAGCCAATCATGGAGGCACCACAAAAGACTGAAGCCCAATGTAAGGAAATCCAAAAAATGACACAAGAAGTGAAGGGAGAAATACTCAAGGAAATAGATAGCATAAATAAAAAGCAATCAAAACTTCAGGAAACAATGGACACACTTATAGAAATGCAAAAAGCTCTAGAAAGTCTCAGCAATATAATTGAACAAATAGTAGAAAGAAATTCAGAGCTCGAAGGCAAGGTCTTTAAATTAACCCAATCCAGTAAAGACAAGGAAAAACAGTAAGAAACTATGAACAAAGCCTCCAAGAAATCTGGAATTATGTTAACCAAACCTAAGAATAATCTGCATTCCTGAGGAAGAGGAGAAATCTAAAAGTTTGGAAAACATATTTGGGGGACTAATCGAGGAAAACTTCCCCAACCTTGCTAGAGACCTAGACATCCAAATACAAGAAGCACGAAGAACACTTGGGAAATTCAGAAGGGCCCTATCTTCAGCCTCCTCAAACAAAACAATTATCAGCTAAAGATTTTGTATGCAGTGAAAGTAAGCTTCACATATGAAAGAAAGATAGTCTTTTCCAGACAAGCAAATGCTGAGAGAACTTGCCACTACCAAGCCACCACTACAAGAACTTCTAAAAGTTAGAGATCTAAATTTTGAAACAAATCTTGGAAACACATCAAAACAGAACCTCTTTAAAACATAAATTTCACAGGACCTATGAAACAAAAATACAATTTAAAAAAAAAAACAAAACAAGACAATACAGGCAACAAATGGCACGATTAATGGAATGGTACCTCACATTTCAATACTAACATTGAATGTAAATGGCCTAAATGCTCCACTTAAAAGATACAGAACTGCAAAATGGATAGGAATTCACCAACCAGCTATCTACTGCCTTCAAGAGACTCACCTAACACATAAAGACTCCCACAAACTTAAGGTAAAAGGGTGGAAAAATACATTTTATGAAAATGAACACCAAAATCGAGCAGGAGTAGCAATTCTTATATCAGACAAAACAAACTTTAAAGTAACAGCAGTTAAAAAAGACAAAGAAGGACATTATACAATGATAAAAGGCCTTATCCAACAGAAAAATATCATAATCTTAAACATATATGCACCTAACACTGGAGCTCTCAAATTTACAAAACAGTTGCTAATGGACCTAAGAAATGAGATAAACAGCAATAGAATAATGCAGGGGACTTCAACACTCCACTGACAGCACTAGACAGGTCATTAAGACAGAAAAGCAACAACAACAACAACAAAAATAATGACTTCAAGCTATATGCTGGAACAAATGGAATTAACAGATATGTACAGCACATTCCATCCAACAGCCACAGAATATACATTCTATACAACAGTGCATAGAACTTTCTCCAAGATAGACCACCTGATAGGCCACAAAATGAACCTCAATCAATTTAAGATAATTGCAATTATTTCAAGCACTCTTTTAGACCAAAGTGGAATAAAACTGGAAATCAACTCCTAAAGAAACCTTCAAAACCATGCAAATATATGGAAATTAAATAACCTATTCCTGAATGATCATTGGGTCAAAAATGAAATTAGGATGGAAATTTAAAAATTCTTTCAACTGAATGACAACAGTGACAATACCTATCAAAACCTATGGGACACAGCAAAGGCAGTGTAAATGCCAACATCAAAAAGTCTGAAAGAGCACAAACAGACAATCTAAAGTCACACCTTAAGGAACTAGAGAGAAAAGAACAAGTCAAACCCAAACTCAGCAGAAGAAAGGAAATAACCAAGAACAGAACAGAACTAAATGAATTGAAACAAAAAAAGAAACAAAAGATAAATGAAACAAAAAGCTGGTTCTTTGAAAAGATAAATAAAATTGATAGAACATTAGCAAGATTAACCAAAAAAGAAGAAAGAAAATCCAAATAAGCTCAAAAAGAAATGAAATGGAAGATATTACAACTGACACCACAGAAATATAAAAGATAATTCAAGGTGGCTATGAACACATTTATGTGCCCAAACTTGAAACCCTAGAAGAGATGGATCAGTTCCTGCAACTATACAACCCTTCTAGCTTAAATCAGGAAGAATTAGATACCCTGAACAGACCAATAACAATCAGTGAGATTGAAATGGTAATTACAAAATTATCAATAACAACAAAAACGTCCAGAACTAGACAGATTCACAGCAGAATTCCTCCAGACATTCAAAGAAGAATTGGTACCAATGCTATTGACAGTATTCCATAAGATAGAGAAAGAGTGAACCCTCCCTAAATCATTTTATGAAGCCAGTATCACTCAAATACCAAAACCGGGAAAGGACATAACCAAAAAAGGAAACCTACAGGCCAGTATCCCTGATGAACATAGATGCTAAAATCCTTAACAAAATATTAGCGAACCAAATTCAAGTACATATCAAAAAGATAATCCACCATGATCAAATGGGTTTTATATCAGGCATGCAGGGATGGTTTAATATATGCAAGTAAATAAATGTAATACACCACATAAACAGAATTAACAATAAAAATCACATGATCAACTCAATAGATGCAAAAAAAAAAAAAAGCATTTGGCAAAATCCAGCATCCTTTTATGATTAAAATCTCAGCAGAATCAGCATACAAGGGACATACATCAATATAAAAAAAATGCCATCTATGACAAACTTACAACCAACGTAATACTGAACGGGGAAAAGTTGAAAGCGTTCCCTCTGAGAACTGGAACAAGACAAGGATGCCCAGTCTCACCACTCCTTTTCAACATAGTACTGGAAGTCCTAGCCAGAGCAATCAGACAAGAGAAAGAAATCAATGGCCTCCAAATACTTTTTGCTAATGATATGATCAAAAGTCTACCACAGAAAGCTCCTAGAACTGATAAAAGAATTCAACAAAGTTTCTGGATACAAAATTAATCTACATGAATTAGTAGCTCTTCTATACACCAACAGCGACCAAGCTGAGAATCAAATCAAGAACTGAACCCCTTTTACAATAGCTGCAAAAAATAAAATACTTAGGAATATACCTAACCAAGGAGAGGAAAGACCTCTACTAGGAAAACTACAAAACACTGCTGAAAGAAGTCATATGTGACACAAGAAACTAGAAACACATCCCATGCTCATGGATGGGTAGAATCAATATTGTAAAAATGACCATACTGCCAAAAACAATCTACAATTTCAACACAATTTCCATCAAAATACCACCATTATTCTTCACTGGTTAGAAAAAAAAATCTAAAATTCAAAGTGCTGGGATTACAGACATATGCCATGTCTCTGGCCAAAAATTTCATTTTGGATAGCTCATTGTTAGTGTAAAGAAAACCCTGATTTGTAAATGTACAAATGTATATTGAGTTTGTATTCTATAACTTGACTGAATTTGTTTATTATTTCTAACAGACTTTTAATGGAGTCTTTAGTATTTTCTATATATAAGATTATGTTGTCTGCAAATGGAGACATTTAACTTCTTCCTTTCCAATTTAAAGGTTTTTATTTTTCTTGCCTAGTCCCTCTGACTAGGACTTCCAGAACTGTGTTATATAAAAATGGCAAAAGTAAACATCCTTGTCTTGTTCCTGACCTTAGAGGAAAAGCATTTAGCTTTTTCCCATTTAGTATGCTGTCAGCTTATCCTATAGGACCTTTATTTTGTGACACTAATTTCGGCAATAGTTTTATGGATATGACACCAAAAGTACAGGCAACAAAATTAAAAAAAAAAATAAGTTGAACTTTATCAAACTAAAAAGCTTCTGCACAGCAAAGGAAACAAGCAACAAATTAAAATCAACCTGTGGAATGGGAAAGCGTATTTACCTAATCATATATCTGATAAGGAGTTAAAATCCAAAACATATATATAAGTGATTAACAGACCTCAATAGCAAATAATAATAATAATAATAATAATAATAATAATAATAATAATAGATTTAAAATGGGCAAAGGACCAGAATAGACATTTTTCCAAAGAAGACATACAAATCCACAATGAGTATATGAAGAGGTGTTCAAAATCACTAATCATTAGAGAAATACAGAGCAAAACAATAATCAATCGTCACCTCACACTTATTAGGATGGCTATTATCAAAAAGACAAGCTATAACAAGTATTGGTGAGGTTGTGAAGAGAAGGGAATCTTTGTACACTGTTGGTAGGAATGTAAATTGGTGTAGTCATTATGAAAAGCATATAGAGGTTCCTAAATATTAAAAATAAAATCATCGTATGATTCAGCCATTCTACTTCTGGGTATGTATCCCAAGGAAATAAATTAGTATCTCAAAAAGATATCTCCACTCTCATGTTCATTGAAACATCAGTCACAAGAAATAAGATGCAGATGTTGAAACAATTTAAGTGTTGGATTAATGGATAAAGAAAATGTGAGATATATACACACCAATTCACATACAGACACACACACACACAGAGAGAGACACAGAATATTATTCAACCATAACAGATGGATGAATGGATAAAGAAAATGTGAGATATACACATACAAAGATGCACACCCACACACCCAGGGAATATTATTCAGCCACAATTGATGGATGAATGGATAAAGAATATGTGATATGCACACACACACACACACACACACACACACAAATATTATTCAGCCATAAAACGTAAGAAAATCTTGCCATTTGCACTATTCACAATAGCAAAGACTTGGAATCAACCCAAATGTCCATCTGTGACAGACTGGATTAAGAAAATGTGGCACATATACACCATGGAATATTATGCAGCCATAAAAAAGGATGAGTTTGCATCCTTTGTAGGGACATGGATGCAGCTGGAAACCGTCATTCTTAGCAAACTATCACAAGAACAGAAAACCAAACACCGCATGTTCTCACTCATAGGTGGGAACTGAACAATGACATCACTTGGACTCAGGAAGGGGAACATCACACACCAGGGCCTATCATGGGGAGGGGGGAGGGGGGAGGGATTGCATTGGGAGTTATACCTGATATAAATGATGAATTGATGGGTGCTGACGAGTTGATGGGTGCAGCACACCAACATGGCACAAGTATACATATGTAACAAACCTGCACGTTATGCACATGTACCCTAGAACTTAAAGTATAAAAAAAAAAAAAAAAAAAAAAAATCTACATCTTTCTGTAAAAAATACCTGCTTGGATTTCAGTTAAGATAATGTTGACTCTATAGATAAATTATGAGATAATTGGCTTTTTCATTATATTAAATCTTCTGTACCATGCACATGGTATATCTCACCATAATCTAGGTCCTCTTCAATTTATCTCAACAATAGAATTATAGTTTTCAGCACACAGATCTTATACATTTTTGTCAGGTTTATCCTTACATATTTCATGCTTTTTCTCACTATTAAAATGACAGTTTTAACTTTGATTTCTCTATGTTCTTTGTTAGTGTTACTCATTTTTGTATGTTGATCCTCAGTTTAAACTTCCTAATTGATTTATTCTAGTTTTTTGTAGATTCTGACTTCTATACATTTTCTACTTAAAATATCCTGTCTTTGAATAAAGACAATTTTACATCTTCCTTTCCAAAAAAAAAAAAAAAAAAAAGAAAATCTTGCCATTTGCAACAACATGGATGAACCTGGAAGACATTTTGCTAAATGAAGTAAGCCAGAGACCAAAAGATAAATACTGTACGATCTCACTTATATGTGGACTCTAAAAATATCAAACCTACAGAAGCAGAAAGTTGAAAAGCAGTCACTAGGGCTAGGAGGTAGGGGGGAAGTTGGTCAAAAGGTACCAACTTTCATATATGTGATAAATAAGTTGTGGGTATTTAAGGTACAACACAAGTGGTGATGGATGTGTTAATTTGATTGTGGAAAGTATTATACAACGTATATGTATATCAAATCATATTGTACACCTTTAATATATGCAACCTTTATTTGTCAATTAAATCTCAAAATAACTGAAAAAACTCCCAACGTAAATTAGGAGCCATATGCTGCATTTCCTCACATAAAATAAATGAATCAATCTTCCAGTTTTATCCAAGATATCTCAGCATTCTATGTAGTATTTTTAGATATATTTTCTTAACTTTAAATAAGTTTACAAGAAGGAGAATTTGATCCAATCAACTTTAATTGCCTACCAACATAATCTAATAACCTTGTTTCATTTGTATTGTTAGAGGAGTTAATTGGACCTGCACAGCCACCAGCTAAACATAATGGTTTATGCAAACAGTAAATCCAATTTCCACTATAAACACATCTCTGCAGGAAGAGTACAGACAGAGAGAAGAGATAGAGGATACTGAATGCAACCTCAAAATATCATTAAGTCCAATTATCTGCTTTCATTAGATGGAGAAGGAAAACATGTCATTAATGTATTTAAGTAAATATAAGTGATTGTGTATATATAAAACAAATAGTATATTTTACATATATGACATGACACATAATATGATTATGTATACAAATTTATATGTACATATATACACACAAAGACACATGTATTTCATTACATACATTTATCTTGACCCAGATACATTATTATTTTCCAATTGTAATATGTCAGTGTATTAGTTTGTTTACTCACTGCTATAAAGAACAGCCCCAAACTGGGCAATTTATAAAGAAAAAAGGTTTAATTTACTCACAGTTCTGCATGGCTGGAGAGGCCTCAGAAACTTCCAATCATGGACGAAGGGGCAGCAGGCTTGTCTTACCCATGTAAGTGAGAAAAAGAGAGAGAGAGCATGAAGGGAAAATAACCCCTTATAAAACCATCAGCTCTTATGAAAACTCGCTCACTATCATGAGAACAGCATGTAGGAAACCTCCCCCATGATGCAATCACCTGCCACAGGGTCCCTCCCTCAACATGTAGGCATTATAGTTTGAGATGAAATTTGGGTGGGGACGCTGTTATCAGTCAAACGTTATCAGTCAACAAAAAAGGATGTGATAAAATTTAGAGCACAATTTAGTTCAGCCAAAATCAGCAGGGAAAGACTTTTTTTCCTCCCAGCCTATCATGCCTCCTACACATTGTCCCCAAGGACTTGGGGAATTATTCTAGGAGTGATGAGAGTTTTGTATTTGATGGATTATTGTTATTTTTTTTAAGATAGAGTCTCGCTCTGTTGCCCAGGCTGGAGTGCAGTGGTGCGATCTTGGCTCACTGCAACCTCTGCCTCCCAGGTTCAAGTGATTCTCCTGCCTCAGCCTCCTGAGTAGCTGAAACATCAGGCACCCACCACCATGCCCGGCTAATTTTTGTATTTTTAGTAGAGACGGGGTTTCACTTTGTTGGCCAGGCTGGTCTTGAACTCCTGACCTCATGATCTGCCCGCCTTGTCCTCCCAAAGTGCTGGGATTACATGCGCGAGCCACCACACCTGGCTGATGGATTATTTCTAAACCTGCAATTTTCCTATGGGTATGTCAACATTTGCCTCTAAAGAAAAATGCAATGTATTTAGACTTCAATGTCTTAATATTGGTGTAATTCAGATCCGTGGTTACTTGATGTATCAGAATGAATTTGAGTCGATTACTTTCTGATCCCATCACATGACCCACTCGTCTTCAGTCTCAGGAAATTCATAAATTGTCTTTAAGCCTCACATTCTTGCTCGTGGAAGTCTAGCAATTCTGCTTTACTTACCTTATAGATCATGCAAGGTATAAATGAGAAGATGCTTTTGAACTGCAAGTATAATACTACACAAAAAGAATAAGTCATTTAGAGGCTAAATTAAATGCAAATAATGTAACAAGTATAAAAGAATACATTATTTTACTTCAGAGAAAATGTTGTTTTCCATTACTCTGGGAACATTGTTCACACCCTAACAATAAATATGCTAATGCAAGCCTTCATGAAGAGTTCCCTAAACAAGGTTGTCTCTGTGGAGCATTTTCCTATAACATTTTGTTTATCAAATTCTAGTTATTGTGCCTTTTAAATATGGCTCAAAATGTGTTTTTCCACCAATTTAAATTGATTTCCATTTTAATTACTTCAAATTAGTGAACTGGTATTCTAATCACATTCACTGTCTGACTTGCATCACATCTGGAAATGTATGTTGAAACACGAACACCTCTGCCTTCTAGAAACTATAAAAAGTACCCCTTCTAAAAGTTTTCTGAACTGCCTCTTTATCTAAAAAGTTATCATAAGTGAAAATTGAAGAGACAGAATAATGATCTTTTCACTCCACTCATTTATAGCAATTTATGGTGAGGGAAGGGCAGAGAGGTATCACTAATGTTACTCATGCCTGTGTCTCAGCTTCCAGCGTGAGATCATTCCATAGCATATATTTCAGTGAGTCTAAGGAAAGAGTAAGTGTGCTGGTTAATTTTAGGTATCAACTTGACTGGATTAAGGAATATCCATATAGTTGGTGAAACTAATTCTAGGTAGGTATGTAACAGTATTTCTGGAAAAGATTAGCATTTAAGTCAGTAGACTGAGTAAAGAAGATCTGACTTAACCATTGTTGGGGGGCTGGAGGGTGGGCATTATCCAATCCATTGAGGGCCCACATAGAAAAGGATGAGGAAAAGAAAGTTCATCCTCTCTTCTGGAGCTGAGACATCCATTTTGTCCTGCCATTGGCCATCAGAACTCCAGGTTCTCCAGCCTATGCTCTGGGACTTATTACAGTAGCTCCCCAGGTTCTCAGACCTTTGGACTCAGACTGAGTTACACCACGAACTTCCCTGGCTCTCTAACTTGTAGATGGCATATCATGGGACTTCTAAGCCTCCATAATTGAGTGAACTAATTCTCAGAATGAATCTTATCTATTTATCTACTATCTATCTATCTCTTTATTTATCTTCTACTAGTTCTGTTTTTCCAGGTGACTCTGAGTAATACAGTAAGTTTCCCTGGCACTGATCTGTTAGACTTACTGTGAGGCTAGCCAATCTTCTTTGCAAAAGCAATGCCAAGTCGTAGTCTCCCAGAATCCATTCTTAAACATGTTTACAGAGAGTACACCTAGCACTGGTTCATCATGCAGGAAATAGAAGGTAGGTGATTGTTGCTAATTAATAGTCATGTATTAATAATTGACTCAATGCATGATCAAGGGAGGTAATGTGTGAATCAAGCTATCAGTACCTCAGAAATGGACAGAAGAGAAAATTCAATGAAGAATACGACACTGGGGAAGTCTTATTAAAGGAGCAGATATAAATTGAGCCTTGGAGCAAGCAGAATTTAAACAGGATAAAATGTAAGAGAGGTATCCAAGTTAGGATTGAGGGGTGAAAATTTTGAGGGATTAGGGTGGGTATATATCTTTGACTTATTTTTTTGTGCTTTGCTTTTCAGGGAATGAAATTCAATTCTGTGATTAATTCATGGCCTTACCTTTTTTTTATGTAGTTGAGATGACACTTAATTCTTCAGATTGACATTCAGATCAACTTCTGGGACAGGTATTTCTCTTTGTCCAAGGAGACAGCTCCTCCAGGCTCTACTCCATCTATATTGTTTCTAGAGGTATAACATTTTCATGGGACTTCATTCCAGCTAAGTTTGATTGGGAACTTGACCCAAGCTGGGGCAATGAGTGTCTTCCATAGGAAAAACAACATGATCAGTCTCTCCCTGGGGCTAAATCTGTGAGACATAGAACTAGGCAACTCTTGGCAGTTGTGTTTTGGCCATGAGGAGAAAGCTGTCCTGAGGTAGGATAGAAGAACAAGGCTAACACAATAAAAAGAGGATAACATCTTGATGGTTCTAATATTTCTGAAATCCAGTTACAGAACTGTTGGCAGGTTCTGTTGTTATTCCAGCAAATTTCCTTTCTGAGTAAAAAAGTTCAAGTTTTTGTTAATTTCTTTGCTACCCTATTTGTAACCAAAAATCATCCTAAATTATACATTGCAAGTTAGTAATTGTATAGCAAACTTTACAAAAGGTCCGGGGCCTGGTCTAGTCTATATAGTGCCACGTAGTACCTTTGTTTGAAT
Source organism: Rhinopithecus roxellana (assembly GCF_007565055.1). Lineage (NCBI taxonomy): Eukaryota > Metazoa > Chordata > Mammalia > Primates > Cercopithecidae > Rhinopithecus > Rhinopithecus roxellana. Next base: position 17,165,258 of record NC_044559.1, read on the forward strand.
TAGAGAAAGATGCCCCCTCTGGCCAGGTGCAATTCCATCAGGGCTGTGTTGATGAGGAGACCACAGACTGGATTCCAACCCTGCCAGCCTCAAAGCTAGATGCACAGCCATATGTGGGAACCCTCAGCCTGGGTTGCAAGCACCACTGTGGTTTAAAGGCTGCCTCTATTTCCCAAACAGCTTATCCTTTACTGTGATTTTGTAGCTTGCATAAAGCATCTTTGGATATTCGCAGAGAAAGTCTGTGGATAACGACCTCCATAATAATCCACAAATAAGAGAACTTTGGATGAAGACAATGGATAGTGCTAAATGAGTATGCTAAGGAGTCATGTTCTTTGAATCTTCTGGGGAAAAAAAAAAAAAAAGTTGATTCCTAGCTCATTAACACTTTTTTCATTTACACTTGGCTGAGTCACCAAATTATGTTCCCAGGAAAAATGCCAATTGGTATCTAAAAATTATATTACAAAGTAAATGAAGTCATAATACAAAAAAAAAAAAAAAAAAAAAAAAGAATGTTCACAGTAGGAAAAGCTATACTTGGACAGGTCTAGTTTAGCTTTATGGCCTGCATAGACATAGCTCTACTCACAGAGGGCGCTCTTCCCTTGGCCAGGTCTGGGATTCTGGAGACAACCAAATAAGGCAGCTTCAATTCTCAGTGAAAGTAGTCGAGAAAGTCTCCAAAACAAAAAGCTGATTTTATTTGCGTCTTAAAAAGGTGCCCTTTTCCCCACGGAGCAAGGATCTTTAGAATATATAATCCTTTTTGTAAAAATTTCCTTAAAGAATGCAATTTAGGTTTTTCACTCAGAGAAGGAAGAATGTTCTTACACATTCAGATTTGCCCAGGACTGAGGGGTTTCCCAGCACAAAAGACTTTCAGAGCTAAAACAAAACAAAACAAAACAAAATCTCAGGGCTTGAATGGCTCCTAAAGAAGGGCTGAGTGAAATAATGCAGAGTGGTCCCCTCCCACCAAGGACTTCCAGAATCCTAGCTGCAGGAGCCCCCATGACCCCTACAGACATTTCAGTTGGCAGGGAAATGGCCCAGAGAGTAGACAGACAGAGCACAAATCCACATGGAGCCCAGGTGGTTTGGCATGGGGACAGCTCCAGTGGAACACAGCTATAAGTTCCCATCAAAGCTCTCCATGCTTCTCCAGGTGGTTCTGGCCTTTGTTCACTGGTGGACACAGATAGAGCAGAGCTGTCTTTCTTGCAGGACCAGAGCAAGTCTAATCTGCACATCCTCCTGTCCACCAGCTTCTCTGAGTCCCTGTCTGGCCACACTGACTCACAGTGCAGCCTCAGTTACCCTGCCAGAGTGCTTTTGCCCATGGCTACCATTATAGAACTTTCACTGGTGACCTCTGCTGCCTCACTGAAGCAATTTTGCTGATGACCCACTGGAGCACTTTCACCTATGACTTCACTGCCACCCTACCAGAGCACTTTCATCCACAACCCTCAGCAGAGTGTTGTTGCCAGTGGTCTGGGAACACATTGGTGCTCCCCCAGAATAGCCAGTTTTCAACCTCAAGGGGACAAAGCTGTGGGCCTGGTCCCAGCACCCCCGTGTTAGAGCACATAACCCAGGAGTGCCAAGACGAGCCTCGGGTCTCTGAAAGCATCCAGAAACAAAGCCGTTTGACTATACTTATCTTGTACCACAGTCAAAACCTCAAGGGCAAAAAAAGAACATAGAAACAAAAAGCCCTATCTAAAGGACAGTAACATCCAAGGATAAAGGAACATCTGTCCTCACAGATAAGAAAGAACCCATACAAGAACTTTGGCAGCTCTAAAAGTCAGAGTGTCTTCTTATCTCCAAATGATCATATACGCTCTTTAGCAATAGTTCTTACCACGTTGAAATGGCTGAAATGTGAGACATGAAATTCGGAATCTGGATGACAAGCAATCTCAACAAGATACAGAAGAAGGTTGAAACTGAATCCAATGAAGAGGACTCAATGATTTAAACGTTGAAACATGGCACAGCCATTCTAAAAAAAGAACCAAACTGAACATCTGGAAACGAAAAGTTCACTATAGGAATTTCCTAATACAATTAGAAATATTGACAACAGAATACACCAAGCTGAGGAAAGAATCTCAGAGCTTGAAGACCACTCTTTTGTATCAGCACAGGCACAGAAAAATATTTTCCTTGTGAAACTTTTCTTATCATCTCAGGACAACATTGGTCACCGTTTTCTCTAAGCTTCTGTACCACTTTGTATATACCATTTTAAAAGTATTTCTTAACATAATTAAATTGTGTGCTAGTTATATGATTGTACATCTGTTTCTTTGATGGACTAGAAGTTGTATGACTCAAGGGACCATATCTTATTAATTCCTGCTGAATTCATACATATTACAGATTATTAAAGAAATAATGTACGTAATGTATATTCATTCAATTAAATAATAAATCAACAAGGAGAAAAGTAGCTGCACTTTAAGTCATTAAAAGATCATTAGCATGGCAGATTTGTATTACATCAACTCAGTTAGGCTTGAACTGTGGTTTCCAGAATTCTCTCTTCTGGATATTTGTTGTACATGTAGCAGACTACAAGAGAAATCTCGTACTAGATTGGGAAGACAAAGAGAACCCAGAGTCACCTTTTGCATTTAGACTCAGAGGGCTGAAAGTAGTACACAGATACTTTTGCAGCTCAAGTATGGCGTCAGTCACCTGTTACCCCACCTGGTTGATATAGGGCTACAGATCAACAACTGCTATTGGATGCTCGCCTTCAACTTTTCAATTTCTGGGTCAAGTAGATACTTAGTTTCATGATGAAATGCACCACCTTCTCCTGCAGTACACTGTCATAGAAGGTGGAAGCTTAGAGGCAATAAGAGACTGACCCCAGTTCCAGTTTACCACGAGTACCAGAACAATCTTGCAGATTCCTCTTTGCCATTGTTTGCACCATTCAACTTTTGCCTACCTGCCCCTTGAGATTTTAGTTTCTAACTCCTGGCCAAGAAATGGCCACCTCACAAAGACTGTTTAATCAGCTCCCACAAGTACTTCAGATCAATAACTAATTTTAAACCATATGTGTGTGTGTGTGTGTGTGTGTGTGTGTGTGTGTGTGTGATCCACGTATCCCAGTGATTGCAGTGGTTGTGCTTTTCTGTGCTAATCCTGACATGATATCACTAGCCATCAATGGCAACAAAGGCTAAAGGTTTAGACTTTCAATAACACAGAATTTCATGGAAGGGAGAAAATTTTCTGTCTTAGAGCATTAGAGAAAGTTTCTGAATGAGAGAGACCTGGCATTGGGTCTTAACATTAGGAAAGAGTTAAGTAAGTATAGAGAAGAGCCATTTTTGGAACCTTATGAGATAATGATACAAAAGTATGTTTTAGTAATCTTAATACTGTTATAGACTAAATTGCAACACACACACACACACACACACACAATATTAAGTTGAAGCCCTAACTCCTAGTGTCTTAGAATTTGACCTGATTTGGAAAAAGGGTCATTGCAGATGTAATGAGTTAAGATAATGTCATCATGGAACAAAGTGAGCCCTTAATCCAGTATGAATTGTATTCTTATATGAAGATGACCATGTAAAGACAGAAACACAGGAAGAACACCATTGACAATGGGCAGAGATTGGACTTATAGGAAGGCTCAAGCCAAGGGATGCCAAAGCTTGCTGGGAAGAAGTAAGTAAGGGTTCTCCTAGGGTTTTCACAGGGGCATGACCTAATCAACATTTTGATTTTGAACTGCTAGCCAACAGAACTGATGTTTTAAATATCTTTTGTTGTAAAATATGTTGTTTCTTAGGGCTGCTATAACAAAGCACCACTCAAGTTTCTCTCTGCTGTCTGCAGTCTAGTGGGTGGTCTAAATGGCCACGCACAACACTCAGCTGTATTTTTAATGCAGGCCAACAATAGCAACAAAGAGACCTCAACTTGGAAAGTGGCACAACCACAGCAGAAGAGTTATTATCTGTGTATTTTGCTTACCTAATAGTCCAAGGCATGTGTTTCTGGTCAGCTGATAACTTTCGTCCTTGTGGTGATTCAGGAATTCAGAAGTTTTATCATGTGATCTCTCTATTCCTTGCAGTATAGTCTTCATGTATGTTTGGTCCAGGGCATGGCAGAAAGAACGTGGAGAAATCATGGGAGTATGTCTATTGATCAGATCTAAAAGTGGAGCTTTCCGCTCTTGTTTATTGGCTAGAACTCAGTCATATGGTCACACCTACTGCAAGCAGATATGGGAAATGCAGTCTAGCTTTGTACCTAGAATATTTTTTATGGATTTTCTCTGAATAGCTAGCAGTCTCTGCTACTCAGGTCATCTTGTTTTAGTCAATAATTCCTTCTCCCTCATTCTAACAGTCATTGTCTCCCCCAAATGACTGTACCAAGTTGTCATCCTTATCCAATGTCTGGAACACTACGTTATACATCACAATCTAATCATTATGCTGATTTCACAGGCATATTTTCCTCAAAGTAACACTTGCTGCATGAGCTAGTATAGGTATCTGCTGACCTTAGACTGAATGTCATATTTCAAAGAAGAGCTGTCATCCAATCTAGAAATAGTTTGATTAATTTCTAATATTTTGTGTTTCTGTAAATGAATTAACTATTAGTAACAATTGTTGCATTTTAGCCATTATTTTTAGTAACAATTGTTGCATTTTAGCCGTTATTAAGCAACCTCTGAAAAATCACAATTTGACTGTAATCCCATTATGTATTAATAGGATTGTATACTTGGTATTTTACTAGCACTTTATATATAAATCTTAAAAAAAAAACTAAAATAATATGTTATTGTTACACTATTCTAATGATCCAGTGGCCTAGATATGTTTAGCAATTTGTTCTAGGGATTTGAATTTGTGTTATTCTAGCTTCAGAGCTTATGCTATTTATTGTAGAACATAATTCATTCTTTTCACATCCCAGTCAAGCATTTAAAATACATAACATATTGTAATTGTGAGCTTTCTTGGGTCACCATGGACACGGAACTGCATTTTGCCCATCAGACCTGCACTAAATTGAGGGTCAAGATTCATATGTATGCATCTCTTAGAAGAGTAGTGAGAATTATGCCTTCTGAAAATGAAGTTTATTTTTGTGTGATTGTTAGGCCTCTTTTAGCAATGACATATTTGTGATGTATAATTGGCAGATGATAGCAGTACCAAGAGAAATAAGAGAAAGCTAATGATTCATATGCATAAAGAGTTAAGGTTTTATTGTTGGGGGCCCAGAGCTAAATCAAATAATTGTTCTTTAAAATGGTGACAGTTATTTTAAGGAGTCAGATAATATTTCCAAAGCTTCTTATGGGGCAGAGTGGCATCTAAAGAATCTCAAATTATTTTAGGACTATTATAAATCCAAACAAAAATATACATTTAATTGCAGTGACAGCTTAATTGAATTTGGTTTAAAAATGTTCACTATTCAATCTTAAGCTTAAATGTCATTACTAAAGCACACTGTCAATGCTGAATGGTAAGATAATATTATGTATTGGTTCTGAAATTATCTTTTGAATAGGACAAGTCAAAAGATATTTCGATTTTTGATATGTGTATATGTGTAAAAGTATTATTTGTAAACTCTGAACATGTAAAGTATACCACAATTTTGTAAGCCTGTCTAGATGATTAGTTAACTAATTTCTATATACTGGCATTCATGGAAAGTAGAATTAGGCCAATTTTTCTTCAACTACTCAACTACTGAGAAGTCTTGGCTCTACTTCAAGATACTTGGAGATAGTAAAAGGTTTTTTTCTAGAACTTTTTGTCAAGTACAAATGTCATCTGGACACCCTGGAAACAGGATAGCTGCAGGACTGTCCCTAGGCTGTTATTTGCCTGTGAGCCCAGGCACTGGGTGCACACAGTTTACCTTCAGAGCATCTGGGCTCTAAGAGCAAGTGACTCTGTGTCACACTCTATGAGGCATACAACATTGTGCAGAGAAAATACAGGAGCCTGAAGATGAACAGAGAGGAAAAAGAAAAAAAGAAACAAAAAACAAAAAACCTCTAGTATATGACTGGAAGTTATTATTTATCTACTATCCAACAGCCAGTCTGCTTTGGAAAATACTCTTATATGCTCCCCTAAGATGAACCCTTTCTAGAGGAACTATAGCAAAAATTCATCTTTTTTTATTCTGTTTACTGCTCTTTTCTGGAATTTGATTTTAGAGGAGTCTCAGAATCTACAGTATATACTTAAATTTCCAAATGACTAAATGCATGCTGAAGTGATCATTTACGGCCTGGCATGAAGCTATCACAGTGGTACAGTAGTGGTGCAGTGAATTATCCCTACCTGTGAAACTGTGACGGATACAGCTAATTATCCTTTGAGGGAGAAGTGAAGTCCTACCATGTCCTCAAAGTCAATATCAATAGCTCCCTCATAAAATATTAAACTTCTAAGATCCTGACAAAGAAGAATTTTTGCAAGCCTAGCTTGAGGGTAGGAGTTGGCTGCTTTTCTGGAAGAAATCTGGGACCTTAACTTCTGCTCTTTGTTGCTTTTCATCTGAAAGCATCTTGGATCTCTTTAGTAGGACAATCCTAGAACCCGCCACAGGCATAAATTAACTTCTCCTTGTACACTGTTGAGAGTAGAGCGATTAATGACTACTAATGTCCATTACTAGACAGAAGAGGATTTTCTCAAGTAAACCAACTATCAAAAAATAGGAAGATTTTCACAGCAAATCAGTGTCACTATCGGGAAGGAGAGACAGTATTCGAATGGCTGAGATTGGTGCTATAATAACTGAAGCTGTTGCTGTCTTTCAATGCTTCTTCTTTGTTTCTTTTCAAGAACTGATTTTCATTGTACAGGAAGATAACTTATTTATTTCACACTTATATTTCAGTTGTTTTGTTTGTTCAGGATGCTTTGGTTTCTTTAAATACCTTATATTTTTCTCACAGTGGTCATGCAAGCTAGGTAATATTATTCTCATTTTGGAAAATATATAACTCAAGCTCAGAAAGATCGAATAAGTTCTTTAAGGTCATCCTTGTTAAAATGGCAGAGTCAGGAATCAAAGCAAAACTGAGACTCTGAAGCCCCAGTGGTCTTTTGGCTTAGTTATGATTGGTGATTTTCCCCTGCATGTGAAAAGTCTAAATTCAGATTAGGATAAAGAAAAAAAGTCTGAGAGCGAGGGAGAATATGGAACCAATAAAGAAATAAAATGGCACATGACCAGATGGGGACTGTGAGCAGGCTGGAGAGGGGCCAACTACTGTAAGAGAGGTGGGAGGGCTGCCTGATGTCTGCTTGTCACATTTGCCTAAAGCTTTTCCATCAATGCCACAGGGAAGAAACTGTGACTTGGACAGTGTGTGTGTTTATTCCAGACACTGTCCTGTGTACCATTGTCATGTCCTCTCTCCCTCTACATTCACTGGCTTAAGGTATTACAGCAAAATAAAGGTGGATATAGTCGAAGGGGAAGATGTACCAGCCACAGTTAAACAGTCAAGGAAGGGTTTATTTTTACCTTTTTAAGATTTATTTTATTTTTTACTTAGCAAATCATAATCGTATATATTTATGGGATATATTGTGATGGTACCTGTGGCACATGTTAGTACATGCGTAGGTTGTGGAGTGATCATGACTATTTCAGTGGGGAAGAGAGATTAAGCAAAACTTTGATGAAACAAAGGGAGGAGGGTTCTTAAGCACTGGGATGAACTAGTAGAAAAGGCCTGGAGGACTTTAGAGGGAAGGTTGGTCAATGTGTTTGCTAATTGTTGTTTGTCAAAGGTAGTCTACCTTCCTACAGAGAGTGAGAAATAGGACCCCGTCTTCCTTAATCATCACATTTCAGAAGAATGGCTACCAAGTCCTTAAGAAAGATATTTCTGGGTTATAAAACTGGATAGGGTCTGGGAGGAGATTTAAAATCTCAAAGAAATTTGAACAAAGACAAACAATTTACAATTGCAAGTTTTATATAGTAAGTGCTCTAAAAGCAATTTAAAAAAGAGAGGACGGAGTCTATAGTCAAAAAGAAACATGTCCAAAATTTAAAATTTAGTCAAGCTGAGGAGAATGAGGCAGTGTCTCCAAACACAACATTTCTTGTCTTGAAACTTGGAAGGACAAATGATATCAAGAGAAATTCCATTTTAAATAGTTATGTGATAAAATAGCTTATTGAGTAAACAATGGCTATCTCTGGGAAACCTGAATGTGGAATGAAGAGAAGTAGAAAATAAAATTGCTGCCGGGCGCGGTGGCTCAAGCCTGTAATCCCAGCACTTTGGGAGGCCGAGACGGGCGGATCACGAGGTCAGGAGATCAAGACCATCCTGGCTAACATGCTGAAACCCCGTCTCTACTAAAAATACAAAAAAAAAAAAAAAAAAAAACTAGCCGGGCGAGGTGGCGGCGCCTGTAGTCCCAGCTACTCGGGAGGCTGAGGCAGGAGAATGGCGTGAACCCGGGAGGCGGAGCTTGCAGTGAGCTGAGATCTGGCCACTGCACTCCAGCCTGGGCGACAGAGCAAGACTCCGTCTCAAAAAAAAAAAAAAAAAAAAAAAAAAAGAAAATAAAATTGCTAAGTTTGTTATAATTGTTGTGAATAAATTAAAACAGTTTACCATTTTAAAATAAGTGCTTGAAACAGATTGGTAAGATAATAGTAATAATAAAAAGAATAACAACTCTCAGTGGTGGGATTACAGGTGTGAGTCAGTGCACCCAGCCATAAATACACAACTCTGTCAAAGGGAAGAGAGAGCTAGCTGCTCCTGCCTCAAGATACGTTAGCCCTCGTGTAGGGATCAAAATCCCAGTATGTGCCAACGAGTCTTAGATGTGTCCACAGGAAGGGTTCAGCTATTGGCACATAGTGGGTTCTCAAGATGTGACTATTAGACTTGTCTCATTTCCTTATAGCAACATATAATTGCCAGATAGTTTCCCCAGCCTGTCAATAGTTTTTCATCAAACGTCAATCATTTTAGTTACATGAGATATTTGCAAGGAAGAATTGATGTCACGTAAGTTAGAATGAAATCTAAATAAGAAACCAAATCTTCCATAAATAAAGTAGCCCAAACATCAAGTTAAAAAGGATATTCTTGATTTTACCAATTCCCTCCAAGTAAATGTGGGGCTCTGACACCACACTTGTGAGATTTGGAGTCAGTGAGTCAGGAACCACCATCTAAATCACTAAAAGGAATTGTTGCCAGAGAAAGTATGGCATGGATATTGATGAATTACAGAAAATGGCACACCAGCTTCCAGACAGTTATCTGAGTGTGTTTGTCACATATTTCTTAGTTGCGTCACATATAAGTGTGCCTAGACAAGAACTTTAGTGCAAGCAGTTTATTTGGAATATTAAAGAATCACTGTCAGGAAAATTAGTGAATGAGATAGGGAGTAAAAGATATTTGAAAAATGATTATTGTTTTGGAATGGGGTCAAGAAGCAGACACCAAGGTGAGGATGCTTGGGAAAGTGATTAACTATAAAGTATGTGCAGGAAGGGAATAAACCAAATCAGCAAAAACAAAACTCCCTTAGGAGGTAGGCAAGTGGGACAAGAAGGAATAAAATCAAGCAAGCATGTGATATTCATCTGTCTACATTTGTCTCCATCCATGTCTGTGCCTGACCTCACACTTTTCATGCTTTCTCTCTCTTTATCTTTATTATTGAATTCCTGTGTTACAAATCACTCATTTTTTATACTTATGCCAATATGCATATTCACGTGGGCAAGATACAAAATAATGTTGAGTCATTAGAATCTTTAGGAAAATTGTAAACACCTGAAATAAAATAGTATACAATGGAGAGGCATCTTTCATTGATTTTGCTTTATTTTAATTTAAAAGTTGTTGTCAATGTCTGGATTTCTTACACTCTCCATCCTTATAGATTCCTTATTATGAAAGGTAACAAAAAAATAAGAACCCTGAAATGACCTGTGGCTTCTGAGCTGTGGGTTGGGGTGACAAAGAGAAGGGAAGGGTCCTTGAAACAGAGGATATCTGCATCCCATTGAGATTTTAACTTATAAAACCACAGCATAAGGATCAATTTAAAATTTCTCCTGATAACCACTCTTAAATGTGTCACAACGAAGATCAAGATGCCATCTCAGCCATGCCACCACAGCCCAGTTTCTGGGAGGTTTAGAAGGAATGATGGTTTCTTTCATTGCTTTTAGGGCTACTAAATTATTTGACCAGTGTTTAGGGGCCATGATGAATAGATAATTCATATTTTTAAGCACTAAGATGATACCCGAAACAGCAATGTGTTTACAATATAAGTGCTCTAAGTAAGGGGACAACATTGTCAGGTCTTAGTACCTTCTAGAAACAGAGAAAGCAGTAGTAAGAAACAGTGCTTTGCCCTATTTGAATGTTTGAATAGTTTCCCTCTTCCTCTGTCTACACATTTTCCCTGGATATATTTTGTGGGGAAATGTCTATACCCACAGTATATGCTCCACTTATGCACAAGGGCTGAAAGTTATGTTAACTGCGTTTGAAACCAGGCTCCTTGATTTCCCTGTGATGTCACCTTGAGCAAGATCCTTAGTTTCTCTAAGCTTTAGTTTCCTTTTCCACTGGTTGTCGAGAGATTAAGATAGCAACCACGTAGCACTTAGCACAGTGTGCACAACTTGTAAGCACTCAGTGAACACCTGCTGCTGTTACAGCTAGCCTCTGGTGGTCGTCCATGTGTAAAGAACTTGGTGCCGATTGAAATCTTGACTCCAAGAGTGTCTCTCACTCATATCTCCTTTAACTACATGTTTCAATGAATCTCTGTCAAGGCCCAGGACTTCATAAGTTGTCTAACAAAATGAGGTGCTTACATTGAGCTTGAGATTTATTACTAGTCGATTTTGTTGATATCTGCTCATGTTCACAGAGTTAGATTTCAGGAAAACTGTCTGTGATCTGGGCTAGGACTTATGTTCGTGTTCCAGGTAGGTCACCTTCTATCTGAACTGACCTGCTGTGATAAACTAAAGTAGTGATCAGAGAAATACAAGTCTTCAAGAAGTCCCTGAGGTCTCTCGTAATGCCAACTGATAGTTTATAAAATGCATTTCTAAATTCTTTTCCTTTTCTCTGCATTTTCTCATGTGGTGAATAGACAGTGGGACCAGGGTGACAAGATGCAAAGTTGGAGGAAATTTAACTGAGCATGTGTGGCCATTAAGACATCCTTCTGTGCGCTAATCAAATCATTCCTTTGGGTAAATGCTGTTACCTTGACAATATTATATTGAAAGATAGCTATTTGAAAAATGAGCACACTAGAAGGATGTGGGCAGTGAAAATGAACTTTAGGTATTACAGAGAAATTAGAGGACAGAACAAACATCTCAGCAACCGGGGAGCCTATATTAGTATCTGTCAAGAGGCAGTGCTATCTATCTTAGTGTATTAAGCAGAAATGTAAATACCGAAACATTCATGAAGGGGAATGAAAGCAGGGAAGCTGAGTTACAATCTAGGACTCTGACTTGTGTGGACACTATGCTGACAGGATAAAGGGAGAAGTGAAAAAAGATACACAGAATGACAATTTTGCATGTTCAAGTTTGTTTTCTGTGTTTATAAAATTTCATTTCTATCATGACAATAACAAACAATTTTTTTAATGTAGTCCAGCATGGAACTTTTGAGACCAAGTACAGGCTTGAACACATCTTCCTGGGATTTCTGTCTCCCAGGGATGTTGCTGTAGATATTTATCTGCACATTACTGGTGGTCCTGTTAGTGGTGAGTGGAGTGAGAGGGGGAGAGTGAGAGAGAGAGGCTGAGGAGCTGACGGTTGAAGTCTCAGCAAAGTGCCACAGCCTGGTGATTTTGACTCTCCTCCTGCATGCTTGAAAGCTAGAATTCAGTTAGCCCTACACTTCAACAACCGTGCCCTGATTGGAATGAGAGCAGATAAGACACTTCCCCCAAAAAAGATGTGCCAATAATACCAATAGGGGAAGCCTGGTGGGGTCCAGTCTACAGGATCTTCAGGAATGAGGCTTTCTGTTTGTCAAGACCTCTGTGACCCTCAGCACTGTGCCTCTGCTAGGATTAAACTGAAGTGATTTTCTTTTCTCCTTCCCATGAAAAGAAACTCCTTTACAGAAACAAAGCTAAAATGACAGAGGACAATGCAGGAACGTATGAATCCATTCATTAGGTCAAGCAGTGATGGCTGTAGGCAACTTTGTTCCCAAAAATGCATAAAGAAATGTAATAAATTGTGCTCAGATGTGTAAATTTCCTGGAATGCTAAAAATACTAACTGCATTTGCTTAATAACAATTTAAAAGGAGTACAAGCTGCTCTGCACTGACGTACTTTACCTTTCCATTTTATGAATGGGCAATTTAAATTTCCTTCAACAATTTTGATTTAAGGAGAGATTGTTCTCTTCATTATTAAACGTGGATTTGAAAAAAATATTAAGATGATACCTTGGATAGTGTCTATAGCAGAGAAGAACATTTAGTAACTTGATAAATTAAGGATCAAAAGGATATTAACAGGTTGAATTATGAAATTGCCTTTACTTCATTATGAACCATAACTCATTTAAATTCTATTCCAAATTAAACATGGAAAAAACCCTAAGTTGATTCATGATGAATAAAAAAAAAAATGTATGAAATTATAACAAAAGTTTAGAAATACAAACACATTTTACTTTACTACTGACACTAGTATCATTAGTTAAAGCAGAAAATCTCCCTAAAATTGTGAGATTGGCCTTGACTGATGAAAGTATGATTATTGAATTTGCTCATTATTTTTCTTTCAATTTTTATAAAAAATTATTTTTAATTATTATAGATACATCAGAGTTGGACATATTTATGGGGTACCTGTGATATGTTGATATAAGTATACAATGTGTAATGATCAATTCAAGGTAATTGGGGTATCCATCACCTCAGACATTTAGTATTTCTTTGTGTTAAGAAAATGCCAATTCTACTCAGCTATTTTGAAACATACAATAAATTATTGTTAACTATAGTCACCCTATTATATAAACAAACACTAGATATTATTTCCTAGGAAATAATTATTTCCTATTATTTCCTATTATTTCTGTGGAAATTTTTGTACCCATTAACCATTCCATCTTCATCCTTCCATCCCTAATACATTGCCAGACCCTTCCCAGACTCTGATAGCCATCATTCTACTCTAATTTTCGTCAGTTCAATTTTTCTTTTAGCTCCTACATATGAGTAAGAACGTAATTTTTGTCTTTCTGTGCCTGGCTTTCTTCACTTAATGTAATAACCTCGAGTTCCACTCATGTTGTTGCAAATGACAGGATTTTATTCTCTTTATGGCTGAATACTATTCTATTGTGTACACTTACCACATTTAAAACATCGATTCTTTCACTGATGGACACTTAGGTTGATTCCATGTCTCAGCTCTTTTGAATCCTTTTGCAATAAGCATGGGAGTACAGACATCTCCCTGGAATACTGATTTCCTCTCTTTTGTAGATATAACCAGCACTGGAATGACTGGATCTTATGATAGTTTTACTTTAAGTTTTTTGAGGGACATTCAAACTATTCTCCATAAAGTTTACACTAGTTTATATTCCTACCAACCATGTACATGTGTTCCCCATTCTCCACATCCTTGCCATCATTTGTTACTGTATTAGTCAGTTTTCACACTTCTGATAAAGACATACCTGAGACTGGGTAATTTATAAAGAAAAAGAGGCTTAATGTACTCACAGTTCCACATGGCTGGGGAGGCCTCACAATCATGGTGGAAGGTGAAAGGCACATCTTACATGGCAGCAGGCAAGAGAGAAAATGAGAGCCAGTTGAAAGGGGTTTCCCCATACAAAACCATCAGATCTCATGAGACTTACTTATTCACTACCATGAAAACAGTATAGGGGAAACTGCCCCCATGATTCAATTATCTCCCACTGGGCTTCTCTCACAACATGTGGGAATTATGGAAGCTACAATTCAAGATGAGATTTGGTTGGGGACATAACCAAACCATATTAGTTATTGCCTGTTTTGGATAAAAGCCATTTTAACTGGGGTGAGCTGATATATTACTATAGTTTTTATTTGCATTTCTATGATGATTAGCAATGTTGAGCATCTTTTTGCATGTCTGTTGGATATTCGTGTTTCTTCTTTTGAGTAATGTCTATTTAGACTTATTTTTAAATTGGTATTTTTCTATTGAGTTGTTTGAGCTCTTTATCCATTCTGATTATTAAGTCTTTTTGTCACATGGATAGTTGGCAAACATTTTCTCTTATTCTGTGGGTTGTCTCTCGACTTTGTTGATTCTTTCCTTTGCTGTGCAGAATCTGTTTAGCTTTATGTGATCCTATTTTTCCATTTTTGCTTTTGCTGCCTGTGTTTTTGAAGTATTACTCAAAAGACTCCGCTCAAACCAATGTCTTGGAGTGTGTCCCCCAAAGTTTTCTTGGAACGGTTTCACAGTTTGAGGCCTTAGATTTCAGTCTTAATAAATTTTGATTTGATTCTTGTATATGGTGAGAGATAGGTGTCTACTTTCATTTTTCTAAATATGGATGTCAGGTTTTCCCAGCATCATATATTGAAGAGACTATCCTTTCACCAGTGTATGTTCTTGGCACCTTTGTCAAAATAAGTTGACTGTAAATGTGTGGACTTATTTCTGAGTTCTCTATTCTGTTTCATTGGCCTATGTGTCTGTATTTAAGCCAGTATCATGCTGTTTTGTTTAGTATAACTTTACAGTATGATTTGAAGTCAGGTAATGTGTGGCCTCCACCTTTATTCTTTTTGCTCAAAATTGCTTTGCCTATTCTTGGTCATTTGTGCTTTTATATAAATTTTAGGATCACTTTTTCTTTTCCTTCTTCTTTTTTTTTTTTTTTTTTAATGGGTTTTGCTCTATTACTTAGGCTAGAGTACAATAAATAACACAATTATAGCTCACTTTAGCCTCAACCTCCTGGGCTAAAATGATTGTCCTGCCTCAGTCCCCTGAGTACCTAGGACTACAGGTGTGTGTCACTATACCCAGCTAGTATTTAATATTTTTGTAGAGATGGGGGTCTCACTATGTTGCCCAGTTTGTTCTTGAACTCTTGGCCTCAATGATCTTCTTATCTCAGCCTCTGAAAATACTAGGATTACAGGTGTGAGCTATCACGTCTGACAGAATTATTTTTTCTACTTCTGTGAAGAATTAATTGATATTTTGATAAAGATTGAACAAATCTGTAGAGTGTTTTGAGTAATATGAACTTTTTTTTTTTTGTTTTTTTGAGATGGAGTCTTGCTCTGTCCCCAGGCTGGAGTACAGTGGCATGATCTCAGCTCACTGCAACCTCCACCCCACCTCCCAGGTTCAAGCAATTCCCCTGCCTCAGCCTCCCAAGTAGCTGGGATTGCAGGTACGTGCCACCGCACCAGCTAATTTTTTGTGTTTTAGTAGAGACTGGGTTTTACCATGTTGGCCAAGATGGTCTCAATCTCCTGACCTCATTATCTACCTGCCTCAGTCTCCCAAAGTGCTGGGATTACAGTCATGAGCCACCACACCGGGCCAATATGAACATTTTAACAATATTTCTTCTTCCATTCATAAACATAAAATTTATTTTTGGTTTTTCTGTCACCTTTATTTTTTTTTTTTTTGTCAATGTTTGATAGTTTTCATTGTAGAGGTTATTCATTTCCTTGGTTAAGTTTATTTCTAGTTATTTTATTTTATTAGTAGCTATTATACATGGGATCGCTTTCTCTTGGTTTATCTTCAGATTGCTAGTTGTTGGCATATAGAAATGCTACTGATTTTTGTATGTTGATTTTGTATGCTGCAACTTTACTGAATTTGTTTATCATTCAGGCTAGGATTTCCAGTATTTGTTGAATAAAAGTGGTAAAGGTGAGCATCCTTATCTTGTTGTAGATCTTAAAGGAATGACTTTCAGATCTCCCCATTCAGTACGATGTCAGCTACTGGGTTTGTTATATATGGCTTTTATCATGTTGAGATATGTTTCTACTTCCCTAGTTTGTTGAGACTTTTTATCATGAAATGATGTTGAATTTTATCAAATGTTTTTTGGCATCTGTTTAAATGACCACATGGTTTTTGTACTTCATTCTGTTGATGTGATGTATCATATTGATTAGTTTGCATACACTGAACAATCCTTGCATCCATGAGATGAACTCCAGCTGATCATGGTGAATGATTTTTTTGGTGTGTTGTTAAAATTTTTTAGTCTTTTGTTGAGGATTTTTGCATCTATGTTCATCAGAGGTATCGGCCTGTAGTTTTTTTGTGTATGTTTTGTGTCTTTGTCTGATCTTAGTATCAGGGTTAGTATCAGGCTTTGTAAAGTGAGTTTGTAAGTACTTCCTCCTCCTCAAGTTTTGGAATAGTTTGAGTATGATTGATATTAGTTTCTCTTTAAATGTTTGGTAGAATTCAGTAGGGAAGCCATCAGGTTCTTGGCCTTTTTTTTTTTTTATGAGATACATTTTATTACTGGATCTATCTTATTACTTGTCATTGGTTTATTAAGGTTCTGGATTTTTATGGTTTAATCTTTATAGGTTTTGTATCTATGAATGTAACCATTTCTTCTAGGTTTTCCAATTTATTGGCATAGAGTTGCACATAATAATCACTAATGATTCCCAGCATTGGACAGATCATCTAGACAAATATTCATCAACAAATACCAGGTTTAATCTTCCCTACATACCAAATGGACCCAACAGACTTTTATAGAACATTGCATTCAACAGCTACAGCATACACATTTCTTCTCCTCAGCTCGTGAAACATTCTCGAGAATAAACCACATATTAACCCACAAAACGTGTCTCAAAAAAATTTTACAAATAGAAATCATACCAGTTATCTCATCTGACCACAATGAAATAAAGCTAGAAGTGAATAACCAGAGAAACTTTGGACTAGCTTCTTATTTTTTCTTGCTCTAGACATGGGATGAGTCTCTGATAATAGCACAAATTTGTGATGACTGTGTCACTGGTGTGTGTGCTTGAGAATCATGCTGTTGGTTACCAACTGTATGCACAGGTGCAGGGTCCAGTCAAAATTCTCTTGTTCTTTCTATACTGTTGTGGGCTATGCTTTAGTCTGTGCTCAGAACTACCTGCTTAGGAAACTGGTTGTGGACAACTTTGACACTAGTTGCTGTTTAAATTAAAGCATTCCTTTAGACTCAGCCCATGTAGCTCTTAATTTCATATGACCCAGGCCAGGTTATTGCTGTGCTTTCCTGGGTGTCTTCAGTGATGTCTCCATAATGGCATGTTTGCATTAAGATACCTTTAATGTATTACTGATATTTTTCCTATCTTCACACCGTATCCATTTGGGCATAGATGTAATGAAATGTACAACCTTAGTCCATGGGAATACTATGAATTTGACAACTGCCTGTTTTTTTCACTGTTTGTAGAGAGAACTGAGAGCTGAAATTATAACCTAGCTGTCACAGGTGTATCACACTTCATTTGTTCTGGGTTACGATGGGTGATAAATAAATACATATTTCAATTTAAGTGTGCAATCCGCCTTGTCTTTGTATCTTTTATGCCTTTTTTTCTTCTTTCTTTTTCCCCTTTGGTCATTGCACAGTTCATTAGCGACACTCCTTTTCCATACACCCAGTTTTAACAACCAAATAACAAGGCAAATATGGGTGAATCTAGCTGCTATGTGTTTTCCACTCTGGTAGTTGTGTGAATTCCTTGCTATTTCTGCTATACCGTCAGGCTGTTTCAAAAAGTCACAAGACGACTGAAAGCTCATAACTGGCTGAATGTCAGGGATTCTGGCTATCATTTATTTTCCTTCCAATCATCTTAATTTATTGTGATCTGCTTTTAACATTCACTTTAACCATAAAAACTGTAGACTCATATGAAGAATGATTTGTTTCCCCACGGTAGCTTTTTGTTCTGGAATTTTTCTTTGCTCACTTCTCTCCAAATAACTTAGACCAAAAAAGATTCGAGGTTTTAGAGAGACTTAAATTGTGACATCTGCTAAGGCAGCTGGATTTCCATAATGGTCTTTAGTGCTGACTGTATTAGGTCATTCTCACATTACGATAAAGAAATATCTAAGACTGGGCAATTTAGAAAGAAAAAAGTTATAATTGGCTCACAATTCCCAGCATCTACTCATTCTGGGGAGATTTCAGGAAACTTACAATCATGGTGGAAGGTGAAGAGAAAGCAGGCATGTCACATGGCTGGAGCAGGAGAAAGGGTTGGGGGTTGCCACACACTTTTAAACAACCAGATCGTATGAGAACTCACTCACTATATAGTACCAAGAGTAAATGGTGCTAAATAATTAATGAGAACTCTACCCCCGTGATTCAGTCATTTTCCACCAGACCCCTCCTCCAACATTGGAGATTACAATTTGACATGAGATTTGGATGGGGAAACAGATCCAAACCATATTATTGGCCATGAGACTGTATCATATTGGGGTACAAATAATATCCAGAGTTAATGGTGCTCATTGGTTAGCATGGGTGCCTTTATAAGCAACTCATAGCTCATTCTAGAAGTTTCTGCCTCACAGCTCTGTCTTGGGACAGTGTGTTCAAATTGAGATGAGACAAAGAATTGCCTGTAGTTCCAGTAGTGTCAAAACCTGATTTACATGTCATTACAAAGCCACTACAAACGTATTTTATTCCACTGCAAATTCTGTTAACTTGAAATGCAGGAATCTTCAGAATAGCAATTCCAATTAGGGAACACCAATAACTCATTCAGCTGTAAGAGAATAGAGCACATACCAAGAATTGTGGCAATAGTTTTCCTGATCTAATTGTTCTTGAACAGGTTCATGTGAAGTGAAGTTTCCTCACGTGTTGGTTGTAGTTTTCTCTTCTCCTTTCCCGCTGTCCTAATCTTTCACCTCCTCCTGATGTTCTCTGCTATGGCATTTCCTCATCTCACTTAATAAGACATGTTCCCCTTTATTTTTATTACATTTAGGCACATGCTGTTGCTACTTAGGATGAAAAGGGGATTTCTGAAGGACATCTCCTTTTAGTGTTATTAATACCTATAGTCAAGGCTAAAGTTCTGGCTGGATAGTCTCTCAGTTTTTCCACACTGAACTCCCTACCTCTTCACTTAATCACATTACTAACTCTGTGATCATACAAGTCAGATAAAGTCATCAAAGTCCACAACCACAAACTTTCCTGTGATTCTCACATCTAATTGGTTCACATTGCATATTTGAATTTCAAATATCCTTTGTCCAAATTTATCTGCCCCTTGTACACCGTAGGAGTTACCAACATCTTCATTATTTTGCCTGAATTCCCACAAAAGCTTTCCAACAAACTTCCCTGCTTCCAGCTTTGCTCCATTTCCAATCCATCCTTCAAGATGACTTCAATGTGATTTTGCTGAAATACAAAGATGAATATGTGTATACCTATTTAGAATCTTTCAGGGGCTTCTTGACTCTCACAGGCTAAAGCTGAAATTCTTTTGAAAGGCATATAAGACTCCTCACAATATGACACTAGTCTGCTTTTATAGCCCCATGTTCTACTATTTTCTGCATAAATTCTTAGTTTTAACTATGCTGAATCACATACGTATCCTCTAAAGCAACAAGCTTTCAAACAATTTTGTGTTACTACTCCTGAAAAGCCTCTCTGTTGCCTGCATCATATGTCTGACCCCCTGTGTTAGTCCGTTGTCACATTGCTATAAAGAACTGTCTGAGACTGGGTAATTTATAAGAAAAGAGCTTGAATTGACTCACAGTTTTGCATGGCTTGGGAGGACTCAGGAAACTTAAAATCATGGCAGAAGGCAACTCTTCACAGAGCAGCAGGAGAGAGAAGAGTGAGAGTTCAGGAAAAACTACCATTTATAAAATGATCAGATCTTGTGAGAATTCACTCACTATCATGAGAACAACATGGGGAAACTACCTCCACAATCCAATTGGTACTCTCCCTTGACATGTGGGACATGTGGGGATTACAATTCAAGATGAGATTTGGGTGTAGACACAAAGCCTAACCATATTATTCCACCCCTTGCCCCTCCCAAATCTTGTTTCTTTCACATTTCAAAACTAATAATGACTTCCTGACAGTCCTCCAAAGTCTTAATTCATTTCAAAATTCGCCCAAAAGTTCAAGTTCAAAGTATCATCTTAGACAAAACATTTCCCTTCTGCCTATGAGCCTGTAAAATCAAAAGCAAGTTAGTTACTTTTAAGATACAAAGGGGACACAGGCATTGGGTAAATGCTTCCATTCCAAATGGGAGAAATTCGGTGAAACAAAGGGGCTACACGCCCCATGCTAGTACGAAATCCAGTAGGCAGTCATTAAATCTTAAAGCTCCTAAATAACCACCTTTGACTCCATGTCTCACATCCAGATCACATTGATGCAAGATATGGGCTCCCATGGTCTTGGGCAGCTCTGTCCCTGTGGCTTTGCAGGGTATAGCCCCACTCCTGACTACCTTCATGGACTGGCATTGAGTGTCTCCAGCTATTCCAGGAACACAGTACAGGCTATTGGTAATCTATTATTCTGGGGTCTGGAGGATGGTGGCCCTCTTCTCACAGCTCCACTAGGCAGTGCCCCAGTGGAGACTCTGTATAGGAGCTCCAACCCCAGATTTTCCTTCTGCACTGGCCTAGCAGAGGTTCCACATAAGGGCTCCACCCCTGCAGCAGATTTCTTCTGGTACATCTGGGCATGTTCACACATCTTCTGAAATCCAGGTGGAGGTTCCCAAACGTCAATTCTTGACTTCTGTGTACCTGCAGGCCCTACATCACATTGAAGCTGCCAAGGTTTGGGGCTTGCACCCTCTGAAGCAAAGGCCTGAGCTGTATGTTGGCCCCTTTTATCTATGGCTGGGATACAGGGCACCAAGTCTGGAGAAGGACAAAGCAGCAAGGCCCTGGATCTGGTGCACAAAACCATTTTTTCCTCCAAGGCCCTCTGGACCTGTGATGGGAGGGGCTGTCATGAAGACTTGTAACAAGCCCTGGAGACATTTTTTCCAATTGTCTTGGTAATGAACATTTGGCTCCTGGTTACTCATGCAATTCTTGCAGCTGGCCTGAATTTCTTCCCAGAAAATGGGTTTTTCTTTTCTATCACATGGTCAGGCTGCATATTTTCCACACTTTTATGCTCTGCTTCCCTTTCAAACATAAGTTCCAATTTTCGATAATCTCTCTCAAGTTCAAAGTTCCACAGATCTCTCGGGGGGTGGCCAAATGTCTCCAGTCTCTTTGCTAAAGAATCGCAAGAGTAACCTTTGCTCCAGTTCTCAGTAAGTTCTTCATCTCCATCTGAGACCACCTCAGCCTGGCCTTCATTGTCCATATCACTATCAGCATTTTGGTCAAAACCATTCAACTAGTTTCTAGGAAGTTCCAAACTTTCCAACATCTTTCTGTATTCTTCTGAGCCTTCCAAATTGTTCCAATCTCTGCCAATTACCCAGTTTCAAAGTTACTTACACATTTTCGGGTATCTTTATAGCAGTGCCCGCCTACCTGGGTACCAATTTACTGTATCATTCCATTCTCCCACTGCTATAAATAACTATTGGAGACTGGATAATTTATAAGAAAAGAGATATAATTGACTCATAGTTCTACATGACTAGGGAGGCCTCAGAAAACATACAATCATGGTGGAAGGCACCTCTTTACAGGGTGACAGGAGAAAGAATTGTGTGAGAGTACAGGAAAAAGTACCATTTATAAAACCATGAGAGCTGTGAGAATTCACTCACTATCATGAGAACAACATGAGGAAAACTGCCCACATAATCCAATCACTTCTCTCCCTCGACATGTGGGGATTACAATTAAAGATAAGATTTGGGTGGGAACACAAGGTCTAACCATATCACCCATGAAACAAGATCAAACATCATATATTTTTGGGAATGCTTTCTCCTTCCTTCCTTATCTAAATATTCAGAAAAGACAGGATTATATTTTTTTCCAAATGTAGCACATCAGATAGGAAACCAAAGATTTTTTTGAAGAGAAAAGGATAGAGTCAGAGGGTTCTAATTCTAGTTTAGGATTTTGTTGTGGTGGTTAATTGTTGTAATTTTTTGTGCTTTTTTATTTTCATTTCACTCATTGTTTGCTTGTTTGTTTTTGTTTTTGTTTTTTTATCATTGGCAGTAAGCAAACACCAGGTTTCATATGCAGATGCAGCTAGATAGGAACTGAGCACCAATAAACTGCTTCATCTTCCACTGGCAAGATTTTAGAGTCTAATAAAAGTCACTTTTCCAAATACAGGAAAATGCTATGAGTATCCTGAGTACCTTGAGGTGGGGCAGCTGGGTCAGCACACGGCTGAGGACTGTCAACCACACAACAAATAATGTTCTGGATCTCTCCTAACAGGCATAAAAACAGACTCACAGACAAATGGAACAGAGTAGAAAACCCGGAAATAAACCCATGCACCTACAGTGAACTCATCATATTCAACAAAGGCACCAAGAACATACACTGGAAAAAGACAGTCTCTTCAATAAATGGTGCTGGAAAAACCCAATATCCATATGCAGAAAAATAAAACCAGGCCCTTATCTCTTGCCATATACAAACATCAAATAAAAATGCCTTAAAGACTGAAGTTTAAGTCCTTAAACTCTGAAATCACCACAAGAAAACACTGGAGAAAATCTCCTGGACATTGTTCTGGGCAAAAATTTCACTAGCAATACACCACAAGCACAGTCAACCAAAACAAAAATAGACAAATGGGATCACATCAGGTTCTGCACAACAAAGGAAACAATCAACAAAGTGAAGAGATGGCCCACAGAATGGGAAAAAATATTTGTAAACTACCCATCTGACAAAAGATTGATAATCAGAATACAGAAAGAGCTCAAATAACTACAGAAAAAAAAAACAAAAAACTAACAATTGGATCAAAAAATGAGCAAAGGATTTGAATAGACATTTCTCAATAAAAGACATACAAATATCAAACTGGCATATGAAAACATGCTGAAAATCACTGATCATCAAATACATGCAAATCAAAATTACAATGCGATATTATCTCACCCCAATTAAAATGACTTATATTTAAAAGACAGGAATAACAAATGTTGGTGATGTGGTGAAAAGGCAATCCTTTGCACTATTGGTGGAAATGTAAATTAGTACAACCACTATGAAAACAGTTTGAAGGCTTCTCAAAACACTAAAAATATAGCTACCATATGATCCAGCAATCACACTGCTGGGCATATACTCGAAAGAAAGGAAATTAGTATACAGAAGAGACATCTGCACTCCCATGTTTGTTGAAGCACTATTCATGATAGTCAAGAATTGGAAGCAATCTTAGTGTCCTTCAACCAAAGAATGGATTTTAAAAAGGGTGGTACATGTAAACAATGGAATACTATTCAGCCATAAAAGAAGAATGAGATCCTTTCATTTGCAATGACATGGATGAAACTGGAGATCATTATGTTATTTTAAATAAGTCAGGCACAGAAAGACAAATGTCATATGTTCTCACTTATTTTGTGGGTCTAAAAATCAAAACAATTGAACTAATGGACATAGAGTGTAGAAGGATGGCTACCAGAGGCAGGGAAGAGTAGTGGGTGGCTGGGAGGGAGGTGGGGATGGTTAATAGGTACAAACAATAGGTAGAATTAATAAGACCTACTGTTAGAGTAGATGAATAGCCAGAAATGAGCAAGCAATTGAGCCCCTACGAAAAAGAAGACTTGGAGACACTGCCCATTGATAGTCAGTGCTGCCCATTGATGGTCAGCAAAAAATACACTGGCTTCATTGACTACTTCTAGCCTTATAGTTGGGCTCCTCTGGCTCTAAAGGAGACCTATCAGGCCCTATCCAGAGATAACGATCGTAGGGAATTTCCCTGCTGCCAAGCACACACACTCTTCTAATAACTCACCCTGGAGTAGCCTTTTGCTTATTAGAATAGTAAAACACACACCCCAGGGTGAAGATTTTAAATACTAGTGATACATGTCATGTGTGCACTAGCATGTACAACCACACAGCCTGCACATCCAAGGGTACTGCCTAAAACATGATTGCACACAACACTGTCATGCCTCATCATGAATAATCATGTAAGATTCTAATAAAGAGAATCCCCCAGGGCTGGTTGCTGCTGGCTCATTCTTTTCCACAAGCCCACTCTGACTCATCTTTCCCAGTGTACTTTCTCTTTAAATAAGCACTACTACTGCTATTTTTCTAGCTATGCCAACCAGGAGCTGTTTTCCAGCAAGCTGGCTGCTCCTCTCTTGGAATGTACTGTATCTACCTTCAATCAACTCTGCTACTTAACCCTTGCTGTGCATCTCTTGGTTGAAATCTTTATTTCAAGAAGACAAAAACCAAGGATGCTCACACTGCTCAGTAACTAGTATTTGACAGCACAACAATGTGACTATGATCAATAATGTTTTAACTGTACATTAAAAAAAAAAAAAAACAACTAAAAGAGCATAATTGTTTGTAACACAAAGGATAAGTGCCTGAGGGGTTGGATACCCCATTCTCCATGATGTGATGACTATACATTGGATGCATGTATGAAAACATCTCATGTATCCCATAAGCATATATAGCTACAATGTACCCACAGAATTTAAAAATCAAAAAATTTAAAAATAATGGGAGCCTTCTTTGGTAAATGACCTTGGATGTGGTCTGTTTCCACTTGCCCTGAACCTGAGCATCTTAAGGTGGATTTGCACGGTTCTGACCTGAGATTAGAAACCTTGCTGAGTATCAACCCTGGGTGTGGCCAGTGGCATGAATGTCCTTCCCCCTCTCTTTCCCAAAGATGTTTTTCTTTTGATGACTCTGGCATTTTTTTCTCAGTCTTATGATTAGGTTGTAGAAAGGAAACACTTTCTTGGTACTCCTCAGAGAAGTCTTTTAAAACTATCATTTAAACTTTTAGAACTCAGCAGTTAAAGCTGTGTTCTTTCACTCATTTCTGCCGGTTGGTGTAGCAAGAAAAATAGCACTAGTAGTATTTATTAAACACTCATTTCTCTGAGTTTGACTTCATTATGTCATCATTATGATTCTTCTTCACTGATAGAGATAATTTTTTAAAAATACAGCTCTGCTTACTTGCAGAGATTATGTGGTAACTAGTTTCAATAATATGTATAAATATCTCTTTGCAAAATAGACATTGCTAAATCTATTTTAAGGGTTTCAGTGAGTATTAAATGTCTTACTACAATAAAATTTAAAAAACAGTAACCTAGATCATAGGTAACTATAAACTTTTAAATTTTATTGTCATTACTAATATTGCTAGTAGGTCTGTCATAAAGCCTTTACAAATATAAGTGATATTACTATTACAGACATTGCAGGACTTTCCATTGAATGTACTCTAACTTTCTGAGTGGCTTGGTTACATCATTTATTTATTTTTTTTGATTCAGTTATTCTGTTACTGAATAAAAATAAGGTAACAATACTTACTAAGATCATTAACAATACTTATTAAGATCATTAATCCTCACAGTGTCTTTAACATTCAAAAAAATGAACTTTATTATTATTACCAACACCTCTCCCCTTATCAGTTATAAGACAGAGAGGGTGGAAGAGACAGGAGGAAGGGCACTGAGAGGGGTATTGAAAGCTGAAAAAGAACACGATCCCTAATCCCTATACCATACTTTCCACCACACTTGGATGATAGGGAATCACGCTGCTATGTGTACAAAATTGTTACATGGGAAAAAATGAAGCAGATAGTATAGTTAGGCAAAGAATCAATCACTGCATAAATAACTAACAAGGCCGGGCACGGTGGCTGACGCCGGTAATCCCAGCACTTTGGGAGGCTGAGGCGGGTTGGATCATAAGGTCAGGAGATGGAGACTATCCTGGCTAACATGGTGAAACCCCGTCTCCACTAAAAATACAAAAAATTAGCCGGGCGTGGTGGTGGGCACCTGTAGTCCCAGCTACTTGGGAGGCTGGGGCAGAATGGTGTGAACCCGGGAGGCGGAGCTTGCAGTGAGTGGAGATCGCGCCACTGCACTCCAGCCTGGGAGACAGAGCAAGACTCTGTCTCTGAAAAAAAAAAAAAAAGCTAACAAGCGAACACTATGTCTTCAGGTAGTGATAAGAACTATAAAGGAAAAGGGAAAGGAAGTTGTATTGGGGGAGAAAGTGACAGTACTTGAGGAGGAATGCCATTTTCCATAGGAAGGTTGGGGAAGGTTCCCTGCGCAGGGCACGTGGAAGCTGAAACCTAAATGCAGTGAGAGAGTGCACCATGTGAAAATGTGGGGGGTGGATAAGAAGGAATAAAGATAGGCCTTGGCATCAAAAAATTGGAAAACTACTAAGCAAACTCACTTTGTAGCTGTGTTAACTTTTACTGTGTTGAGAACCAAATACATTTTAAAAGCATCTAGAGAAATGTTAACTTTTTTAAAAAAATAAAATTCTCTTAACATAATTTGAAATCTAAACTAAAAATTGGGAACAAACAAAAATTAAAGGGATGAAGCAAAATGTGGCTGTGTTTTCAAATAATATATGACCTCATTTGTCCCCTTTCCTGCTTCCATTTCATGCTCCCTAAAACGAAATTATTAATTGCCACCAACATCTCCCAGGTTAGAAATTCTTCTAGACTCTAGAATTAATTAATGTTATGAAGTTATACTTCACAATTATTTAGCACTAGAATTTGAAAATAAACTATTATCTAGTCCAACTTCTTCATTTTACAAATGAAGAAACTGAGGCCCAAAGAGAGCCATTTATGTTTTCACAGCAGTATATCCAATCAGCAGCAATAGGTCCACACAAGTTTTCCTAGATCCTTAACTCTGAACTGCTTTCTAAGTTTTCTTGGTAGGAAATGAGCTTTTAAATAGCTTACCTACTTGAAAAATCAGGAAAAAAACCTGAAAGAGATCTCAATGGCCAAAGCCAGAATAATTTGAACAACAAAATAAATAATGATGGTGTTGGATAAAAAACAGAAGGATAAAATAAATATCATGAAACCCTTACTATATAAGTAAACAAAGCATTAATCGGAGATAAGAAATAACTTATTCTTGCAGAGAAATTTAATTAGTACACATGGAAAAAAATG
The DNA here is from genome assembly GCF_007565055.1 of Rhinopithecus roxellana. Classification (NCBI taxonomy): domain Eukaryota; kingdom Metazoa; phylum Chordata; class Mammalia; order Primates; family Cercopithecidae; genus Rhinopithecus; species Rhinopithecus roxellana. The sequence continues at coordinate 17,192,540 of NC_044559.1, forward strand.
AAGGTAATAGACAAATTATCCTTAGAAAAAGACAGTAATAATTGCTTTAGGCAACATCTACCAATAATTACAAAATTCAGTTGACTAAAGTTTAAGAAGAAACAGGATATTTGCATGATCTCAAAATATTGCCCTCCCCAATAAATATTTACTAATAACAAAGGGAAAGACACTAATTTTATAATGAAGACTACCTAACCAAGTAATCAGGGTGACAGCTCCAGCAATAAGACATATATACATAATGTCAATATGTGCCTGATATAATACACTAAAAAAAGCACATCACCTCTATGGTATTCTGCCCTAAGATGAGTATCATCAATCTAATCATGAGAAAACCTCAGACTAACCCAGTCTGAGGGACATTCTACAAAATATCTGACTTTAATAACCTCAAAATCATGAAAAACAAGGAACGACTGAGAAATTGTCATAGGTTGGAAACTCAGGGAATATGCCAGCTATATGCAAGATGGAGTCTTTGATTAGATTGATTATATTTTGAAACAGAGAAAAATCATTTTGGTGAAAAACTAGTGAATTCCAGTTTTATAGCTTTATAGAATTCTAGTCTATGGCTTAGTTAACAGTATTACACTAGTGTCAATGTCTTAGTTTAGAAAACTGTACTGTGGTTATGTAAGAAAGTAACATTAGGAGAAGCTGGACAACGTATACAGGAACTCTAGGAACTATTTGTGCATCTCTTTATATTCTAAAGTGAGCTCAAAAATGAAAAAAATAGATTATTAAATATGGAACTAATAAAACTATTATGAGAAATGGCCTATTCTTTATTAAAGTTAAGGTGATAGCTTGTGTGCAACAAACAGCATGCCAAGAGGAATGAAAAAAGATAGAAGAGAAAGTAAAAATCAACACCAAATCAATTTCAAATTGCAAACTGAGGCTAGCATTCCTTTAAAATGTCATGTGCATTCAGTCTGCGCGACCTTTAACGGGTGTTCTTTTACCCCAACTCATCAATGTATGGTAGAGAACAGTGCTTAACATCAGAGGTTATAGCAGTTATTCCACTGTGGATTTAATCCTGGCTCCATGTTTTACTAACTGTGTCGACTTAGGCAAGTGACAGTTTCCTCGGGAATAAAATGGGAAATTGGTTGAGTGAAGATGAAATGCATCCAGCATTGTGTCAGAAAGAGAAAACTCAATATATGGTAGCACTTATAATAAATATGCACTTCTCTGAATTTCTTGGTCTTAATTATTAATTACCTCCTTTGGGCACTTAGAATGCTTCTCCACAGTGGATACTAGACAGCCCCATCAATAGGAGAAAGGGCTCATTTGGGTGGTAGAAACACAAGTCCAGCAATGTGCCGTGAAGTCAGGGGAAATTCACAGGCTCCTAAATGGGAGCAGGTGCTAGTTAGTTCTTTCTGTTTTTATTTCCCATTGGAGTCTTGGCTTACTCTAATCAACAGAAAATACATTTTGCTATATAACTAGTAATCTGATTATTAGATGATCCATTCATACGTGTATTCGGTGATTGTTCTTTAGGAGTCTACTGTTTTAGCAGTAGACCAGGCACTGTTTTAACTTCTCATAATTGAGCCTTAGGCAATACAGAGAATATGGCTTTTCTTAGGGTTTTACGGTCTAGATTGTGTATGTATGCATTTTGGGCCATGGTGTTAAATAACAATATTAACATCTCATTTAGCAAGATGATTTGAGATATTATAATTTTAATCAAGTGTAATACATTTGACAGAGAGGGGCTGTGTTTTAGGGATGTTTGGTTGAGTGGTCAGGGAAAGCTCTCTAAAGAAGGAACATTTGAGATGAGACCTGATTGACCTGAGAGACTCTGCCATGGGAAGATCTGGAGAAATATATTTGGGAAAATGTGAAAACCAAGTGCAAAAGTCCTTAAATATGAGTGAACTTGGAGATATGCAATTTGACCATTGAATAAAATAGGTTAGTAGTTTGCAAAATATAATATTAAAAGGCTATCTCTTTTCTGATATATATATATATATTTTTTTAATGTTTATTATATACTTACGTGTTGAAGAGTTATCCAGAAAAAAAAAAAAAGACATTGAATTCATCTTGTGAATGACCCCTGAGATCCTTAATGTCAACCCTGAGAGGGGAGAGGGGTACTGTGTATGAGTTTAGATTCAGACATGGTACATACACTATCGATATAGAGATAGAAATTTGGATTACATACTGAATTTATATGTGGACTAGGTTGCCATCTCTTAATGGTGCACCATATCAGATATTATCAATTGCATGGAAAAGTCATTTTGATCTTAGCAATGAACAGTTATGCCTGCACATTGCTGGTATTTCTCCTCCTTTCAATTGATATTAATGTTTCAACAGGGCAACCAACCCACCTCTTCTTTCCCTGTTGTCATCAATGTGATGAGTTTGCAAAGTTCTAAGTTAGAACAAAAATCTGATTGCTTTTGTAGCCTTTTCTATCTCTGAAGTTTTTGCTTTATGAAGCGAGACATTGAAGCAATGGGAGGAGATTTGGGGAGGCAAAGGGAGGAAAGAAAGAAGTTTAATTTTACTTCTTAAGAGCTAAAGGTATTTGGGCTGCCTGAGATTATAGTAAATTTTTCATCAACTGTCTTCTTCTGATCTATTAAATACCTCAGCAAGAAACTAGATGTTGACTAGGAAATGGGCTCTGTGCACAGAAAGACAGATGCTGGGGCTGGGAAGAGGGACCCTTAGGCCATAGTGCTTAGTCCCTGGTGACAGTCAATCATAGGGCTCCTGGGCTGGACTGCCTGCTGAGATAGAAAGTAATGCCTGGCCAGAAGAAAATATGGCCTTGGATAAAAGAGAGTTCTGATACCTGATAGGAAAAATAAAGAATACTTTGATTCAGCACAATCATGATACTTGTCAGTAGTCATGATACTTACCTTGCTTTAACTTAAAGCAAGGTAAAAATAATTTTAGAAACAGTATAAGTGTCATGCATTACACTATACTCAAATCAAATAAAGGCATAATAATAAAATTAAAGATCAATACATTCACTAATATATATGCAAAAAGATTTTTAAATGATATATTAGTAAATCATGTTAAGAATCAAATAAAAATAACATATCATAATCAGTTGAAGTATATCCCATGACTGCAAACTTAGTTTAAAAATTGAAAATTAATTAATACAATTCACCACAGTAGCAAATGACAACAATGAACATATGATACACTCAATAAATTCAAAAGGAGTATTTGGCAATATTCAACACCTATTGAAAATTTAAAAAATGTGCATACTAAGAATTGAAGAAACTTTCTGAATCTAATAAAGAGCATTTATTAAAACATCTGCAGCTAACATCACACTTAATAACGAAAGGTAAAGTGCTCTCCTACCAGGATTGAAAGCAAAACAAGAATGCTTGTTCTTACCATTCCTATTCAATATTTTGTTGAAGATATGCTAAGTGCAATAAGGCCAGGAAAGAAACAAAAAGTACTACATTCAAAATAAAAGAAGTTAAGCCTACCTTTACTCTCAGATGACATGATCGTTCATGTAGAAAATCCTATGATATCTCCAAAATCAGCTGCTTGGAATAGTGTGTTAATTTATCAAGGTCAGAGGATAGAAGATCAATAATTAAAAACATAATTGTATCTTACATATGAGAAATGGGCAATGGGGAAATATTTTTCAAATACCATTTACATTACTTCACAAATAGATACTTCTTAGGTATAAGTCTAACAAAATTTGAGCAGAATCTGTATGCTGAAAATCATAAAACATGAATAAAAAAATCTAGAGAACCAACTAAAATGGAATGTAACAGTGAATAATTCTCAGATAAATAGTGAATATGTATCTATAAGAATGTGTGTGTGTGTGTGTGTGTGTACACACATATAAACCAAGAGAGACAATTACTATGAAGCATTGGCTCACTTGGCTCACGTGATTATGGAAGCTGACAAGTCCAAAGATCTACAGTTGGAAGTCTGGAGACCCAGGAGCTGAGGGTATAGTTCTAGTGTGGAATCAAAAGCCTGAGAATAATGAGAGCTAAGGATGTAGTATCAATCCAAAGGCCAGCAGGCTCAAGATCCAGGAAAATTCCATATTTCCATATAAGTCCAAAGGCAGGAAAAATCTGATATCTCAGCTTGAAGGCAATCAAACACAAGTTCTCTCTTGCTCAGCCTTTTTGTTCTATGTAGGTTTTTAACTGATTGCATAAGGGAGGACACAGTAGAGAGGACAACCTGCTTTATTTAGTCTATCAATTCAAATATTAATTTCATCCAGAAACATTTTCCCAGACACACCTGAATTAATATTTGACCAAATATCTAAGCACCACATGGTCCAGTCGAGTTGACATAAAATTAACCATCACATGGAGAGATATACCATGATCATGAACAGAAAAACTTAACATTGTTAAAGTGTTGGTTTTCCCCAACACAATCACAAAGTCCTGGCAGTCATTGTGTAGCACTGACGAGATCATTCAAAATTTATATGGAAATACATAAGGTTATTATAATAAAATTCTTCTGAAAAAGAACAAACTGAAGGACTTTTAGTATTTGATTTCAAAACTATAAAGCTATAGTAATCAGAGCTATGTGGTATTGGTATAATTATATATTTATATATATATACAATTCACCCTTGAACAATGTCAGGGTTAGGGGTGCTGATCTCCGTGGAGTCAAAATCCACATACAACTTCTGACTCCCCCCAAAACTAACTACCAACAGACTACTGCTGACTGGAAGCCTTACATAGTTCATTAACATATGTTTTATGTGTATTAGGTACTGCCATCTTATAAAGTAAGGTAGAGAAAAGAACATATTTTTGAGAAAATAGTAATGAAAAGGAAATGTATTTATGATTCATTAAGTAGAAGTGGATCATCATAAAGATTTTCATTCTTCATGTTAAGAAGTCTGAGGAGGAGAAGGGGAGAAGGAGGGGGATGGAAAGAGATGCAGGAGAGGTTTATTGAAAAGAGTCCACATTTAACTGGACCCTTGAAGTTCAAACACACATTGTTTAAGGGTAAACTGTGTATTCAAAAATAGACTAATATATACATATGCAATACCAATATATGTATATATTGGTACATGTATATATACCATATACCAATATATGTATATATAGTCCTTACAGGAAACATGCTAAAGCAATGGGGGTAAAGGATAGGCTTTTAAATGAATTGTGCTAGAACAAATAGATATACATATTTTTTTAAGTGAGAAGGAAACCTTAATGACTAGCTCACACTAAATTAAAAAAAAAAACTCAAAATAGACCATATATTGAAACTTAAGAGCTAAATCTATAAAACTTCTAGAAGAAAACAACAGGAGGAAGTCTTAGTGACCATGTTTTAGGCAAAGGTTTAAAAAGGTTTTGTGTACTTCATAAAATAAATAAATGTTTGTAAACTACTTCAAAAAATGAAAAAGAAAGCCATAGAATGGGAAGAATTATTCAGGAAAAATACACTTGATAAAGAACTAGTATTCATATATATGATGAACTCTTGCAGCTCAATAAACAGAAAACAACATCAATTTATAAATGGACAAATACTTTTAAAGTATTTGAAAGTATTTGGAAAATAAATGCATAACAAGATACTCAATATCATTAGTCATTATGGAAATACAAATTAAAACCACAATGAGTTATGTGTATATACCCACTAGAATGTCGACCTTTAAAAAATACATACAGGCCGGGCGCGGTGGCTTGGGCCTGTAATCCCAGCACTTTGGGAGGCCAAGGTGGGAGGATCATGAGGTTAGGAGATTGAGACCATTCTGGCTAACATGGTGAAAACCCATCTCTACTAGAAATACAAAAACTTAGCCAGGCGTGGTGGTGGACGCCTGTAGTCCCAGCTACTCAGGAGGCTGAGGCAGGAGAATGGCATGAACCCAGGAGGCAGAGCTTGCAGTGAGCCGAGATCGTGCCACTGCACTCCAGCCTGGGTGACAGAGTGAGACTCCGTCTCCAAAAAAAAAAAAAAAAAAAAAAAAAAAATTCTAATATCAAGTGTTGAAGAAGATGTGTAGCAACTGTAACTCTCCAACTTTGATGGCAGAAGTGCAAAATGCCATAGCCACTTTGGAAAGCTTTTTAGTAGTTTCCTATAAAACTTCACATTCACGGGGGCGGAGCAAGATGGCCGAATAGGAACAGCTCCAGTCTCCAACTCCCAGCACGAGCGACACAGAAGACCGGTGATTTCTGCATTTTCAACTGAGGTACTGGGCTCATCTCACTAGGGAGTGCCGGACAATCGGTGCTGGTCAGCTGCTGCAGCCTGACCAGAGAGAGCTGAAGCAGGGCGAGGCATCGCCTCACCTGGGAAGTGCAAGGGGGAAGGGAATCCTTTTTCCTAGCCAGGGGAACTGAGACACACAACACCTGGAAAATCGGGTAACTCCCACCCCAATACCGTGCTTTAAGCAACGGGCACACCAGAAGAATATATCCCTCACCTGGACGGGAGGGTCCCATGCCCACGGAGCCTCCCTCATTGTTAACACAGCAGTCTGCGGAGATCTAACCGCAAGGCAGCAGCGAGGCTGGGGGAGGGGCGCCCGCCATTGCTGAGGCTTAAGTAGGTAAACAAAGCCTCTGGGAAGCTCGAACTGGGTGGAGCTCACAGCAGCTCAAGGAAACCTGCCTGTCTCTATAGACTCCACCTCTGGGGGCAGGGCTCAGCTAAAAAAACAACAGGGGAAACAGCAGAGGCCTGAGCAGACGCGAACGACTCTGTCTGACAGCTTTGAAGAGAGCAGTGGATCTCCCAACATGGAGGTTGAGATCTGAGAATGGACAGACTGCCTGCTCAAGTGGGTCACTGACCACTGAGTAGCCTAACTGGGAGACATCCCCCACTAGGGGCAGTCTGACACCCCACACCTCACAGGGTGGAGTACACCCCTGAGAGGAAGCTTCCAAAGGAAGAATCAGACAGGTACACTCGCTGTTCAGCAATATTCTATCTTCTGCAACCTCTGCTGCTGGTACCCAGGCAAACAGGGTCTGGAGTGGACCTCAAGCAATCTCCAACAGACCTATAGCTGAGGGTCCTGACTGTCAGAAGGAAAACTATCAAACAGGAAGGACACCTATACCAAAACCCCATCAGTACGTCACCATCATCAAAGACCAGAGACAGATAAAACCACAAAGATGGGGAAAAAGCAGGGCAGAAAAGCTGGAAATTCAAAAAATAAGAGCGCATCTCCCCCTGCAAAGGAGCGCAGCCCATCACCAGCAATGGATCGAAGCTAGTCAGAGAATGACTTTGACGAGATGAGAGAAGAAGGCTTCAGTCCATCAAACTTCTCAGAGCTAAAGGAGGAATTACGTACCCAGCGCAAAGAAAATAAAAATCTTGAAAAAAGAGTGGAAGAATTGACAGCTAGACTAATTAATGCAGAGAAGGTCATAAACGAAATGACAGAGATGAAAACCATGACACGAGAAATACGTGACAAATGCACAAGCTTCAGTAACCGACTCGATCAACTGGAAGAAAGAGTATCAGCGATTGAGGATCAAATGAATGAAATGAAGCGAGAAGAGAAACCAAAAGAAAAAAGAAGAAAAAGAAATGAACAAAGCCTACAAGAAGTATGGGATTATGTAAAAAGACCAAATCTATGTCTGATTGGGGTGCCTGAAAGTGAGGGGGAAAATGGAACCAAGTTGGAAAACACTCTTCAGGATATCATCCAGGAGAACTTCCCCAACCTAGTAGGGCAGGCCAACATTCAAATTCAGGAAATACAGAGAACACCACAAAGATACTCCTCGAGAAGAGCAACTCCAAGACACATAATTGCCAGATTCACCAAAGTTGAAATGAAGGAAAAAATCTTAAGGGCAGCCAGAGAGAAAGGTTGGGTTACCCACAAAGGGAAGCCCATCAGACTAACAGCAGATCTCTTGGCAGAAACTCTACAAGCCAGAAGAGAGTGGGGGCCAATATTCAACGTTCTTAAAGAAAAGAATTTTCAACCCAGAATTTCATATCCAGCCAAACTAAGTTTCATAAGTGAGGGAGAAATAAAATCCTTTACAGATAAGCAAATGCTTAGAGATTTTGTCACCACCAGGCCTGCCTTACAAGAGACCCTGAAGGAAGCCCTAAACATGGAAAGGAACAACCGGTACCAGCCATTGCAAAAACATGCCAAAATGTAAAGACCATCGAGGCTAGGAAGAAACTGCACCAACTAACGAGCAAAATAACCAGTTAATATCATAATGGCAGGATCAAGTTCACACATAACAATATTAACCTTAAATGTAAATGGACTAAATGCTCCAATTAAAAGACACAGACTGGCAAACTGGATAAAGAGTCAAGACCCATCAGTCTGCTGTATTCAGGAGACCCATCTCACATGCAGAGACATACATAGGCTCAAAATAAAGGGATGGAGGAAGATCTACCAAGCAAATGGAAAACAAAAAAAAGCAGGGGTTGCAATCCTAGTCTCTGATAAAATAGACTTTAAACCATCAAAGATCAAAAGAGACAAAGAAGGACATTACATAATGGTAAAGGGATCAATTCAACAGGAAGAGCTAACTATCCTAAATATATATGCACCCAATACAGGAGCACCCAGATTCATAAAGCAAGTCCTTAGAGATTTACAAAGAGACTTAGACTCCCATACAATAATAATGGGAGACTTCAACACTCCACTGTCAACATTAGACAGATCAACGAGACAGAAAGTTAACAAGGATATCCAGGAATTGAACTCATCTCTGCACCGAGCAGACCTAATAGACATCTATAGAACTCTCCACCCCAAATCAACAGAATATACATTCTTCTCAGCACCACATCGCACTTATTCCAAAATTGACCACATAATTGGAAGTAAAGCACTCCTCAGCAAATGTAAAAGAACATAAATTATAACAAACTGTCTCTCAGACCACAGTGCAATCAAACTAGAACTCAGGACTAAGAAACTCAATCAAAACCGCTCAACTACATGGAAACTGAACAACCTGCTCCTGCATGAATACTGGGTACATAATGAAATGAAAGCAGAAATAAAGATGTTCTTTGAAACCAATGAGAACAAAGATACAACATACCAGAATCTCTGGGACACATTTAAAGCAGTGTGTAGAGGGAAATTTATAGCACTAAATGCCCACAAGAGAAAGCAGGAAAGATTTAAAATTGACACTCTAACATCACAATTAAAAGAACTAGAGAGGCAAGAGCAAACACATTCAAAAGCTAGCAGAAGGCAAGAAATAACTAAGATCAGAGCCGAACTGAAGGAGATAGAGACACAAAAAACCCTCCAAAAAATCAATGAATCCAGGAGTTGGTTTTTTGAAAAGATCAACAAAATTGACAGACCACTAGCAAGACTAATAAAGAAGAAAAGAGAGAGGAATCAAATAGATGCAATAAAAAATGATAAAGGGGATATCACCACCGACCCCACAGAAATACAAACTACCATCAGAGAATACTATAAACGCCTCTACGCAAATCAACTAGAAAATCTAGAAGAAATGGATAATTTCCTGGACACTTACACTCTCCCAAGACTAAACCAGGAAGAAGTTGAATCCCTGAATAGACCAATAGCAGGCTCTGAAATTGAGGCAACAATTAATAGCCTACCCACCAAAAAAAGTCCAGGACCAGATGGATTCACAGCTGAATTCTACCAGAGGTACAAGGAGGAGCTGGTACCATTCCTTCTGAAACTATTCCAATCAATAGAAAAAGAGGGAATCCTCCCTAACTCATTTTATGAGGCCAACATCATCCTGATACCAAAGCCTGGCAGAGACACAACAAAAAAAGAGAATTTTAGACCAATATCCCTGATGAACATCGATGCAAAAATCCTCAATAAAATACTGGCAAACCGGATTCAGCAGCACATCAAAAAGCTTATCCACCATGATCAAGTGGGCTTCATCCCTGGGATGCAAGACTGGTTCAACATTCGCAAATCAATAAACATAATCCAGCATATAAACAGAACCAAAGTCAAGAACCACATGATTATCTCAATAGATGCAGAAAAGGCTTTTGACAAAATTCAACAGCCCTTCATGCTAAAAAACGCTCAATAAATTCGGTATTGATGGAACGTACCTCAAAATAATAAGAGCTATTTATGACAAACCCACAGCTAATATCATACTGAATGGGCAAAAACTGGAAAAATTCCCTTTGAAAACTGGCACAAGACAGGGATGCCCTCTCTCACCACTCCTATTCAACATAGTGTTGGAAGTTCTGGCTAGGGCAATCAGGCAAGAGAAAGAAATCAAGGGTATCCAGTTAGGAAAAGAAGAAGTCAAATTGTCCCTGTTTGCAGATGACATGATTGTATATTTAGAAAACCCCATCGTCTCAGCCCAAAATCTCCTTAAGCTGATAAGCAACTTCAGCAAAGTCTCTGGATACAAAATTAATGTGCAAAAATCACAAGCATTCTTATACACCAGTAACAGACAAGCAGAGAGCCAAATCAGGAATGAACTTCCATTCACAATTGCTTCAAAGAGAATAAAATACCTAGGAATCCAACTTACAAGGGATGTAAAGGACCTCTTCAAGGAGAACTACAAACCACTGCTCAGTGAAATCAAAGAGGACACAAACAAATGGAAGAACATACCATGCTCATGGATAGGAAGAATCAATATCGTGAAAATGGCCATGCTGCCCAAGGTTATTTATAGATTCAATGCCATCCCCATCAAGCTACCAATGAGTTTCTTCACAGAATTGGAAAAAACTGCTTTAAAGTTCATATGGAACCACAAAAGAGCCCGCATTGCCAAGACAATCCTAAGTCAAAAGGACAAAGCTGGAGGCGTCACGCTACCTGACTTCAAACTATACTACAAGGCTACAGTAACCAAAACAGCATGGTACTGGTACCAAAACAGAGCTATAGACCAATGGAACAGAACAGAGTCCTCAGAAATAATACCACACATCTATAGCCATCTGATCTTTGACAAACCTGAGAGAAACAAGAAATGGGGAAAGGATTCCCTATTTAATAAATGGTGCTGGGAAAATTGGCTAGCCATAAGTAGAAAGCTGAAAGTGGATCCTTTCCTTACTCCTTATACGAAGATTAATTCAAGATGGATTAGAGACTTAAATGTTAGACCTAATACCATAAAAACCCTAGAAGAAAATCTAGGTAGTACCATTCAGGACATATGCATGGGCAAGGACTTCATGTCTAAAACACCAAAAGCAACATCAGCAAAAGCAAAAATTGACAAATGGGATCTAACTAAACTAAAGAACTTCTGCACAGCAAAAGAAACTACCATCAGAGTGAACAGGCAACCTACAGAATGGGAGAAAATTTTTGCAATCTACTCATCTGACAAAGGGCTAATATCCAGAATCTACAAAGAACTCAAACAAATATACAAGAAAAAAACAAACAACCCCATCAAAAAGTGGGGAAAGGATATGAACAGACATTTCTCAAAAGAAGACATTCATACAGCCAACAGACACATGAAAAAATGCTCATCATCACTCGCCATCAGAGAAATGCAAATCAAAACCACAATGAGATACCATCTCACACCAGTTAGAATGGCAATCATTAAAAAATCAGGAAACAACAGGTGTTGGAGAGGATGTGGAGAAATAGGAACACTTTTACACTGTTGGTGGGATTGTAAACTAGTTCAACCATTATGGAAAACAGTATGGCAATTCCTCAAGGATCTAGAACTAGATGTACCATATGACCCAGCCATCCCACTACTGGGTATATACCCAAAGGATTATAAATTATTCTACTACAAAGACACATGCACACGTATGTTTATTGCGGCACTATTCACAATAGCAAAGACTTGGAATCAACCCAAATGTCCATCTGTGACAGACTGGATTAAGAAAATGTGGCACATATACACCATGGAATACTATGCAGCCATAAAAAAGGATGAGTTTGCGTCCTTTGTAGGGACATGGATGCAGCTGGAAACCGTCATTCTTTTTTTTTTTTTTTTTTTTTTTTTTTTTTTTTTTTTTTTTTTTGAGGCAGAGTCTCGCTCTGTCGCCCAGGCTGGAGTGCAGTGGCCGGATCTCAGCTCACTGCAAGCTCCGCCTCCCGGGTTTACGCCATTCTCTTGCCTCAGCCTCCCGAGTAGCTGGGACTACAGGCGCCCGCCACTTCGCCCGGCTAGTTTTTGTATTTTTAGTAGAGACGGGGTTTCACCGTGTTAGCCAGGATGGTCTCGATCTCCTGACCTCGTGATCCGCCCGTCTCGGCCTCCCAAAGTGCTGGGATTACAGGCTTGAGCCACCGCGCCCGGCCGAAACCGTCATTCTTAGCAAACTATCACAAGAAGAGAAAACCAAACACCGCGTGTTCTCACTCATAGGTGGGAACTGAACAATGAGATCACTTGGACTCGGGAAGGGGAACATCACACACTGGGGCCTATCATGGGGAGGGGGGAGGGGGGAGGGGGGAGGGATTGCATTGGGGAGTTATACATGATATAAATGATGAATTGATGGGTGCTGACGAGTTGATGGGTGCAGCACACCAACATGGCACAAACATACATATGTAACAAACCTGCACGTTATGCACATGTACCCTAGAACTTAAAGTATAATAAAAAAATAAAAAATAAATAAATAAATAAAAAATAAAAAAATAAAAAAAAAGAAGGCAAATGATAAAACGCCAATCCCTACTAGCTTGTGGTGTTTCTGCTGAAAAATCTGCTGTTAATTTGATAGGTTTTCCTTTATAGGTTACCTTATGTTTTTCCGTCACAGCTCTTTAGGTTTTTTCCTTTGTCTTGACTTTAAATAACTTGATGACTATGTGCCTAAACGATGATCTTTTTGTAATGACTTTCCTGGGTGTTCTTTGAGCTTCTTGTATTTGGATGTCTAGATCTCTAGCAAGACCAGGAAGTTTTCATTGATTATTCTCTCAAATATGTTTTCCAAACTTTTAGATTTCTCTTTTTTTTTTTTTTGGTAATATCAGTTATTCTTAGTTTTGGTCATTTAATATAATGTGAAACTTCTTGGAAAAAAAAAAAAAACTTCACATTCACTAATTCTGTAACATGGTAATTTCAGTCCTAAGTATTTTCCAAAGACAGATAAAAGCATACATTCAAAAATGATATGATAATATTCATAGCAGATATTTACAATAGCTAAAAGCTAGAAATGTCACAAATGTTCATCAGCTGGTATATAGATAAACACATTGTGGTATATTTATCCAATGGATTTCAACTGAGCATAAAGGGAATAAAACCAGAGTGCAAAAGTACAGAGGAATCCTAAAAGCTTTTTCCTAATTAAAGAAGGGATATACAAAAGAATGAATTTTGTATGAGTATGAGTTAATTTATAGCAAATTCTACAAAAGAAAATAATAAAATGACAGCAATATGATTTCTAGTCCCTAAGGACTAGATACAGAAATGTTGAATTGACTGCCAAGAGGCATGAGGAAATTATTTAGGAGATTTGAATATTCTATACAGTGATTATGATTATGCTTACACAAATATATAATGTGTAAAGACTCATCAAATTTTACCTTAAAATTGATTGGTTTTAATGTATAAAATTATGACATCTTAAAAATATAGTAAAAAGAAGAAATAGGGTATGTGTGAAAGAAGGGAAGAGGCTGATAAAGGCTAATGTTTAGGAAAAAGTAAATAGTTGTGGGAATGATTTGATCAATATTAGGTAGGCTTCCCTCTTACCACATTTCTTCTTCACTTGCTAGTTCTTGTCTGAATTCAATTACTAAAATGCATTGCTTTATTAATAAAACTATAAAACCTGTTTTAGTCCATTAGTTTGGATATTATTGACATATATACATATATGTATCAATTACTTATTTATCTAGATACAGAGAGATATAACAATACCTTCTGTTGTTCTATTGGTCAAATGATAGGAAGAAGAGGATTCTCATACCTTATTGATTTCTGGTGGGAAGATGCATTTTTACAATGCTCTGAGAGGGAAATTTGGCAATATCATACAAAGCTACATATGCATTTACCTTTTTCCCTACTGATTTCACTTCTAGGAATTTACCAAGAAAATACATTCTACACATATGCACACTAACACACAATTATTCAGTGCAGCATTTCTTGTAAATAGTGGCAAAAAATTAAAACATTAAAATTTAATATATAGTAATGTAGTTCAATAAACTATAATAATAAATCCAGTGAAGTACTATGCAGCTTTATAAAAAAGAAGGAAGCTCTCCATAAACTATCAAGGAGTTGCTTCCTGGATGTATATCTTTGCAAAAGCAAAGTGCAAAGGACAACTATATGTGTTATCTTTTGTGTAAAATATATGGGGGGAGAATTATGTACTCATTTGCACACAAAGAGAGAAAGGACACATTACAAATTTATGAGATTGGCTACCTCCAGGGCATGTATGGAAACTGGATGGAAAGGATTAGGAGATGGAAATGGTGTGGAATGAATGGCGGGAGAGGATTGAGATGGAAAGGATTGAGACGTAACCCTTCTTCTAAGTGCATCATTTAAAACATAACTTTGGCTTTTAGAATCATGCTCTATTTTAAAAAGTAAATAATAAAATCAGCAAGGATTTGGGAGAAATGGGATAGGAATAGAAACATATTAATCTAATTGTATTTCAAATTAATTATATAAAGAAGTTTGGAGGAGATAATTTTTGGACACTGTGCTTTACCTTTATATCCTCAGACTGAAGACAAAAAAAAAGTTTTAAAAATAATGATTTTATTAGTCTGTTTTCCGCAATGTTTTGGGTCAGACATTCCTCAATGACTTCTATATTTCAGAGCTGAGCACATAAGTGAATGTATTGTGAATAATGACAGCTAAGTTCCTCTCTATCAGAGAAGAAAGTCCAAGTTCTGGAAAACCAGAAGCTGAAATAAATGTTTTGGTGTTGGAATGAAATTTCAGGTATTAGTGTGAATACTCTTTTAAATATCTAGTTATAGATATGAATGTGTGCATGAATGTATATTTGAGTTTAAATTTATGAATAAGGAAGCATACAAAAATGAATGTTAGTGGTACATATATATCTTATCTCATTTAATCC
Source organism: Rhinopithecus roxellana (assembly GCF_007565055.1). Taxonomy (NCBI): domain Eukaryota; kingdom Metazoa; phylum Chordata; class Mammalia; order Primates; family Cercopithecidae; genus Rhinopithecus; species Rhinopithecus roxellana. The sequence continues at coordinate 17,207,723 of NC_044559.1, forward strand.
TATTCAGTTCTGCTAAAAACTATTATACAAACCACAAATATTTAAAATAAAATTTCTAACATCTCTGTGTTCCTCCACTCATTTCCTTCCACCAAGTTCTTTGTTTCATCATTCCCTTGAGTCCTCCTTAATTTATCTCAATTGCAAATTTGACAGTTCTTACAGCAGCCTTAGCATTCTGAAGACACACAGTGCAAATTTATAAATCCATAGTAAACACAGTTAAGGCAAAGTGATAAGAGGAGACTTTCAGCGCAAAAATTGTTTCCACATGACCCTGATTAATAGGTTTCTTAATGTTATATGGATGTGGGACAGGAGGAGGGAAGAGAAGGGGAGAGAGAAAAACGATAATAAACTATTTGGTGGATCATATGGTGCATAACAAAAGGTGAGCTTGTGCACTGAGGATGTGCATGGGCTATGGAGAGATATGGTGCTCCCTTGGTGAAGCTGTATTATTTTTTTTTCTGAAGGTCAAATGAAAATTATAATTATCTAAGAATGGTTTTCTCATTTTTTTATTCTATTAATGCTTCACAACTCTACCATTTAGCAAAATACTAACATAGGGCTCAGAATTTGTAATTTGAAAAAGCAATAACAAAGATCTGCTGTAACTTGTAAAATATTCAATAAGGGGTTTTGAATAAGATTGAAAAAATTTGAAGGAAAATATGTGTTCCCAGCAGGCAAAATATTACTGACATTTTTAATAATAATGAAACATAAGACCTAGGTAGGGCAAAACAAAAATCCATTTTGCATGTCAAAGACTTGTTTGCAACAAATTTGTTTAGATTACTTTGTTAGATTTTGTGACTCTAATGGAGTAATTTCAAGGTTAAGAAAATTAAAATAAATATCTAAATGACTGTGGGGAGGCTCACTTTCCCAGAAAGATTCTGAAAGATGAGACATCTTTATGCAAGACATAAGGTCTCCACCTTTGCTTCATGAGTGCAGTTTTGTTTCCCTTTCAAGACAAAAAGGAAATCAAAATATCTGTTAATTTGCTTTTATATATCCTATGGTTCTCCTAGCCGTGCATAAATTTAAGGAGTTAGACTCTATTTCTTACTGTATCTGGAAATATTTTTCTACTTGTCACATTTTTCAACTTTCCTTAAGAAAGCAATTCAAGTACCCTAAAATTTAAATATATGGTAGTTTACTAGCACACTATTAAATCCTTCTACTGTAGGAAGAAGTAAGGAGAAGATTAGCATTTTATGGGCTCCCAAAATGAGGGATCATAGTTGAAGAAACACATTGATGGAGCTACGCTGTGCCTGCAATAAGACAATTTAAAATATATTTAAAAGTCTTAAAGTGTAAATTAAAGATTAATCATCTTCATATATTTATGACTACTTTGTATCAGTTGCCCAGTCAAGTGCCTTTAGATGACAGATGATTGATATGAGAAAAATATCTTCCACTGGCTTTCATCTTTCAATTAATTCCAGAGTCTTTTTTATTTAAGGAAGATCTTTGAAAGAATGTGATTAATGCTTAAAACATTATTTCCACTTAATAAGAAATCATGAGGTCCTTTGAGAAGATAATTCAGTTGGTTATAATACCCTGAACAAGAGAAAACTGTTTTAAAGAGCCGATATCAACAAGTAGTTTCCCAAATTGATCCTGAATCCCATGCAAGCAACCATGCTGATTTGCCATTATGTGTTGTCACTGACTCAGACTGATTTAGGTTAGTGTTCAAGACTGCTGGCCTCATGGATAGAAACTGGTAGCATTTAAATACACAGCTTTGGCCGGGCACGGTGGCTCACGCCTGTAATCCCAGCACTTTGGGAGGCCGAGATGGGCGGATCACGAGGTCAGCAGATCGAGACCGTCCTGGCTAACACGGTGAAACCCCGTCTCTACTAAAATACAAAAAAAAAAAAAAAAATTGGCCGGGCATGGTGGTGGGCGCCTGTAGTCCCAGCTACTCAGGAGGCTGAGGCGGGAGAATGGCATGAACCCAGGAGGCAGAGCTTGCAGTGAGCCGAGATCGTGCCACTGCACTCCAGCCTGGGTGACAGAGTGAGACTCTGTCTCAAAAAATAAAATAAAATAAAATAAAATAAAACAAAGCAAAATAAATAAATAAATAAACACACAGCTTTAGGATTTCAGCGTGGATTTTTATCATTTGATGACTGAATTTGTTTAAAATGGGGGTACCAGTGTCAATTTCCTGATTGTGAAATTAGGTGAAGTTTCTATTAATATTTCACTGGATGTAGGCTTGGCTTTTCTTCCTGGCTCCCTGTGGCTCTCATGGGCCTCTACTGGGTGTTTTTCTAGTCCCTATCTCTTCTCTTCTGCCTGAGTTTCAGTTCTGGCATTGCTTTCCAGTTGTTGTCTCAAGAAAATTATCTAACCTCTCCTACTTATATAAAGGGGTAGAAATTCCTGCCCTCAGAGTTGTAAGAATTAAGTGAAGTATGCATGCCTAGTGCTTGGCAGAGAGCCAGGTGCATAGAAACCTTTCAAAACATGTTAGCTCTCATCCCAGTAGGTGTCATTATGAACAAGCAGAACCGTTTCCTTAAAAGCTTGCTACCTCAAGAGGGAGCTATGTGTCAGTGGGCAAACTAATCTGAGCAACACGTTACTCTCTTCAGGGGATGAAATGCTATAATGATGGTATATCTATTCTTTTACATTTATTTATTGGATATTGGCAAATTACAGTTGTATATAAGTGTGTATATTTATAGGGTTATTTTGAAAAATAAGATCTTTTAAGAGTTTCTTTGTAGCGTTTGGTTCCATGTGATGAGATTGTACTAGAATGTTGTGATGTAGGAAAGCAGCATCTGTTGCTATAACTGTGTTACAATAGCCATATAAAATGCAAAACCTTTGGCTGTGATATAATATAAATTTACTAAATAATTTTCATGGGATATGGGGGGGCAGGGAAGAAAAAATAAAAAAACACATAGTCCTTAGTTCATCCTAAATGTCTCCCCATTGTAGAGGACTTCCATTAAAAAAATTATTACAGAGTTCTAATGGAATTATCTTTTATAAGTTTTTACAAAGTAATGTTTAAGTCTTAGAGCTAGATTCACTTTAGTATCAATTTGGTCACTAGACTCCTTTTTAAGGGAGATTTGTTATAGTAAACATAAAATATTTATTTTTTGAAAGTACTGAGAAAATGGTTAGAAATTAAAGGTTTCCTCTGAAGCCTGAATGTCAGGAATAATATTGTGGTTCAAATATCTCTATCTGACCTCCTCGCACTCATATCCCCCCAAGTATTTACTATATTATATAAGCAAATGTTAGCAATGCTAGAGAAATTTGGGTTTTCAAACTTCATAGTTTCAAAAAGAAAGTGGCATAAGATAATGAGCAGCCAAATCTATTAATAATTAAGAGTAAATGATTGCTGTCAATTATTTTCAGAGAAAATGAGATGTTTAAGATGCAAGTGTACTTTGAGAATGAGGACTTTGCCTAGAATGACTGATAAGTTATGAACCACTAAGAAGAAAAGAATGTCCTGGTTTACTATATTAAATAAATTGGAAAATCTGTATATTCATCAAATAGTTACTCTTTACTGATTGTGTGCCAGGTGGGAGTGTGCTGCAAAATGAGGCAACTAAGTCAGAGCTTCTGCTTCCCTAAATTTACATTTTAATGAGAGGTGGGAAAGAGGTGGGAGCTGAAGGAATACAGGCAAGAAGTAAAGAAGTCGATGGACATGGGGATTCCAAATAGTGAAACAGGTGATGACTTAAACAAGGTCATGTGAGAAAGAGTGTGGCTGGGATGCTGTCTTAGTTCTGGTAGTCAGGGAAGGCCTCTCTGAAAAGGTAACAGAATGCATGTGCTTTGCTTGACAAATGATGACCAACAGCCTTGGCATTGCAAACCTTCCCCTACCTTGCAGAGCTGACAATTCACCATGAGCAGTGACTCATGAGAAAACAGTCACATCAAAACATGAAGAAATCTGTTATATAGAGAGAGGAAAAGATAGAAGAACTGAACGGATTGAGAACCTGTAAGCATACTCAATGAGAAGAGGGTGAAGTCAAGAATTCAAAATAGTTATGGGAGGAAGAAGAATAGAAGCCAACAAATGTTATCTGTCCCAGTGGGCATATTTGAAGGTTTCCATGTGTGTGCTGACTTTGCTGGAGACGGGGTAGGTCACACGATGTTTCGCCCTCTGGCATCTGACACTAGGAAGCCACACTAACCTCAAGTGTAGCCAACAGTAAGAAGGAGAGAGTGAATTGCTGGGAGCGTTTCTCTGATACCTCAGAATTTAGCATCTGCATAACATTCTCAAGAATATTGGGAGGCCTCATGCAGGGAAAGGGGCAGTGAAGATCACAGAAACCACTCCAGCAAGCAGAATAAAGCAACAATTATTGTGCTTTAAGTAAACAGGTTTTGCATGTCTCACAAAAATTTTCAGTGTCAATATCCAGTCTCTAGGTTAATATTAAATGTTTCATAAATGCTGGATACTATATTATATTGTAATTAAAAATCATCCTCAAAGTATTCGTCCAAATTGTAGATGGATTCTATAACTCTGAGAAAGGAGGGTATACTAGCCGGATATACTCCACATAGCTAATTACCCAGGGACATTAATGATAAAAGAAATAGATGAAGAAACTGTCTTTGGCTCTTCAACTAGTTAGTACGTTCCCTGAGGGCAGAAACTATGTCTTATACGACTTTATATACATAAATATCTAGGAGTGTGTTGACTGTGGTATTTTATATAGTAATTGGAGATATCTGAATGGGAAATATTTTAACTATGAGTATTAATTGATATTAGACTAGAAGACCATAAGCTTCGTAAGGGCAAGTACTATGTTAAATTATGACCTTAGGATCTGGAACATAGTACATTCTCAAATAATTACTATGTAATTAATTTATTAAGGATTCTTATCCTAAAGAAGAGAAACCTTGAGCAACATACTAGTAAATTTCAAATGTCAAGAAATGTTGTTCCATGGTGTGTCAATTAAACTTGATATGTGTCCTGTTAGGGTATTAAACTCAGGACAGTAACTGGGAATTATAGGCAAGAAGCTCTAGGCCGGGCGCGGTGGCTCAAGCCTGTAATCCCAGCGCTTTGGGAGGCCGAGACGGGCGGATCACGAGGTCAGAAGATCGAGACCATCCTGGCTAACATGGTGAAACCCCGTCTCTACTAAAAAATACAAAAAAAAAAACTAGCCGGGTGAGGTGGCGGGCGCCTGTAGTCCCAGCTACTCGGGAGGCTGAGGCAGGAGAATGACGTAAACCCGGGAGGCGGAGCTTGCAGTGAGCTGAGATCCGGCCACTGCACTCCAGCCCGGGCGACAGAGCGAGACTCCGTCTCAAAAAAAAAAAAAAAAAAAAAAAAAAAAAAAAAAGAAGCTCTAAAACAAGGATAACTATTATAGTATTGTTGTTTAATTGTATCTCTTAGTAGCTTCTCAGATTCCTAAGTTACGGGTTGTGTGGCTGAACTGATGAACACCAACAGAGCAGGGGAAAATATTGCTTCTATGCAAAAAAGAGGGAAAGAGTGAATATTTCCTGCATAACAATCTAATTTCTACAGCATAATGCCCATTTGAATGCTAATCTTGTAGAATTTTATTATATTTTATATCTTTATGTTCCTCTACATAACAATTCATCTTTACATAGCTATCAGTGAAATCTTTCTCCTCCAACCTACAAAGCATTCTGCAAGACAGAAAGTCCCTGGTGCTTGGTGAGGAGGTGTCTTCCTTCTTGGAGCCAGAGGAAGAAACAGGATTTGTAAAAATCAAGTGATCCTGATTCATTCCATTTTCTAAAGCTCCTTCATCTTGACTGTTCCCTTTGTTGTTGAATTGAGTTCCAGGTTTTCTTGGTCTGTAATACAACCTCTTCCTTGCAGAAGTACAGATTAATTAAATGCTTTTTCTAAATAACAGCAAGTAATAAAACTTCTTCAGGGAGTTCATCTGAGAATCTAGGATATAATTAATATAATTTATGTGAATTAATGGTTTCTAAGGGTAGCTTCTGTTCTCCAAAAATCTAAATATTACTCTAATGTATACGTGTGCTGTTTCTCATGGACAGATTTGTAGATTCAGGTAATAAGAGAATAAATGAGTATCCATATTGCTTGTTAGGTCCCAGAAGAGCTTCTTCTTTGGGAATATCACACTATGTCAGACATATTTTTTACTGTATGGAAGTACTTTGGTATTTGATATTTGAGCAACGTCTCAAAAGCAGCTTCATAGCATCCCCTACCTCCATATAGGAGGTGATCTGATTTAGAAATAGCACTTACTGAGGTGGCTTAATCTGCCTGGAAGTGGCTATTTGCATGTTTACTTCATCTCTTATGTAGAAATGCAATATTTGTTTTTTTCATCCATTCTTAATTTTAAATGCCTTTTGGAGTTCGGGAGAAAGTAGAAATAAACATTTATAAGAAGCATACCAGAATACTAAAATAAATGAAAAGAGGGTAAATATAGAAAGCATTTAAGCACAACTTTAAATGCCACAAAATAAATAAAATTGCACCCCAGATAACCCTAAGAACACAGTAAATAAAACCTCTAACTTCCCCAGAATATAAACAGATGATGATTAAATAGTGATATTTCTTTGTATAATATTTATTACATTTAACTTCCCCTCTCTTAAGATGAATCAGACCTTCATGATAATAGTACCATTTGACAGATGAGTCCATTGAGGCACCGTTAGTGACTAAGCCCACTACAATGATCCTATTTCCTTTAAGTAATATAAAGTAAAATACATACATATTAAATACATGATTTGTTTGATGAGTGTTGATTTATATAGGCAATATATCAACACGAATAAATAACATTTCCATTAGTCCCAAAAGTCTCTTTGTACCCACTTAATATTAATTCCTATAAACCACAGGCAACTGCTGTTATGACAGCTGTCACCATAGATTACCTTTGTCTGTTCTTGAACTTTATTTAAAAACAAATTGAATCATGAAATAGGTATAATTTATATGTCTTGGCTATTTCTATTTACTATTATGATTTGAGATGAATCAGTGTTACTGTGTTCATTACTAGTTCATTCTTTTTATTGCCAAAGAATGTTTCTTTATATGCATATGACATAATATGTTTATTCTCTAGTTAATAGACATATGGGTTATTCCATCTTAAACAAAGAGCTTGTAGCTGGGACTGGTAAATCACTTTTAAAAAAATGTTGAGATGGAGTCTTGCTCTTTTGCCCAGGCTGGAGAGCAGTGGTGCGATTTTGGCTCACTGCAACCTCCACCTCCTGAGTTCAAGCAATTCTCCTCCCTCAGCCTCCCTAGTAGCTGGGACTACAGGCGCCCGCCAGGTCGCCCGGCTAGTTTTTTTTTTTTTTTTTTTTTTTTTTTTTTTTTTTTGTATTTTTAGTAGAGACGGGGTTTCACCATGTTAGCCAGGGTGGTCTTGATCTCCTGACCTCGTGATCCGCCCGTCTCGGCCTCCCAAAGTGCTGGGATTACAGGCTTGAGCCACCGTGCCCGGACCGATTATTTTTTATTTTATTCTTTTTTTTTTTTTTAATTGAGACTGAGTCTTGCTTTGTTGCGCAGGCTGGAGTGCAGTGGCGCGATCTCGGCTCACTGCAACCTCCTCCTCCCGGGTTTAAGCAATTCTCCTGCCTCAGCCTCTCGAGTAGCTGAGATTACAGGCACCCACCACTACACCCAGCTAATTTTTGTACTTTTAGTAGAGATGAGGTTGTGCCATGTTGGCCAGGCTGGTCTCAAACTCCTGACTTCAGGTGATTCACCCGCCTCACCCTCCCAAAGTGCTGGGATTATGGGTGTGAGCCACTGTACCCACCCTATTTTATTCTTTTGTAAAATCTGTTCGTTTCTTTTGGGCATGTTATTTATTTGATTTTTTTTCCCATTTTGTTACTAATCTTTAGGTGTTTTATATATTCTAGTTACAAGACCTATTTCAGATATGTCTATGGAAAGTATTTTCTTAGACAGTGTCTTATCTTTGTCATGGCTAATAATGATTTTGATGAGCAGAAATTTTAATGTACATGATGTCCAGTTTACTTTTTTCCCCTTAGTTTTTTAATTGCCAAATGCAAAGTCTATGTATTCGTCACGTATAACATGATGTTTTAATATATATGCATTTTAGAATGGCTAAATTGAGCTTATTAGTATACGTATTACTTTATAAATTATCATTTGTGTGTGTGTGGTCAGAGTACTTAAAATCTACTTTGTTAGTGATTTTCAATAATGTAATACATTGTTTTAAACTATAGTCACCATGTCATGTCATAGATCACTTGATCTTGTTCCTTCTATGTAATTGAAACTTTGTAGTCTTTAACAAACATCTCTCATCCACCTCCCTAGCCCCTGGTAAGAACCATTCTACTCCGTACTTCTATGAGTTCAACTTTTTTAGATTCCCCATGTAAGTGAGATCATGCTGTGTTTATCTTTATGTGCCTGGCTTACTCACTTAACATAATGTTACCTTTTCTAAATACCTTTTCTAAAAATTATGGTTTAGCCATTTGTATCCCCTGTTGGAAATCTTGCATATCTCACATTTGTGAAGTATTCTATATTTTCTGAGAGTTTTAGTATCTTAGGTTTTATTTTTAGATTTTGCATCTCAATACAATTGTTTGAATACTGTTTCTTGAAAAGACTTCCATTGTCCCTTATGTTATGTATATGACACTAATTTATATATAATCACATTTTGATATGTATTTGTATCATTTTGGTAATTTTTATCTTTCAAATAACTTGTCTACTTAAACTCAATTATGAAATGCATTTGCATCCGATTGTTGATGATATCATTCTATTTCCTTGTAACGTCTGTAAATATGCTATTCCATCTTCTATTACAGATATTTCTAATGAGGCTTTCTATTAGGTTTCTGTTTTCTATTTTGTCCATTTTTGCTCCAAAATTTATTTCTTTCTGTGTATTTACTTCAAGTTTAATTTGCTCTTCTTCCTCTAGCTTGTTTTTAGATCTTCCTTCTTTTCTAAAATAAGCATTCATGTCATTTTATTTTTTTCTTCAGGCACTACTGTAGATGCTTCTTACACATTTTTACCAGTTTTGATTTCTGTGTTTCCTAGATTTGCTTTTATTTTTGATTTTTAATTTGTTAACATATGGTCAGATGACAAATTCTGTATGATTTCAAGCTTTAAAATACATTGAGACATTTTATATCCTGGCATATGGTCTGTCTTGGTAAGTGTTCGATGTACACTTAACAAAAGTTTGCTGTTGTAGAAAGGTGGTTGATGATGTTATTCAAGACTTAAATCCTTATTGACTTTCTGTGTACTTGTTCTATCAATTACTGAGACAGAAATTATGAAATATTCAACTTTGCTGATTTACCTTTTCTTATTCTGGAGCTATTTTGCCTATATATTATACATTTATGATTGTTATATTTTCCTATTTTATTTACCATCTTACGATTTTTAACTGTCCCTTGTTGTTTCTAGCAATATTTCTTGTGTCAACCTGCTTAGTCTGATCCAACTGTAGCCATGTCACCTTTCTTGTACTTACAGTTTACATATTTTCGTATTCACTCCTGTTAATTTCATTATATCTTGCCTTTAATTTTAAAGTGTATCCCTTGTACATAGAGTGTATAGTTATTAGAATCTTTAATTCATTCATTAAGATAATGTCTGTCTTGATTGAGTGCTTTAGTCCTTTCAAAATTATTTATTTTTATTGTTGAATTTACATCTACCATTTTTCTCTGTTTCAATTTGTCTAATCTCGGTTTTCCTTTAATTCTTTCTTCACTGCTGTCCCTTATGAAAAAAAATGTTGCTATATAACATTTCAATTGATCTGTTGACTTTCTAACTACAATTCTCTGTAATTTTTTGTTGTTGTTAGTACTACTTTAAGTTTTACAATCTGTATCCTCAACTTACTAAGCAATCAACTTCAAATAAATCCTGACTTACTATTACTTCCAATATGATCTAATAAAATTGCATGTATTTATGCATGCCATCTATCATCCATTATTCCTCTTATTTGTTTTATACTATGTATGCATATGTGTGTGTATTTGTGGTTCACACAAAAGTATGTCATTATAAATTATAAATCAACTGGCATACTATTGTCGTTTTGACTTTAAGCCATCACCAGCATGATTGGTAATAAGTAAATAGTTATTCTTAGATATTTTATAAGTAAAGCTATTGAATAAAAGAGGCTCATAAGGAGAGAGAAAGAGGAAGGAAAAATTTTTGCCATGTAAATTTTTACATAGGTAGAGCAGTCATATGAATTATGAAGTGGAATCACAGGGATAACCCAAATCAAAGAGTATGTTTTTCAAATAGCATGGTCAACTATCACTTGAATGGAAGGCTGTTGGGATATATAGCAAGCCAGTTATTTGCTGGGGATCCATTGTTTATAACAAAAAATTAGCCTTTAAACATACTTACTCTCCTTTATGCAATAATTTCACTTTTCTTTTACTGCTTTCAAGATGATCACTTTATCTGTGGCTCTCAGCTGTCTGATTGTGATTTTAATAGTTTCTTTATGTTGTTTAGGGATTGTTGAGACTCTTGGAGCTATATAGTATCAAAGCATCCAAAAACAATATGTAAGCTAATGATCATGGCTGTGTTCCAAACATAATTTTATTTAAAAATAATGAGTTTTCCAGCTTTGATCCATGGCCAGAATTTGGTGAATGAAAATTTAATCCAATCCAATTTAAATGTTTTAAATTAAAAATATTATATTGTGTTTATTAGTTCATATTTTTATTGGCTGATTTTTGTAGTTTCTACTTCTCTGCCACGATTCCCTATTTTTCTCATTACAATTATACATTTTTAAAATTCCTTGAAAATGTGTGTAAAGCTTGTTTAGTGCCCTTGTCTTTTATTTTCCTACCTTTGCCAATCTAAAGTCTTTATCTTTTGGATGACATTTCTCATCAACATCGTGAGTTGAGGAGAATGGGTCAGTGGGTCATGTTTTCTTGCTTATTTTTCTATGACATTTTTGTTTGACAGTGTGATTGTTATGTTGTTGATTGTTTGGGTTTTCTGTCTGCCTTAATAGAGTCTTAGGTTTGGTCTAGCTGTCCATTCAGTTACCTGCAGGTCAACTTGATTCCTTAAAATTTTGCCTTTAAGCTTTTTAAATATAAATCTCTAGTTGCTTGTGCTCCGTGACTAGATATACTACTTAGAAGGTAGTATCCAGAGGCCGGGCGCGGTGGCTCAAGCCTGTAATCCCAGCACTTTGGGAGGCCGAGACGGGCGGATCACAAGGTCAGGAGATCGAGACCATCCTGGCTAACACGGTGAAACCCCGTCTCTACTAAAAAATACAAAAAACTAGCCGGGCGAGGTGGCGGGCGCCTGTAGTCCCAGCTACTCGGGAGGCTGAGGCAGGAGAATGGCGTGAACCCGGGAGGCGGAGCTTGCAGTGAGCTGAGATCCGGCCACTGCACTCCAGCCTGGGCGACAGAGCGAGACTCCGTCTCAAAAAAAAAAAAAAAAAAAAAAAAAAAAGAAGGTGGTATCCTTCTAAGTTTTCAATAGAAACCTTTACAGATTTCTATTGAAAACCTTGTCTGTTCAATGAGATGTTTTTGCACTCCGTGGTCAGACCCTGTGCAAATTTTGAAGGTTATTTTGTTCACTAATCACATCTCTCTCAGGTAGTTGTTGTTTTGATGGTGATTTTGCTCCCTAATTATTATTCTTTTTTTCTGGAATTCTTAAATTTTACCCGTGAATACAAAGCTTTGTTTTTGTCCAAAACTCAAAGAGATCCCTAAGCAATTTCCTGGAAATCCTTCTGCAAATAAATCCCTCATCATCTCTTGTACCTTGCACCACATTTAACTTACCCAGAACTACAAACTCTGTGTAATCACCTTAGGAAAAAAAAAAAAAAGTTGCTGTATTTTGTTTGGTATTCCCTGCTTTTCCTATCATTCAAAACATGGGCTTTTTTTGTTGTTTTTTTTTTGTTTTGTTTTGTTTTGTTATTGCTAGAAAGCCTAGCAATGTTGTAGCTCATTCCATTTGTTCAACTTATCTTGTGATCACTGTCCTGCATTGCCTGTTACATAACACCTTTAAACAGTTGGCTTTCACATGTCTCTTTTAGTTCATTACTACTTTAACGCAATAGGCACAAATTGCTTTACTTTGGCTAGATATATTAATCATTCATAATAATGTTTCTTTATTTGTTTGTTGTATCGTGTGTATTATGACCCTGTCACTGTGCCCCATATATCTTCCATGAACTGATAAATGTTGTGTTTATATAAAATTAGAATACAGGTAGAGCATTAATGAGATGAATTTTAAGTATGGACCAGTGTGGTACAGAACAAGAAACAAAAATGAGAAGACTGCAGCCCAAGAGGTACGGAAGACTACTACAGCTAATCTTCATCCTATCCTGGGAATTTTAGACATATGGTGGAGGATGTTTTTCTGCCAAAGGCCATGTAATTGCGCATGTAATGAAGATGAAGATGTACTGTAGTTAAGGCTATTTTGTCTATAGTTAATAATCAGAGAGCTCCAGGTAAATCCTTATTGAGATTTACCTCTTTTTTCACTAGGCATATATCTATAACTAAATGATTGGAGCTACACATGCAATATTTTTGAAAATTACTGAGTGGATAACATTAGGAGAAACACCTAATGTAGATGATGGGTTGATGGGTACAGCAAACCACCATGGCATGTGTATCTCTATGTAACAAAACTGCATATTCTGCACATGTACCCCAGAACTTAAAGTATAATTTTAAAAAATTATTGAGTTTTCAGACTGTGAAAAGATATTCTGGTAATGGAGAGCCTGCTTGGTTATAAAAGCCATCCAGAAAATTTAGCAAAACTTCCCACTACTCATGACTGTGATATTTACAGAGAAGATTTTATCTCTTGCCAAGTGCTACAAAAGAAAACATGAGCTTAATTCAAGACTTATCAGAAGCATAGCTTATAAATATTCTGGACTCTCAGCTCTTAGAGCTATCATTTTTCTGGGTTTTAGACCTCACCTTGCTGGTGAAAATGCTCAGATAATCACTGTTTTGACTGCTTCTTAGTGGGTACTTTGCATAAATATTGGTGGTAATAGTAGTCAGGTAAGTAGATGCAGCTCTTTTTGAATAAATTTGGGAAGTAGTAGTTGTTGGTGATATTTTATAGGATAGTAAAGCACTGCATTGTTTTCTCCCTCTATGCTAATCATTTGCAACTTACTAGGCAAAAAATTTGAATGTAAAATGTAAACAACAATCAGAGGAGCTTTAAATTCAGACATAGGTTCCAACTGAAGCACATACAAAGCACACCTCTTTCTGAGGTTACAGTCGTAAAAAAGTTGATCTTGCTGGGACAAACTACGACACATAATGACTAAACTCAGCCAAGAATAATCAGAACAAATTAGAATTGTATTCTCTCACACCTCCCTTTTTAAATCTACCATAGTATTTCTCACAGTCTCAAATTTTAGTCTATTTATGTGATTATTTGATTTGAGTCTGTTTCTCACATTAGCCTTCCAAAATCCAGGAAGTTGAGAAGGAGGTCTCCATTTCTAAGCAGTATCCTCAGTGTTCTATCTCTTAAGAATCATCTCCTTAATTAGTAAGTGAATGAGAAATATCTTGGCACTGAGGAGCCAAATAGAAATTACAGAATAATTTTGGCATAGTGAAAACTAAATTTCGGCCAGGTGCAGTGGCTCATGCCTATAATCCCAGCACTTTGGAAGGCCGAGGCGGGTGAGTCACCTGAGGTCAGGAGTTTGAGACCAGTCTAGCCAAAATAGTGAAACCCCATCTCTACTAAAAATACAAAAATTAGCCAGACGTGGTGGTGGGTGCCTGTAATCCCAGCTACTCGGGAGGCTGAGACAGGAGAATCGCTTGAACCCAGGAGGCAGAGATTGCAGTGAGCCAAGATTGCACCACTATACTCCAACCTGGGCAACAGAGCGAGACTCAGTCTCAAAGCAAAACAAATCAAAACAAAACGAAAACTGAATTTCATATCTGTATAACATTTTTTACAAAGTGCTTGATTTGATTTTCACAAAACAAGAGATAGACAAAGCTGACAGCTTTTTATTTCTAAGCTAAACATAGGGAATTTGAGGTTCAGGGAGGTCAAACTACTTATTACTAAAGGTATATTTGAAACTAATACAGATAACTTCCTGTTCTCTTTTGCAAGTTTCTTTTCTGCCATTAATATCATTTGTAACTCAAGTAGAGATGGGATTCAATGCTGACTCTTTGCATATTGCCAAAAATCATAGTTTTGCTGAAAATATTAGGCTAGTTATAATAGTAAATGAAAATTCATTCATTTAAATATCTTTAAGCAAATGATTCATTTTCCACAAAGTACTAGGCAGACTTTATCACCTTTTCTGGCAAATGCATTCTCAGTTCTTAAGTATTTTAATTTAAGAACCAAATTTTAAAATTTCCTTTTTATTAACCTAATTGCACACATATTCTTCCACTCTTCTTTTAGGAAACTATTTAAATTTTTTAATAAAAAGATATATTAACATTTAATCATATATATTTATCTGCATACAACTGATAAGGGGTTAGCTGTGTCCTCACTCAAATCTCATATTGAATTGTAGCTCCCATAAATCCCTCGTGTTGTGGTAGGGACCCAGTGGGAGATAATTGAATTATGGGTTGTTTTCTTTCATACTGTTCTCATGGTAGTGAACAAGTCTCACGAGAGCTGATGGTTTTATAAGGGGAAACCCCTTTTGCTTGGCTGTCATTCTCTTCTCTTGTCTGCCACCATGTGAGACGTGCCTTTCACCTTCTGCCGTGATTGTGAGACCTCCCCAACCATGTGTAACTCTGAGTTCATTAAACCTCTTACTTCTGTGAATTGCCCAGTCTTGGGTATGTCTTTATCAGTAGTGTGAAAATGGGTTAATATATTAACAAAAATATGGTTATTATAACTTAATTAAATAATTTTACTCATGTAGTAAGTATTTCATTGGTAAGTAACTCAGGATTGGTAGAGTTACCTAGGAACCAGTTTCCCTCTAACTTCATGAACTATTAGGTTTAGCATGTGGCTTTTATTATTTACCATCCTTAGAATGCAAATTTTATTTTCAAAGTTGTGAGATGGTTTTATCTCATCTAGCTTATTCTCACATTCCGAGTAGAAAGAAAAAAGAAGCATCAAAGAGAAGGGCGGCATGCCACCATCAGGAAAGATAAAACATATCTAGGAATATTCAATTGGTTTTTACTTATAAAGCATTATTCATTAATATGTCAATAGTCTCTCTTAATTGCAAGGAAAACTAAGAAGTACACTATTTCTTTTTATTTATTTTGAAGTTTGGCCATCACTGCCCCCACCCAAATAAAAGTAGGATTCTATTGGAAGGGAAATAAAGGAAAATGGATGTTGGATATGTTAAAAACTTTAGCCAGCTTTGTCTGCTGCATTTGTTAATGTTTTCACACCAATGGACTGTGTTTAAAAAAATATAATTGATAGAGCAATAAGCATTCATTCACTTACTCATTTATTCCTCCAACAAGCATTAACTAGAAAGTTTTAACAAAAGAAGTACAGAAAAGAGTAAGACACACTGCCAGCATTCAATAGGTTTATGTTTAAGTAGAACAAATACATATATGGATGATTGTTCTGCAATGTAGTAAGTACTATGAGAGATGAAAGTATAGAATGCTGCTATGGACACAAAGTCAGCAATCAGATAAGACTTCGCAGAGAGGTTAACAAATTCTAGGGGAATGACTTTAAATGTCATGCCTATGAAATTTATTCTAGAAAATTCCAGAGTAAGTGGTCTTGAGTCATTCATTTACTGCATATCATGGGCAAGTGGCTTAATCTCTCTAAGCCTCACTTCTTTTCATATATAAAGTAGGCAATAATAAATTAAGAGTGCTATCATGAGAATTAAATGCTAATACAAAAAAAAGGCCCCTTGGCCAATGCCTAGCACATAGTAGACACTAATAGACATTGAATGAGTTACTGAGTGTACATTGAAAATACTATAATCTTCCTTTTATATGTGAGGAAATTGAGGCACAGAGAATGTAATAAATGCAAAAAAGACCTCACCATCAGTAAGTTATAGAACTGGGTTTCTAACAATGACCATCTAATTCCAAAGCCCACAGTGTTACACCCTCCCCTTCTGCTTTGGGTTTTAGAAAATGTACAAGTAGCAAATGGAGGATTTTTATATCATTCTTTTAACAATGACAATTCACCTTTCTATCCATCCTTCTCATGTCCCAGTGCATTGCATCAACAGAATACCTTTCTGTTTTTAGTAAAGTAATTGAGCACCATCTCTGTCAAAGAAATAATGCTTGGCACTGTGCAAAATGTAAAACTAAATTATGCAAAACACTATCTCCTACCAGTGAAGTACATGTTCTATGCATGTATGTGATACTTATTTCTGTGGGTTTGTAGATACCTATTAGAATTGTTTTATTCCTCAAGAGTTTTCAAAAGGATTTGAAGAAACATAAATATAATGTAGGCATACTAAAGCAACAAAATCCTCTCAAAACCAATAATCATCAAAACCACTCAAATAAAGCAAAAGTAAAAAGCAGAGTTTAAAAAAAGAAATATATGGTAATGATTGATGGGAAGTTAAATTAATGTATCACAAAATCTCAGACTTATAAGTAAGTTTTGTTATGGGGCATAAAATTGAGCTATTAGCAACCTGATAACCATACAAAAACTAATACAGGGTATGTTGTGTGGTTCTCACTATCTATTCAATGAATTTAACCCTAGTTTTTTTTTTAACTATTATTATTCTGTTCTTAAAGGACATTGGACAGCCTGAATATAAAATTTTATTATGTAGGTGTATTCACAATTCAAATATTTGACTCCTCTCTAAAACCCTTTGAAAAAATATTCCATATTGACACATATCTAGGGCCCATTACTAGCAGAATGAAAACTTTGAAAGTATCTTTTCTTCCTGCCAGAAGTTTAGGTCTTTTGTGTCTTGATTAGTTGAAGCATAAGAGGAGAAAGAGCTCTGAATAAGACAGAAACTGTTTCTGCCCTTGAAAATTTGCAGTCTATTAGGAAGACTGACATTACTCAGATGATTATAAATATGCAACAGAAATTTGAAGAGTTAGTTTACAGATATGTGTGACAAGTACACTTGATCTTTTTTGAGACAAGCATGTTTCAAAAAATACAGAAGAATGAGTAGAATTATACTAGGAATGTACTAAACAAGGAAATAATAGGAAATGAGTGATGGTGTATGATCATGTGGGAAGGGACACTCTCCATAATTAAAACAAAACCAGATAAAATGAACGACATAGGCAAGTATTCACTGATGGAAAAGAGGAAAATATGTATGTGCTACTTTAAAAAGTCCAGTGTGGTTAGCAAGTAAAAACAGTGGAGGAAAATGAGAGTACATAAACAAGCAGGAATTATGAAATCAAAAATATCTAATAAAGGACTTAAGAGTATATGGCAATAATAGTGAATATCCAACCAAGTTGATACTGTTATTATCTGTATTATTATTAATTCTACCATGAGCTTAACATTTTTTGTGTCTTATTCATGGTTGGCTTATAAAGAAAAAGTAACTTCCTCTGGGTTGTTTGATAAGGAATAAGAAAAGTATGCTATGATGGAAGATACCTCTCATTAAAAGATTATATGGTCTAGCTCTGCATCAACCTGAGCTTCGTATTTTATTTTATACATGATATATAATATATGATATAATAGGAATTATATATTTTTATAATTTAAGATTATGCTGGGTCTCAAAGAATGATACCACAAAAATATGGTACCTTGGCAACTGAGCACTTAGAATGAAAAGAAATTTGAAGGTCTTAGAATCAGGACTCTCTGACCTTCCTTTGTTTCTTCCCAAGTGCAAGGAGGTGCTCTCTCTAAAATTGTCTGATCTGACTGAGGGAAGCTCTTCCAAAAACTACAAATGCTATAAACACCCTATCTGAAATCTCATTAACCAGGGAAGGTTACTCATGAAAGAAGAAACTAAGGATCATCACTAGCACAGCCAGACAAACTTTTCATCTGTTTTTCTGAGGTCTGTTACCTGAGAGGATTTATCTGCATAAGACAACCTCTGTTCATAGTACAGTTCCACCCCTTACCTTCACATAAGTTGTTGCTACCTTCTTCAAAGCTCAGAGGAACTTAGTCTCAGGTTATTAGGTCCATTTACCTTCCTAAAAATTATTTACTCTTCCTCTAAAATTGCCTACATCCTCTACTTTTCTCTCCCATAAGAAAAGGGTATTTAAGCTTCAACCATCTGGACCGTCACTGAGTTTTATACTTTGTATGATTCCCATGTGCTTGCACATCAATAAGTTTTTATTCTTTTTCTCCTGTTCATCTATTACCAGTTTGTTGGTAGACTCAAGTTCTCAAAACTGCTGGAGGTGGAAAGAAACTTCCTTTCACCCTTACAATTATCAGGACTCCAACACCAGTTGCAATTTTCCAGAGAGTTCTGTTCAGAGAAAACAAAAAGTCTTTTCTAGAGAAGGGGCTGAACTATTTAAAATGATAAAATATTATATCTAAATATTCTTGTCGAAAATGTCTGGGTCTTTGAGGAACAGAACTTGTTTTATATCAATTTTCATTTCATTGATGCAAGACAAAAAGCATATGAACCTTTGATATATGATCAGAGCTGTTTTCAAATATTGCTTTAATTTATAGTTTATCTTTTAAGTAAGAGGGTCTCTCTTTTTTAAATTTTTTTTGAGATGGAGTCTTACTTTGTCACCCAGCCTTGAATGCAGTGGGGCAATCTCGGCTCATTGCCTCCCAGGTTCCACCTCCCAGGTTCAAGTGATTCTCTTGCCTCAGTCTCCCAAGTAGCTGGCATTACAGGTGTGTGCCACTGCACCCAGCTAGTTTTTGTAATTTTAGTAGAGATGTGGTTTCACCATCTTGGCCAGGCTGGTCTCGAACTCCTGACCTCATGATCCACCCGCACCCCGTGGCCTCCCAAAGTGCTGGGATTACAGGCATGAGCCACCGTGCCAACAGGGTCTTAAATATTTATTAATTTTATCAAAGTTTCAGGAAGATGATTGCAAAGTGCAATGCCTCCACAGGAAAGAATAATACTGTGAGTTATAGAAAAACCCAAGAAGTTTTGCATGGGTTTGTTAGGGATATAGATTACGTGTTTCTAAATGAGGGTTTGGAAAGCTATGCCAATGAAATGGCAATGGGAAAACAACAGTCATGCCTGTAATTGGAGAAGAGTGAACGAGAAACACATGTGAGCATTCTCACTTGTGAATCAGTGATTGGGAGAAGAGAATTAGAGAAAGTATGTGTTTTCATAAAAACATCTAACAAAAAGCAGTCTTAGCTACTGCTAAGGATGGATACAGGCTCTGGCTTCAGTGTTGTTTATTTATTTATTTATTTTCTTACTTATTTTGGAGGCCAGTGAGAATCGTATTTCAACACTGACACTTTCCTCTCTGCAGGTGGGATTGCAATTTGCATGCAAATGACTGGCAAACCAGTTAGGAAGTCCATTGGTATTCAAAAATGGTAGGAGCAGTCCCTAGCAAGACCTGGAAAGCAAATTTACTGACTGACCCTCAGTAACGGTAAATATTCAGAGTCAGAAACTACCTTTAAACAAACAGGCCAGTGGAGAAAAGGCTGGAATTCATGTGCAGGTTAGGAACTGTAAAAGGAAAATAAATCTTGGGAGCTCAAATTCACTAAGCCAAAGGGAAAGTCAAGCTCAGAACTGGGTCATGCAAACCTGCCTCCCATTTTGTGTCCTAAATTAGATAGCTAGAAAGATGAAAAGCTACATCCCTCCCTCACATTTTGCCCACAAAGAAATTCCTTGTGGACCCCAAGATCTTTACCCTAAAGTATTTCTGTTAAAGTTCACCATGTCAGTATAAATTGATAGCTTATCTTCACAGGTGCAGGGACATAGGGCAGAACTCAAAGCCATCCTCCTACCACCCGAGACAGATGCATATCTGATTGTTGCCTCTGCCCTACTGTCTATGTAATCTTACGTAAAAATGCAGATTCACTGAGCCAGACAAAGGCATGAATGACTCTATTCCCCTACCCCCACTCTCACATGAAAATTTAATATTTCTCAATATCCTGCCCTTTCCCCTGTGAATAGAAACCATCTTCAGGAAAGATCTCCCAGGTGTGTGTCCTTAACTTTGGCAAATAAACCTCCTAAAATGATTGAGACTTGCCTGGGTCATTTTTCTTGATTGACAGAACTCTTGGGAAAGCTTGGCTGCATTTGGCATCTGGCTACCAGTTCTTGGTATTCTCATTCAAACCACTCTCTAACTGCATTTCTTATTCCATAATGACATTAATCAACTCTCATTTTCTGGACAAGTCGCTGTTTTCTTTTCTCACCTTAGGCACCTCTTGGTCCACACAGATTGATCCACACAGATTGGACCAATTTTCAGTCTTCATGCCAAGTCCATTGGTGATACAGCATTCGGGAGCCCCATGAGAAAGCACAAGTAGTTCTTTCCTCTCCATTTAAGTCCCACCTCTTCTTCAAGTCACACCTCTTCAACAGATTCCATTAGTACCTCAAGTCATAGTGATTTTTTCTGTCCTTCTTATTACGTAGAAACTAATGGTACCATTAGGTAACAACTTCAATTGCCTTGTGTATTTATCATTTTATAAATATTAGTATGTTTTACCAGTATATATAGATTGTAGCACTCCCAAATTAAGTGAGAACATCTGTGAAAACCAAATACCTGATCTGATATAGCAACTATCATCCCAATAATGTTTTACCATCCAGTGCCTGTCATTAAATATGTGCCTTAATAAAATCTCCTGAGAAAGAATTTCTTAATGTCTTCATTTTAAAGATAAGGATGCAATGATCTACAGGTAACAGTTTACAATAATAACTTCTGAATCAAATCATTTTTTCTACTAGTAGTTTGTTCTAAACTTCTTAATTACCATTTTTAAAGTCAAATACAAGAGCTACCTTATATAAAAACTCACAAAGGCTTGTGACTGAATAAATAAATATGGCTGTAAACTGTGTTTGATAAGTATCTCTGTTTTCTAGGGTTACAAAAATTAAAAAGAAAAAACAACATATCTCTTCTGCCTTCAAAATGCTGTAGTCTCATGGAGTCATATAGATAGAATATCACAACATAACATAACATTCAATAACATAATACGACGTAACACAGCATAACATACAACAAACCATAGCACATTAAGTAAATTCATTAATAGAAACCATTGTTATGGGGTGTGGTTAAAGGTGACAATTAATTCTCCTCAGGAGTATGGAGATCACATTGTCAAAGTATTGAAGGATGAGTTGGAATTTGCTGGGTGGACAAAGAGAAATAGATATTATATAGCAAAAGGGCAGTATGTTAAAAAGACATGGAGTTATACAAAGGCAATAATACTCTCAGAAGAGTGAAAATTATAGCTTGCCTGAAGCTTGGATGCTTATGCAATATTATATCATAAGAAAATGAGGCTGGAGAAATAGATTTTGGTCTAGTGGTAAAAATATGTATGTCTCATATAAGGGAGTTTGTTTTATGAAAGTCTGTTTCAAAACTTACTTTTTTTTTTTTTTTTTACGCCAGGGAAGCCACAAAACCCTTTTTACAAGGTATTTTATAAAGAACTTTGAGTGCTTCTTAAATCCCTTGACCTTTTTTGATAAGGAGATACATGGTTGTCATCTCATAATATCAATATACCAGTATCACACTATGAAGTAGATAATATGAATCTCATTTTACAAGTCACCAGTCTAAGTTCAAAAGAAATTAAGAAATTTGTGTCTGTTCACAAATTTGGTAGGCGTTAAATTTTCCTTATGATCAAACTACTAAGCTTCCCATCAGGGATGAGATCAGGGTATTATAAGTGAGGTGACTAGGGTTTAAAATGTTAGAATTTAAACAGGCAGTCATTCTCAGGGTCTTGCAAGTGTTTACCCTACACTCACATGACTGACAGGGAGTGTCTCCTTAAATTTTGCATCAGTCCTATTTCCCCTGTGTCTATTGGCGGTGAGGAGTTCTCTCTCACCAACCATAAAACACAAGATGTTGAAAATCTTGTACATCTAATAAATTTCAAAGGACCAGTTTCCTAGAGCTTTCTTACTCATCTGCCTACCTCCATTCAACCCCTCAAAGTTGTTATCTACAAACTCAACCCATATATTTTGTATAAGTCCTATCAGATTATGTATCTTTCCTGCTTAGAGCATTTTAATTTTACTTACACGACTTACAAATGAGCCTAAAATCCATGTGGCCAGCAAATTCTTGCGATTTTCTTTCAAATATGTGTCTATTTTTCTCATTTTCTTCCACTTCACTCCCTTTACCACAGTCTTTTTCAGACCTCAGGGCCTTTACATTGGTGGTTTCTCTTCCTGGATGTTCTTCCCCATCTCTTCATAGCCCGCCAAAACACACTGTTGAAGGCTTAGCATCCAGATCTCTTTCTTAGAGATGTCTTTTGTTCTTTTGTTAAACATATTTTTATTGACATATAGCTCATGTAAGATGTAATTCACCTATGTGACATATCTGATTCAATGATTTTTAGTATATTCACATGCAATCATCATCATATTCAATTTTAGATTTTCATCATCTCAAAAAGAAATCCTGTATCCTTTAGTTATGAACTCTCCTATCTCCTACCTGCACTCCTTTTTCTAAGCAAGTGCCATTCTACTTTTTGGCTGTATAGATTTTCCTATTCTGGACTTCTGTCTCAATAGAGTTAAATAATATATGCACTTTGTGACCAGTTTCTTTTACTTACCATAATATTTTCAAGGTTCATTTATGGTGTGGAATATATCAGTACTTAATTCTTTTTTATGGCTAATAGCCCATTGTATTGATATACCATATTTGATTTGTCTATTGATGGATACTTGAGATCTTTCTACCTTTTGGCTATCATGAATAATACTGCTGTAAACATTCATACACAAGTTTGTATGTGTACATGTGTTTACACTGTTCTTGGATACATGCCCAGAAGTGAAGATGGTCATTTGTGTATCTTCATTAGCGAAATGTCTACTGAGATCTGTTGATCATGTAGTAGTTGAGTTTTCTCTTTGTCATTCAATTGTAATACTTCTTTATATATTCTAGCTATAAGTCTCTTTTTAGATCTGTAATTTGCAAATGTTTTCTCCATCTTCTGTGCTGTGCTTCCACTTTCTTAATGATATCCTTTGAAGAACACTTAAAATTACTTAATGAAATCCATTTTTCTTTTAATTTAGTTTCCTGTGCTTTTGATGTCATATTTAAGAGTTATTTGCCAAATTTAGTATTGGAAGCCTGCAGAACAATATTTTAAAATAGATAATGCAAGTTGCATTTGGAGACAAAAATGTTGTGATCAGAGACTCATAAAAAACTAAAGTTATATTTCCTCTAGGATCAATAGTATAGTATTTGTTAATTCAGTGTTCATGATTACTTCGTAGAGCATAAATACCATATATTAAAAAAATTGACTGTATGTTATTCCACTGCCCCTGACCTCCATTGTTTCTAATGAGAAGTCAGCTGTTAATCTTATCGGGCTTCCCTTGTACACAATGAATCCTTTTTCACTTGTTGCTTTCAAGAATTTCTCCTTGTTTTTGATTTTTGGCATTTTAACTATGATATGTCTGTTTCTGGATCTCTTTGTGTTTATTGTATCTGGAGCCCCTCAAGCTTCTTGGATGCATAGTTGTCTTTATCAATAAATTTGGGTACTTTCCTGTTGTTACTTATTTTTATAATTATTTTCAAACATTTTCCTTTCTCTCTTTCCTCTCCTTTTCACCCTTCATCACAAATGTTGGTGCTGTTGATGGTGTCCCACATTTCTCTGAGGTTCTATTCATTTTTCTTCATTCTTTTTTCTCTCTGTTCTTGGCTTACATAATTTTTGTCAATTCATCTTCAACTTTACTATTTTTTTCTGCCATTTTAAGTCTATTTGTATGCCTTTTTAATTTTTTAATTTCAGTAACTTTTAAACTTTGGAAATTCCATTTGATTTTGGGGGACTATCTCTTTATTGATGTTCTCTATTTCAGGCCATGTTATCACCATATATTTTCTTACTTATTTAAGCATGCTTTCCTTTGGTTCTGTGAGCATATTTATAATGGATATTTTTAACTCACTATTTGTGAAATCTGACATCTGGTTGTTCTAACAGGCAGTTTGTTCTGTATGCTTCTTTTTCAGCATAGATTGTACTTTCCTGTTTCTTTGCATGCCTGATAATTTGTTGTTGGAAGCTAGACTTTTAAAATATATTGTAGCAACTCTGAGTAATGGCATCCCATCACCTCCTTTTCATTCTCATCCTACAGTTTATCATTTGTTTGTTCATTTGTTAGTGGCTGATTATTTTAGTGAATTTTATTTCCTCCTCAGCAATATTAAGATTTTGTTGTTTCTCCTAAGGGAGGCACAGCTTCAGATATGCCCACAGTCATCCCAGGATAACAGTGGCATATGTAGGACTATCTTTCTCTTTTTCCTAAACACACCAGATTTTAAACTCTACCAATTTCCAATTGACTGTTATACTGTTTCAACCATGACCTGGGGCATAAATTGCTATACAAACTAACCAAATTGCAGCTTCTTTGAATAATAGTTTATGAAGTCCATGGTAGATATTTGTTGTAGCTTCAGGGGACCTCCTCCCAGCTGTCATATTCTCAAAATCGCTCTTGCAAACCAGCTGGCCTGCCATCTAAACTGTACCTTTATCAAATCCACAAATCTTCTAGTTGTTTTTCATTGCAACTCTTTATTTTTGACAGCACTTTTAGGTTTAAATTTTTCCCATCTCTTTTGCAAATGAAGCGAGTTTCTTTGCAAAGAGATTAGAAGCTATCTGTTTTACCATTCACTCATTTTTCTCAGGAAAACATTTTTAGCCAGAGCTCTGGAGCAGGGGGGTGACACAATGGCAAGCTTCTTCTAAATGCCACACCTGCTCTAGGAGTTCAGCACTCAGTGGAAAAAAATGAAATAATGGAAAGTCATTTCAATTTACCTCTCCTGGCAAGAAACCGCTGCCTCACAAGCTGGGCAAGAAGAGTTAGTTGCAGGGTTCATAGGAGGACCTGTATTCTCATATTGACATGTTCAAGATAAAATTTCCCTTCCAATGGTGATGCTGGAAACAAGACTAGAGGTCTCACCTCTCAAATGTACTTGCCCAGGACTCAGCCTTAGAAACCAGTAGTTGAGGACAGGGTGAGAAAAGTTGGAAGTCTTGTTCTGCCGATGAGAAAACCTCTGACTTGAAGCTGAGGAGAGAGGGGGTTCTTTGAGTATAGCTCTAGCAGTCTGAAGTGAATTTTCTGCCTTGCTGTACTGGGAGCGGGGATTGGAGAGGGAGTAATTTTCATTCAAATACATAGAGGCTTGCCTTTCTTATCATGTTTTATAGATTTTTCTTCGATAGATTTTTTTAAAATTTCCTATTTGCCCTCAGTAGCATTTCATAGAATTTCCAAAAAAATAAAAATAAGATTGTTAAATAATTTTTACCAATTTTATTGGTCAGTAGATCAGCAAAGCTCTTCACAATGTGATGCTGGAAGTCAGTTGAGAAAACTTTCTGATCTCCTGTTCTGAATTGCAGTCCTTTGTAATACTAGGTCTCATCCCTGTTATGTTTTTCTCATTTATATTATCATTGTGGTTTGATTTTTATAATTATTTAATGCTGGACTCCTCACTTACCCTTAGATTCTTGAGGTCAGAAACTTTGTATTTACTTTGTGCACAAATATATTACTATTAACTAAATTATTACCTGTTTACTAGACAAGATTTGATTAAAAATAAAATATTTGTTGAATGACTAACTGAACTCAGTAATTAGAGTAACTAGACTGTATATGATGGGGGCTGGGTGGAGAGGAATTTTAAAATTAGTGCAGGTCCTCAAATCTGATAGATAGTGTAGACGGTGGCACATTAAGTAGAATGGAGAATATTGAAGTGAGATCATATTTGTAGTAAACGTTTTAAAGTCTGAGTATCAGAAGACATTTTGCAATGTAATTATACACACTTGGCTGTTAAAAAGTTTTTATATTGCAAAAGCTCAGGTTGAAATGTTTGTTTTCATAAAGTCCTAGTTCAGATAAAAGAGACCATGTTTCCCTATCCTGAGGGAGTCTCCCTAGGGTAAGGGGAACATCAGGCATTGACATTTCTGTTTCTTTGGCTTACACAGCCCCCATGTGGTTTGGGAAATTTGGAGATCTGCATTCTTCAGTTTGGACAAGTCAGAACTCTGGGTAAGAATTGAAACTGGAAGGCAGCAAAGATGTCTTAATCTAGCACACAGAACTAAGTCAAGAAGCTATAATTAGGATAAAATAAAAACATAGTGAAGAATATCAATAATTTCTGAATATTTCTGAATACAAACAGTTGGGGAAAGGAAAACAAGAATTCTGTCTTATATGGAATCAACCTCAGTGCCCATCAATGGTGGAATGGATAAAGAAAATGTGGTAATATACATGGTGGAATACTACACCACCTTAAAAAAGAATGAAATTATGTCCTTTGCAGTAACATGGATGCAGCTGAAAGTCATTGTCCTAAGTCAATTAATACAGGAACAGCAAACCAAATACCACATGTCTCATTTAGAATCAGGGGCTAAACACTTGGTCCTTATAGGCATAAAGATGGCAACAATAGAAACTGGGGACTACTAGAGGGAGGAGGGAGGGGGAAGGAGGCAAGAGTTGAAAAGCTAACTATGCTCACCACCTGGATGATGGGATCAATTGTACCCCAAACCTCAGCATCATGCTCTATACCCATGTAACAAGCCTGCACACATACCCACTGAATCTAAAATAAAGTTGAAATTATTAAAAAATTTTAAAAAAGAGTTCTGTCTTACGGGATTCTATATTACCTCAATACTAGTGGAATAGATGGACCATCCATTAAGAAAGAAACAAACAAACAAAAAACCTTACTGTTATCTGGCCAATAGGCATAGGATGCAGGAAGATAGGTAAAGTAGTCATTTATCTGCAGGATATCTTTATATCTTAATGAGCCTATTTACAGTTAAAATTCCGAAAGGGGCATCTCCAGTTATTTCTAGCAAAAATGATAAAAAACAGCAATAACATATCAATAATAACAATATTTCAATACGGTCAATTGATATTTTCTTAAATTTATGTAACACTGGAGTTTCAAAAAAATGTTAGAAAACAATATTGCTATCTTATTTGAATTAACAGAATTCATGGTTATGGGAGTTGGAGCTCATCTGTTCTGTGTTGAGATTCCCAAGACCACTTTCAGATTTGATGATTCACAAGAATGACTCAAAGGACTCAGAAACTGTTATACTCACAGTTATGGTTTATTACAATGAAAGGATACATATCAATATCAAAATAAAAGGTGGGCCAGGTTTGGAATAAACCAGGTGTAAGCTTTCAGGTGTCCCCTCCCATAGGAATCATATGAGACAAACTATGTCCTTCCAGCAACAATGTGTGACAGCACATGCAAAGTAGAACAGATCGCAGTAGACTACCTGATCCTTGGTGTCCAGG
This sequence comes from Rhinopithecus roxellana, assembly GCF_007565055.1. NCBI lineage: Eukaryota > Metazoa > Chordata > Mammalia > Primates > Cercopithecidae > Rhinopithecus > Rhinopithecus roxellana. The sequence goes on from NC_044559.1 coordinate 17,235,553, forward strand.
GTTTTTTTTTTTTTTTTTTTTTTTTTTTTTTATTATTATACTTTAAGTTCTAGGGTACATGTGCATAACGTGCAGGTTTGTTACATATGTATACTTATGCCATGTTGGTGTGCTGCACCCATCAACTCGTCAGCACCCATCAATTCATCATTTATATCATGTATAACTCCCCAATGCAATCCCTCCCTCCTCCCCCCTCCCCCCTCCCCATGATAGACCCCAGTGTGTGATGTTCCCCTTCCCGAGTCCAAGTGATCTCATTGTTCAGTTCCCACCTATGAGTGAGAACATGCGGTGTTTGGTTTTCTCTTCTTGTGATAGTTTGCTAAGAATGATGGTTTCCAGCTGCATCCATGTCCCTACAAAGGACGCAAAGGATTGTAAACTAGTTCAACCATTATGGAAAACAGTATGGCAATTCCTCAAGGATCTAGAACTAGATGTACCATATGACCCAGCCATCCCACTACTGGGTATATACCCAAAGGATTATAAATTAGTCTACTACAAAGACACATGTACACGTATGTTTATTGCGGCACTATTCACAATAGCAAAGACTTGGAATCAACCCAAATGTCCATCTGTGACAGACTGGATTAAGAAAATGTGGCACATATACACCATGGAATACTATGCAGCCATAAAAAAAAAAAAAAAAAAAAAAAAAAGGGTGTCCAGGGTTTTTAACGGAGGCATGCAATACTGTGTGACTAACCTCAGCTCCCAAAGCAAAATCCATGCGTTTGCCGTAAATCACATTGTTAGCATGAACTATCTGTTAAGACTCTATAGGGCGACTCAAGGCCTCAGGCATATAAAAACACTGATCAACCAGAGCACTCAGACTGCCCAGAACTCAGTTGCTAGCAGCCAGTCTTGAAAACAGGACTTGGAAATACGCAAGATTTAAGAACAGTCTTTAGAACAAATGCTTTCCTGAACGTTCTCTGTTTGGTTATGCACCTAGATCCTTAACTCTCCTGGTACACTTGAACTAGAGTTCCTGGAAGCCATGTGTGACTATTCTCTTGATCTACAAGGAAAAAAAAAAAAAAAGTAAAACCCTGTGTTCTGTCTTGTTACCCCTCCCTTAAATCCATTTATCCTATACTCTTCCTATTTCTACTCTGTAAGGATCAGGATTCTGTGACTAACATTTTGTTGTTGTTGTTGAGATGGAGTCTTGGTCTTTTGCCCAGGCTGGAGTGCAGTGGTGCGATCTTGGCTCACTGCAAGCTCTGCCTCCCAGGTTCACGCCATTCTCCTGCCTCAGCCTCCTGAGTAGCTGGGACTACGGGAGCCCGCCACCAAGCCCGGCTAATTTTTTTTTTTTTTTTTTTTTTTTTTTTTTTGTATTTTTGGTAGAGACGGGGTTTCACCGTGTTAGCCAGGATGGTCTGGATCTCCTGATCTCATGATCTGCCCACCTAGGACTTCCAAAGTGCTGGGATTACAGGCGTGAGCCACTGCGCCCGGCCAACTAACATTTTTGTTGACCACTTATTATATGCTATGTTCGGTTCTAAGAACTTTTTTGTCATAATTAATCCTAAAAACAATCTTAGTGGCAAGCCCTATTATTAGTTTTGTTTTCCAGGTCCTGAAATCAAAGTTCAGAATTCTTAAAGAAATTTTCAATAGCACACATTATTTGGTGTGAAGGTGGGTTGTAAACCAAGATAGTCATACTCTAGGGACCACAGTTTTTATCCTTATGTGAACTATTAAAAAAAGCAGAATGCTTGTGTGGCCACTCTAAATTTAGCATCTCTCCTGTGCTACTATATAAGGTCTCTGCCTATTTCTCCACTTTGTTTTGTATTACTAAATGCTACCTTAAGTTAGCCTAGTGTTGGTTCATATCTTTCTTTTGAGACACACACTCTTTTTCTTTCTGTGCTATGTCTGAAGGTGAAGAACAAAGATGGGGACGTGTAAAAGAAAGAAAGTCATTTTTCTTCCACATTCCTGAAACTATAGGGCTAGGAAGGTATCTGAAAGGATATGCTAGGAGAAGTCTGTTTAAAACTGATCAGATACAGATTTGGTTCAATATAAAGAAACATTTTTAATAGCAAGATTCAACTACAATAGAAGACGATGGTTCACATGAGGGTAGAAAGGAGGGAAAAGGGGAGGGACTGTATAAATTAGAATATAACAGCTTCCTATCCATGATAGTGAGCTCTTTGCAGCTAAGAGTATTCAATCAAGAGTCGAGTCAGGGATATATTCTCTTTCCTAAGATTAGGAGGGAGGAGCAGACGACTCTGAAATATTCTTTTTATTTTAATAGTGTTATACTATATTTAGAATAAAGAAGCCTAAAGTTGTTTTTGATTTCTCCAACTTTATTCAACTAATTAATAACAAGGTCAGGGCAAGGTTTGACCTACCTGTGCTGCCTCCTGGCCTAAGACTTATGGAAGCCCATAAGCTTTAGAACTTAAGCAAAAGGTAAAATAGATGTTGATTTTGGCATTTCAAAAGCTAACACATTTGGGAGGCTGGGACCCACAGCTGGTTTGTTTCCTACCAGATGTTATCTATGCAAACACAATAAGCTTTTGGAAATTTATTATCTGCAAATTTTTCCTTTCTTTTGAATTTGCTTTTTAAAGTCACTCTATTAGCTATTAGAAGTTTGACTCTGGAGTAGCACTTGAACCCATAATTATTGATTGTTTCTCTTCTACAGAAAACATAAAGTTAGTCACAGAAGGGGTGAAAAAGACGGAATCATCCCTCACGTTACTAACGTCTATAAAGAAAAACATGCCATGGGAAGAAAGTAGGTCATTATTTAAGGTGTATACCACTAGTAGGAAAAGAGGCACTCGGAAGTAAGTGCTATGGAATATAGAGTAGGAAGCCTGTTAAAGTATTACTTCAATAAACGTTAATGAAATAGTCACATTACTCTGTGCTCAGTGCTAGGTGCAGCAGACATACTAATGCAAAAAACACATCTGATCCCTGACCTTTGGAAGTTCTAGTTTGCCAAGAGACAAACAGTAAGCAAAGAAGATACATATAGTGAACAACTATGCAATCGTTACAAAGCAAAAGCGTAAAGTCCTAGAGAAAAATAATACAAGGATCCAATTTACTTTAGGATCATGGAAGGGATGTTCCCTCAGAAGTAATGATGTCAATGTCAAAGATATGAAGGAACCTGTTTGGTAAAGGGGAAAGTGTGGTTTTGAAAGAGTTAAGAATAACTTTCTAGGAATAAGGAATACTTTATGCATAATACAAACTGAGGTGAAAATATGTTTGGTGCATTCAGATTACTGAAAGGTGTGCAACATAACTAATAGAGGAGTGGAGAGAGAGAGAGAGAAAGAGCACGAAAGACAGAGAGGACACCAGAGAGCAAGACAAGATTGTGGTTTTATGTGTGGGTTTTCTGGAAGAAACAGGGTTTGAGATTTGATGCTATATAGAATGGTGTCCTTGATATCATAAGGTTGAAGAAGTTTAACGCTCACTCTTAGGAGGAAAGAATTAAATTATTTTCTCCTGAAGCAACTCAGAGTTCAGCAGTAGCCTGTGAGGCAGGTAAATTTTATTCATGAGTTATATTCCACCTATCCTGAGAAATTTCAAAGAAACCTTTTCCTGAAAAAGCAGAGTACAAAAGAGATTAAATCAAAATGTTTCTTGGAGAAGGTCAGGTACGTGCTTATAAATCTTCCTGAGTTTCTCATATAAAAAATATTTCAAACCATTTTCCTTCAAGTTCTCTTGTTCCAGGCAATATTGTTCTTGGAAAAGAAAGACCTGTCGGGGATACAGAAGTTGGCTTTGGCAATATCCAATTTTTCAAGACCCATGTAAAGCTGTCAGTGAGTTGATTTCAACTTACTATTTATGGGTACCAGGACTCACAAGTAAGAAAAGGGCTTTGCATGAGCTAATTTATTATTGTCCAGCAATCTCACCTCCAGCCCCAGGAAAGACCAAATAGGAATGTTAGCATATGTATCTAGAGAACTTTCCTCCCGGAACTTTTTGCAAACCAGTCATCATTTCTTTGGGAAATCTAGAGCAATTCATTTGCCTTTGCCTGTGTCTAGAAGTGATAAGTTTTGCCTCCAAACAATTTTCTTGAATTACTTTTATAAATTTTTCTTCAACGACATGTCACAGGTTCTGCATTAGGAGTATTTTTGCCTTGAAGGGACTTATACCCTGAACCAGCATGGGCTTGTTTTGATTGGAGCACTGATGACGTCCCTTCTTGGAAATAAATGAGACATTGCAGTTTACTGTTTGCCCTCAATAACCATGCAAATTGGCTATTTCTAGCTTAGATAAGATGTTACTTTCCTGACCACAGGGGAAGAAAGGTCTGAGATGTTAAGGTAGTCTTCAATCTGGGGAAGATGCTGTTAATAAATTTACTACAATTGCTCCATTCTGATTTATTTGTGAAAGAGCTGAAACCCTTTCCTCAGAGTTTCAAAAGAAACCATGTCATGCCTGAGTGAAGTGTGACTCTTGGGGGAAAAAGCAAAACATGATATGCTAGGGTACTGATGATGAGGGGCAGTTAGGGTTTTGGGATTTGAGTGTATTTCAGAGTGCAAGAACACAGTTGCAGTCAGTCCTATTTCTACTGGCAACATTTCTTTCCATCAATTACCTACACCCATCCATGACATCTGACACTCACCTCACAAAGCTGAATGGCTTCGTTCTCTGGCAATTTCTAAGTGTCAGCTTTTAATATAGTATGCTTTGAGGTTTAAAATCATCTTCATCCAAAAAATAATAATAATAGTTACTTGTTGAGCACATACTTTGAGGCACTGTGTGAACTACTTAGCATACATTGTTGCATTAAAGTTTATAGTAATACTATAACATGCATATTATTATAACTATCATATATATATATATATCAGATCATTGAGGTTTATAGAGATTGGTTAACCTTCCTAAGGTCACCCAGATGCTGTTAGATAAAACCAATATCGGAAACTAGTTCATTATCCCCACAGCAACTAAACTTGTAACGTACCCATGGGAAGGTGGGTCATGGGCAGGAAATATTTGTGGGCACGGAGTTAGAAGGGCTGAGGGGAAGCACCAGTTCTCTTATTTGTCTTTGCGACCCTCAGCACTCTCTTTTAGACAGTGTTTCCATATCTGTGAAAAAAGAAAAATTATTCTTTTGTGAGAATTTAATACATTAATGGCAATGAGGGTGGCTGGCACATCAGAAAACTTTGCCTGGCCCTGAACTCTACAGATATTATTACATTATACATTTAGCTTACATGAAAGTGTTTTACATTTTGGAAGGGATGTTTTGTGAATGACTGAATGCCCTTTAAGTAATCAAATAATCCTGCTCACCATTCTAGTGAAACAGTTAATTTCCATTATAAAGAATAGGTAGTGATACCTGTATATTGGGAATAATCATATTGACTATTAAAGAGTAGTTCACAGAGGGCTTGGCTTCTATGGATAAGCCATAGAAGAGAGTAAGTGCCTTTCCTCTGGCATTTGTTCCAAGTTAGTATAATGTATTTATGGCTTCCATACCTTGTCCTTTGACAGCCTGGTCTGGTTGTGCGAAGATGCCTATGCAGGGATTCAGAGTAAACAGTATGACAGTCTCTGCTTAGTTGTAGCAACCATGGTAATTTGGATAAGATGTTTAACCTCTCAGACCAATTCTCTGATTTTTAAAATGGTAGCATTACCCACTTCCAAAGTCTGTATGAAGACTGCTTGATAGAATGCATACAAAGTGTTCAGCATGTTCATAAGTTCAATTGTTTTCATCTTTTAGACCCCACAAATAAGTGAGAAAACGTGATGTTTGTCTTTCTGTGGCTGGCATATTTCACTTAACATAATGATCTTCAGTTTTATCCATGGGCAAATGACAGGATCACATTTCTTTTTTATGGCTGAATAGTCGTCCATCAGGTCTATGGACCGCATTTTCTTTATCCATTCATCTGTTGATAGACACTTTGGTTGCTTCCACACCTTAGCTATTGTGAACGGTGCTACAACAATTACATCACATTGCATGTCTGTATCAAAACATCTTACGTGCCCCATAAATATATACACCTACTATGTACCCACAAAAAGTGAACATAATTTTTTTTTAAAAAAGTGTTCAGCATGGGGCTGAGAAAACTGACACAAAATAAATGTAAGTTATCATCACCATCAGAAATTCTTGGTGTTTTTATCATAAGGTATTTATGGAGTATTGGGAATATTTTGGGTGTAAATTCTGGCTCATGTTTTGACTTTAGATAAAGAGTCCCTCCACATCTGTTTAGCTTCCTGATAAGAGGGCCACTGAAACAAGTCATATGATTAAGGGGTTCTATTTTCCTAATCAAAAACTGGAACATATGGTGTGACAAAAAAACAGTTCTTAAACACACTTAAAACTAAAAATGTGCCAAACATTAATGGTAAAAAATAAATGTACTTGTGTTTATGTTGAATTTCCTTGTTGAGAAAATAAAATCACTCAAAATCATGAGTATCTTGAAAAATACAAGCACCTCATGTTGTATAATGTTTTATGTTGATAGGAGTGCTATCCATCTTTGTTCTCAAAGACTCAGATCTACTCCATGGGAAATTTATTTCTCTTTGTGATAGAGAGCATGTTTTCAAAGCAAGAGAATTTTGCTTTGAAGGAAAATTTCCTTCCTAGCTGCTAGGAGTGGGGCCACACACAACCTTCAGCTGTCAGCTCTTCCACTGGCTGCACCAGCGGCAGAGAGCCACCCGACCCAGGACCACCTGTTCCAGGGAAGCCTGCACTTGGTCACTAAGAAAGACAGAGTTACAGATGCTTGGTTAATCAGGATCCTTTGATGGGAAATATTCACTCCGAAGGTCTCCACCTTGCTGGCTGAGGCTTTGTCAGGCTTGCATCACATTTCTGCTTTTTCCTCTACCCAATTTTGTTTCTCTTTCTTTTCTTTTCTGTCAGAGATGTGAATCCCTAGCCAGTATCTTACATCTCAGCTTTTCTTTTCCTTCCTTCCTTCCTTCCTTCCTTCCTTCCTTCCTTCCTTCCTTCCTTCCTTCCTTCCTTCCTTCCTTCCTCCCTCCCTCCCTCCCTCCCTCCTTCCCTTCCCTTCCCTTCCCTCCCCTCCCCTCCCCTCCCTCCCTCTCTCCCTCCCTCCCTCTCTCTCTCCCTTTCTTTCTTTCTCTTTCTTTCTTTCTCTTCTTCTTTCTTTCTTCTTCCTTCTTTCCTTTCTTTCTTTCTTCTTTCTTCTTTCTTTCTTTCATTTCTTTTTTTCTTTCTTTCTTCTTTCTTTCTTGCTTTCTTTCTTTCTTTCTATTCCTTATCCTTCTCTCCTTCCCTCCCTCCCTCCCTCCCTCCTTCCTTCCTTTTTTTTTTGTCCTGGATGTCCCAAACTACTACAGTCAGCAATAAAAGTGCAGTTGTCTGAGATACATGTAATGAGATGAGGTTTTGGAGCTGGATCAAACACTTTCTTGCTGGCAATGAGAACTCCTTCACTGGTGGTAGGTGGAGCACAGGTGATGGTTCATCTGTTAAGTTTTCACCAGTAGTAAACCGGGAAGCTGTTCTGGTGGAGGAAATGTACAAGCAAGTAGAACACATTAAGTATTTAAGACTATGGAGGAAATAGTAGATATAAGGATAATAGAATTGGATGGTTATTGCTAAGTATCACTGATAAGATAAAGAAAATTAATGATTATCTGAGGTTGAGAAACAGATAATTGTAAGCCAGAAGTAAAAGTCAATGGCCTTTTACTTGTATATCAACGAGCTCTTATTTTTCCCTGCAGAAGCAAGGCTGAGAAATTTAAGGACAAGGACTCATATCTAATAGTCTGGTTGGGGACATACCCACTCAAGAAAGTTAAAAGCCCAATCAAGAGAAGTTTGTTATGCCAAAATCAGGACTTTGGTTGGGAAAGTTTGGAACTGTAACACATGGGATAGTGGCATGTGGGTGAATGTTCACAGATATTTTAAATAACCAGTCTCCTCTGAATGTTTAAACCCTGAGAAGTAGCCTGTCTCTTCCAAGTAAGAGCTAGTGTCACCCATGTTCCATACCACAATGCCGAAGACTACAGCACTTAAAACCCAGGTGCCTCCCTCAGGTCATTTACCTGCCAACTATGCACCTCGAAAAGGGGTGCATACATTAAAAAAAAATCTGCTTTAGAAAACATTTAAAATTTAAGAAATATTACAAAAATAGTATAGAGAGTTTACACATAACCCCCCAACTCAGTTTCTGTTATCATTTTACATTTTATGGTACATATGTTAAAATTAGTGAATCAATGTTGGTGAATTATTATTAAATCCATAATTTACTCAGATTCCTTTCATTTTTCCCCAGTGCATTTCTTCTGTACCAGGGTCCCATCCAAGGTATCAAATTGCATTTTGTCATGTTGTCTCCTTAGGTTCCTATTGACTATGACTGTTTCTCAGACTTTCCTTGTTTTTAATAATCTTGACAGTTTGAGGAATACTGGTCAATTATTTTGCAGAATGCCTGTCAATTAGGATTTGTCTGATGGTTTTTCTCATAGCTAACCTGGGGTTGTGGGTTGTTGGAAAGATCACAGAGGTAAAGTGTAATTTTCATCACATCATTTCGAGGTTACACGCTATCACTGTGATTTCTCACTGATAATGTTAAATTTGACCTCCTGGCTGAGGTAAGATCTGTCAGGTCTCTCTACTGAAGTTGCTCCCCCTCCCCCTTTGCATACTGTATGCTCTGGGAGGAAGTCACTCTGCACAACACACACATAAAGAGTTGACTGCTATGCTTCACTCCCTAAGGGCAGAGTGTCTACATAAATTATTTGAGATTCTTCTGCATGGGAAACTTGCAGGTTCTTCCTCATTTATTTATTCAATCATTTATTTATATTAGTATGAACATTCATTTTATATTTTGGGTTGCAATCCAATCTTATTTATATGTATTTTTGTTCCAATTTTTCCAGCTTTGGCCAATGGAATTCTTTCAGTTGACTATAATATTCCTTTCTCATGACTCCATCAACTTGTGTCTGTGTGTGTGTGCATATATATATATATGTGTGTATGTATGTTTTTGTGTACTTCTTAAATGTCTGATGCTAGAATGATACTAGATTCATCTTCTATATATCCTGCCCCAGTCTTAGAATGAGCTACTCAGCTATTTTTATAAGGAGCTCTTGTCCTTTGTGTTGGAAAACAGAATTAAAAATTGAGATCTGAGTGTGAGTTGTGCTCATTCTAAGGGAGTGTCATTGCCTCGAGGCCCTCTCAGCTGACGTAACAAGGAAATATATATATGTATATGTGTATGGTAAGCTATGTAAATGCACATATCTATAAATATTTCTATATGTATCTGTATATGTATCAGGTTAAGCATGAATTTATGGTGATGTCTCCAGCTCTAATTTATTACTACAGAATAGTTCAAGCCTCTTCCCCTTTCTTATCTGTAAACTCCTACTCCAACACTGAGATATCTGGAAAAATCATCCATTTCCATCACTGGCTATCCATTTATTTGTTAAACTCCAGTGCATGTGTCAGGGGGAGGGGTGAGTATTTAGGCTTTAGAATTATTAAACTGTGTTTCTGAAGGAAGCACCTTTATCAGCTGGAGAACAGTGCTTATATGCAGTTAATTTTGCTTTTAGTTTTACAGACTTCTGTCACTTCTAAAGCATTTCGGTCAATACCCTCTTTTCTCACATACTTCAGTGAGGTTGATTCATACATTTACAATACAATTAGATTGTTTTATCATATTTTGCATTCCATCTGGGAAAATCCTCAGCCTCCTAAGTTGTTTTTTAAATTGGCATTCATTAATGTTCACTCTTGGTGATACAAGGCTTGTTTATTCTTTCTCCAACACGTCCCATCTTTATGTAGACACACATTTCTGACCTATATCATTTTTCTTAACTCTGAATAACTTTTTAAAACATGTTATGTAAGGCATGTCTGCTGGTGATGAAATCCTTCAGGTGCTGTCTAAGTCTTTATTTCTTGTGCACTTTTAAGGGATAATTCTACCGGATAGGGAATTCTTAGCTGGTGTTTTTTTTGTTTGTTTGTTTTGTTTTGTTTTAACACTTTAAATATTTCATTCTACTCTCTCCTAAGGTATCTTTCCCCCTCACTTAGATTCTTTAAAGTTTTTCTCTTTGTCTTTGGTTTTCTGTAGTTTGAATATGATATGCTTGGATGTAGTTTGTCTATCTTCCTTTCTTCCTCCCTCATTGTTCTCTCTTCTCTCTCTTCCTCCTATTTATTTATTTATTTATGGGTTTTGTTTTTTTTTTTGGTATTTATTCTTCTTATAGTTCTCTGCTCTTCTATTAATGATTTGACATCTGTTATTAATTTTGGAACGCTCTTAGTCATTATTACTTCAAATATCCGCTCCATTCTTTCTTTCCTTGCTTTCTGATACTCTAATTGGACACAGATTACAACTTTTGAAGTTGTCCCTTTGTACTTGAATGTCCTGTTCTATTTTTTTACCTTTTGCTTTTCTTTGAATTTCAGTTTGGGAAGTTTCTATTGAATGATCTTCACACTTATTGATTATTTTATTAGTCACGCTCAGTATACTGCTAAGTTCATCAATAGCATACTTCATCGCAGTTACAGTGTTTTTTGTTTGTTTTATTTCTAACATTGCCTTTTGGTACTTTCTTACCATTTTTATTTCTCTGCTATATGTATCATATGTCATAGCACAATATCTACTTTTTCAATAAGAGGCTGTATTGGTTTGAATAGCCTTGTCCAAAATTTGTATATACCTATTGTCCTGAAACCTGTGAATGTGACCTTATTTGGAAATAGGGTCTTGCAGATGAAAGCAAATGAAAATGAGGTCATATGGGATTTGGGGTGGCACCTGAATCCAATATAACTGGTATCTCTATAAGAAGACAAAAATTTGAACACAGAAGACTGAGACACACAAGAAAAATGCCATGTGACAATGGATGATGAAATGCTTATATCCCTGGTCTATAATGGATTTTTCTCTGTTAGTACAATTTCTTTCCCCTTGGGGAGATAAGAAAGCTAAGAGTAGTTACAATGGAAAAGATAATGTCTTTCCTCCAAGTTGAATAAGGTTATCTTAAATACCTTTACCCTAGAGAATTGGCCCTTATCATGAAGAATTATTTGAGGTATTTTACAATGATTTCTCTTTCCTTCCTCCACCAGAACCACTTGGGAACTTCCTTGAATGTTCACAATTAGAACTTGGTGGGGTTCCAGTAGGTAAGACCTATTGGATTTATCTAAAGATGCAGCTATCAGGAGTTTCTCACTTTTAACCTAGTCCACACCTAGCCTATGGAATTTCATCAAATGACGTTTTCATACAAGTACATGGCTGCATTGGCTTCTGTTCCACGGAAGCAGAAAGAAGCTCTCAGCTGTGACTCCCTCGACTTGCCTGTCTCCCCAGCTTTTAGCGTGGTAGTTTATCTTGAAACCTCTATTCTCAGATGAATACAAGAAAACAAACAAACTACAGCCTGTAGGCAAAAATAACTGTTTTTGTAAATAAATTTTATCTTTTTGGAACATTGCAATTGATATAGGAGTTAAAAACAAATTATTTAGGCAGATAGGGTAAGGAAGTCCTCAGTCAGGTTTCCGTTTTAATGAAGAGAAGCCCCCAAAACATTTTCTTTGCTAACAAAAAGCAGCCTGAAAATTCAAGCTGCAAGCATCGTAAGGCAAGCCAGAAGCTTGCACGAGTGAATGCCGGCGGCTGTGCCAATAGGAAAAGGCTACCTGGGGGCTAGGCATGTCCAACATGGTGGCTCCATCTTCCCCATTCCTTATCAACCACAGGCACAGTAAGGAACAGGCAACATGGTGCCAGTCATAATCCATTTGCATAATAAAGGATTGGGGTGGGGTGGCCAGTTTCCTCACACGCTATGTAAACGTCACGGTTTGTCCAACCAATCTTTGGGCCCTATGTTAATCAGACACCACCTCCTCAAACCTGTCTATAAAACCCTGTGCACTCCAACACAGGCCAGAATTTCCACTCAGGCATCTCTCTCTCTCTCTCTCTCTCTCTCTCTCCCCCTCTTTCTCTCTCTGTGGCAGGAGAGAGCACTGTTCTTGTTTCTCTTTTGTTTGCCTATGAAATCTCTGCTCTGAACCTCACTCCACGTGTGTCCATGTCCTTGATTTCCTTGGCGTAAAATGACAAACCTCAGGTATTTACCCCAGACAACGACACAGTTTCACAATGTCCATTTGTAAAAAAATTTCCATGTAAGTCCCTTTATTAATATGCTAAAGAAAAAAACACATGGACATTCCAATAGGTGGTGATTTTTTTTCTAATTAACTCATTCCAGAAAGAAAAAATAACTCAAACTAGGAAAGAAAGAAAAATAAAATAACTCAAACCAGGAATAGAAAGAGTCTTCCTATAACGATAAAGATAATTGTTAGAAATTGGCTGAATCTGAAACATCCCACAACCTGCACTCTCCTCCGACTTCCACACTGGGATGTTAGTGGGGTTCCACAAGGAATGTTAGTGGAGTTCGGTTGAGCAGGAAGTCCCCTATGGTTTTCTTTCCATATGTGCTTCCTTCATTTATGGACTGTGCAGCAGTCAGCACCCCTCTGAATCTGATCTCATTTCACTATGAAGACCATTTGTTTATACCTTATCTGTAGTTGCTTTCATACTACAACAGTGAGTGAGTGATTGTGACAGAAATTGTAAAGCCCACAAAACCTCAAATATTTAATATTTATCCCTTTAGATAAAAGGTTTTGCTAACAATATGCCTCAAAAATATTTATGGATGGATGTTTAAGTGGCTCTCATTCATTTTTATTTTTTGTTATAATGAACAAAATCAGTGAACATCCCTGTGCATATATCTTTCATTTTTGTGTACATATCCTATTATTTATTTATAATATATTCTTAGAACTGGAATTTCTAGGTCAACGAGCATGTGCCTTCTATTTTAAACATTTACCAGTCTAAAAAGAAGAAATAATCAAGCCTGCTTCCAGTTCAAACTTTTGAAAATCAGAAGGAAATAAACTATCATTTCAAATTAACCGTTTCACTGATTGATGAGAAATGTTGATATCTTAGGAGAAAAGGCTTTTAGATCTAGCCTGGCAGCAATAATGGGATTGTGACTTTTAGACCTGATTCTGAGCCCATGTGTTTCAGCTACCTGCTAGGCTGACTTTCAAGACAAGGTGAGCTCGAAGAAGGTACACTGGCCAGTACCTTATGCTGTAACACCAAGGGATGATAAGGTCAGAATGTACATTAGCCCCAGTTCTAAATGGAGTTTAGTGGCACTAAGAGAACTGCTAACATGGCTTACAGAATTCCTGGGGGAGGCAGGAATTCAAGACTTCCCATTTAAAGTGTCAGAAATTTTAAATCTTTTTCTGCTTTAGGGTTAAGTATTACTACAGCCCTGTTTCTGACTTTTTTTCTTTTCTATCAAAAATAAACATCTGAGGATTATGGGCCTTCTGTTTGTTTTCGAATAAATTGCATTACTTGTGTTTTATATGTAGATCCTCTAGAAGACTGGCACTGGTCTTATCTAAATCTATCTCAGGTCTTCTTCTAAGAAGGCTCCCAAAACCGGTTAGTCTCATATGGGCTGGATCCTACAGTAAGTAGAGTGTAATAAAGCCTTGAATTTATACTCACAGCTGGCTTCTGTTAGAATCACTCTAGTTTTGGCCTGAAAGGGCAGCACAGACCTCTTAAAATCAGGTATAATATAGATAATAACTAACCCTTTCAATCACCTACTATCTATGTTTGAGATGTTACATTATGAACTTTACATTTTGCATTTCCAATGACCCTAAAAGGTAGTCCCTATTTCTAGAATTAAAATATGAGGAAGAACACTGTTCTGGGAGAGTAATAAGATTGGAAAGCTGTTTTAGCTCTATCAGTGTATCTCTCTATGGAATAATTTCTTGAGTCTCAGATTCTTCCCTTTAGGTAGTGAAAGCTTGGGCTTGATCACTCCTGTTTTCTTCAGAATAATAGTCTATGATTATATAACTTTTTACCTAAAAATACCCACGAGGAATGTCCAGTGGTAAATCATTCTCTCGTTTCAAATTTGGCAGAGGCCTTTCACCTTCTCCCAACTTTTTTTTTCATTTAATATTTTGAAAGAAAAGTGATGTTGTAGGGGTACATGATGGAGATGTAGGACTCTTGATGACTGGGGAAAGGAAGGCATTTTTAGATATAGGAAACAGACTTGAGTCATCAAAAATACATACAAAGTTTTCCTACACTGAAAACAAAAATTTTAGTCTTATATATTCTTGGACCAAGTACAAATCACAAAGATAAAATAGAAAATAGGGAAATTTTGAACACTTGGAAAGACTGGACAGTAAACTATCTGGTTCGAGAGTTTCGAATTATAGGATAACAATACACCCATTACTATATTACATTTCAGAAGCACAAGTGGAGAAACACATATTCTCCTTCCACTTTGACTTTTTAGTCCGGCATATGAGAATCCCTAGGTTGTGCATGGTCATCCAGGTGAGCCGTGAGTAATTGAATTATGCCCAAATCTGGGAAGAACATCATTTTCTACCTTGCTCTATTCACTAACATAGGGTGGTCTAGAGAAAATCTATAAAAACAATATTTATATATCCAAATTATGTCCTTAAGTCAATATTTGTTTTACCTTTTTCTTGATTTTTTTCTTTCAAAACAAAACTTTTAGAGATAGGATCTTGGTCTGTCATCCAGGCTGAAGTGCAGTTATGCCACTGTAGCTAACCGTAACCTTGAACTCCTAGGCTCAAGCAATACTTCTGCCTCATCCTCCTGCATAACTGGGACTATAGATATGTGCACCAGACCAGGCTAATTTAAAGTTGTTTTATTTTTCTAATCTTTTAAATTTCTATTTTGTATATTTTTTGTAGAAATGAATCTCACTATGTTGACCACACTGGTCTTGAACTCCTGTCCTTAAGCGATCCTCCTCCTGCCTTGGCCTCCAAAAGTACAGGGACTTTTGGAGTGTAGGACACCATGCTGGGCCTAAACCCTTTTTTCTATAAATGTTATTTCATATCTCAATAATGGTCTAGAATATTGTAGTTATTTTCTTTCTTCTTGTTTTCCTGTTTTTTGTTTGTTTTTTTCAGGGACCTAAATATGATTAATTTATCATTACATTCAAGGTCTTTGATATGCTGCAGATTTTTTTTGTTTTGCTTTTATTGAGATGGAGTCTTGCTCTGTCTCTCAGGCGTGCCTGTTAATTTTGAGTCAAAAAGACAATTTTGAGTCAAGCACTTGAGCTCCAGTTTGAGATGCAGTGCATGTTATGACAAATTTCCTGGGACCAAATAAAGATTTTTTTAAGAATGAAATGAAATAAATCTAGTAAGAACACACCATAAACATTGATCTTATTAAAATGTGGTTAAAGAGTATTAGTTTAGCTAATAATGACAAAAAAACACTCTGTCATATCCGTTGATCATATTTTCTATTGGTCATGATTCCGTAAGTCTCTATTTTCATAGTCAGTTTAGGACCCATAGTATGATCAACTACTGGATTTTCAAAACTGAAACATTTAGTTTTTTGCTGAAGAACTAATTCTACATATTGTGATGGTTAATACTGAGAGTCAACTTGATTGGATTGAAGGGTACAAAGTATTGTTCCTGTCCCTCTAGAGAACCCTGACTAATACACATATTATAACTTTTAGTGCGGAAAATAAATTATATTTGGCTTGAGAAGGACAATTGTAAAAGTAAACATCACCATGGTACTAAGCAGCATCTAGAAATGTGTGATGTAAATAATAGCTGCTTAATCTCTGATGCAATAGCCAATGAATGGCAAAGTCAGTATCTTTAGGTAGAACGTGGAATACTTAAAATTCAGAAGTTCACCAGGTACAGTGGCTCAGGCCTGTAATCCCAGCACTTTGGAAGGCAGAGGTGGGTGGATCACCTGAGGTCGGGAGTTCGAGACCAGCCTGACCAACATGGAGGAACTCCGTCTCTACTAAAAACAAAAAATTAGCCAGGCATGGTGGTGCATGCCTGTAATCCCAGCTACTGGGGAGGCTGAGGCAGGAGAATCGCTTGAACACAGGAGGCGGAGGTTGCGGTGAGCCGATATGGTGCCATTGCACTCCAGTCTGGGCAACAAGAGCAAAACTCCATCTCAAAATAAATAAATTAATTAAAAATAAAATAAATAAAATAAATAAAATTCAGAAGTTCACTGAGCATTAGCAAAATATTAATATCAATATCGCGAGATTTTATTTAAACATATTATTTGTCAAGATGTTTTATTTTGGTAATAATGAAGTAAAATTATCCTTGCCTTTGAGTCTTTCACTAAAACATTACTTTTTACCAGTTGACATTGCCATTATTCTCACTGGAATCACAACAGGAATAAACATAAGTATCTACTCCCTAAGGAAGATTTATGGAAGAACAGAATAATATTTCTTTCTACTTGAATTTCTTTTAAGCATATTTATTTTCTAAAACTTTGTATGACTTGTTCCAAAAATGAATGGACATTTTTAGGATTCTGAAATTCTCTAAAATAATTATAAATTGAATTTTACAAGACACTGTGATTTTATTAACGCTGATAAAAAACAAAGGAGGGGTTTGCTTGAGAGAGATTCAGAATTGATCTTATTTCAGTGGTGACTACTCAGTGGTTTGCATGAAAGAAAATTGGACTTGTTTTGGAGCAACAGGAAGCAGATAATAGAAACTAAGTTTAAGGCAGATTCTGAAGAAAGACAAAATTGCTGCCTAGTTGATAAAGTAGTAGAAGAAAATGCCCAGCTCCTTTTTATAAATTATTAATCTAGATCCCTTTTATAATATTGTTTATGTTTTTGGAAGAAACAGCAGTGGGCATCAAAGCCTGACTTTTGTATTCAGCAACTTTGTTAAAGAATGAAATGACCCTGTCTCAGAATACAATTTGTTTGTTTGAGAAGCTTGTAATGCCAGTGAACATTTCACATCTTACTTGAAAATTGTAGATTTTGGGGAGCCCTAGCATATGTTAAAATGTTTTAAAAACCAACATTTTCATATTTATCTTATAATTCTCAAATCACCAGTTTTTCTGCCAGATAAATTAGAATTTGTTTAAAAACTAGAATCTATGTATTGAATAATGACTATATGCAAATAATCCTTTGGGCCAAAAATTGGAAATATATAGAAACTCTGGCCCTAGGTGGCTTTAAACCCAAGAAGAGGTATGGTTATTTTCAAGAATCTGTAAGAAAAATTGACTTCTGCTCTGGAAAACTGAGGTTTGTTCACTACTGTGGAGTTGGGCCCTCTTCTATCCCGACTTAGAAGACCCCACTTCTAATAGCATTGTATAAAGGAAAGGAAATTTTCCTTGCTTTAGTATATTTATTGTTATAAATACACTTAAGAGTTTAATTTGGTATCATTTGCTCTCTTCTAATAATTAACATTTTTGATATATACTGCTAAAATCCTGGATGTTATCTCTATAGCACACTTCCACACCAATTCCGTTTGAAATTGAGTAGGAATCACCTAACTGGTTTCTGAATTTGACTGATGATTATAGCTAATTATAGTTGAGAAAATGAGAAATTACACACACACACACACACACACACACACACACACGCACACACATTGTAACCCAAAATTGATTGAAACAAGTCTTAATCAATTTACAGGTTTATTTTGCCAAGGTTGAGGATGTACCTAGGAAAGAAACACAAATCACAGGAGCTTTTGTAATCCATGCTTTTTCCCAAGAGAGTTTTGAGGACTTCAGTATTTAAAGGAGAAAGAGCAAACTAGAGGAGAAGAAGGAAATTTATTTTAAAGGTGGGAAAGGGTAGACAGTAAGGCAAGTAGTTACATTCTTGTAAGGCTTTGATCAACACCTAGTAAATCTACATTTTGCATGTCAAAAGAAGGGTTAGAGGAAAAGTCAATTACGCATTTATCTTGGGCTCAGTAAATCTACATTTTATATAAGATAAAATGTGTGAAAAGATGGGGTGAATGAAGAAGTCAATTATGCATTTTTCTCTAGGTGGGCGGAAAGATGATTTCTATTCTTGTCTTTGTTACTCGGAAGATAAGCTGAAAATTTACATTGTCAGGGTAAGATTTAACAGAACTCTCTTTTAGGGCTAGATTATAGGGAGAATATATACTCCGAAAGATTTTAGGGTTCACAAGGAAATGCCTTATGAGTGGCTTGTGAGGAAGGCCATCTGGGGAGACATGTGACTTTCTACTGCTGTGGGAACCTGGCTTATGTATGAGGATGTGACATGTATAAGGCTCTGTGTTTGGGAACAGAAAGGAGGCAACTTTTTAATGACTCAGTTCCCTAGCTTAACTTTCCCTTTGGCATAGTGAGTTTGGAGTCCCAAGATTACTTTTCTTTCATAAGAAGTATATATAAAACCAAAGTCTATTCAAGAATAAAGCACAATTAATTAAGAGATTTCAATCATGCAAAATAAATAATAAGGATTCGGTGTACCAACAATTGCACTGCATGTTAGGTGAGTAAGCTCAATCAATCCACATCTTACTTGCAGACTCATATAAGACTGCTCATCTGGTTTTTGAATCAGCAACTGATCTTCAGAGTTAGTAATGAGGGAAAATATAAGGTTAAAGTGACTGGTCAGACACTTCAATTGAACTTATGCCTCCAAAATGGACCTTATTCCAGCCTCATCACCTCCACTCTGAGTAGATTTACCCAATTTACCAGCACTGAAGGGTGTGAGTTTCAGTTTGTTATGAGGGATGATGGTGAGGTAGGAGGTTGAACTTAACTCAGGAGGTGGGACTCAACTCCACAGGCAAAGACTGGACACTGGACCAAACTGAGGACTACCTGAAACAATGAAGAGGCAAACACACTTCTCCATACAACATGCCCACCAGTGTGCCAGGTCGGTTTGCCATTGCCATGGCAATACCTGGAAGTCACCACGTCTTTCCATGGCAATGACCTGATGACGTGGAAGTTACTACCCTTTTCCTAGAAATGTTATGCATAATCTGCCAATTAATTCACATATAATTAAGTGGGTATAAATATGAGTGCAGAACTGCCTCTGAATTGCGACTCTGGGCACACTACCCATAAGGTAGCCCTGCTTCTGCCTCCCAAGGAGCAATATTTCGGTTGCTGCTGTACACTGCTGCTTCAATAAAAGTTGCTAACACCACTGGCTTACCCTTGAATTATTTCCTGGGTGAAGACACCTGGGCTAACCCCCAATTTTAGGACTTGCCTGACCAGCATCATCTGACAGCCACAAAGGGATGAAGACAGCAGAGATGGCGGTGATCAGTGGAGAGGCAAGAGAGTGACACAGCAGAGATGGTGGCTATAAGTAATCAGTGGGGAGGTGGTGTTTGGGGAGAAATGTGAGAGACGGCAGTCAGCAAGACGGTGAGAGACAGCGAAGCAGCCTGTGATTGAGCCTAAAAGAGCTGCAACACTCAGGCTGTGATCATAAAGAGCTGCTAACCCTACAGAGCTATAACACAAACCAAAGGTGTTTTTCGGAGCCAACATTTTCCCTGGCAGGCAGCAGAGCTGAACACAGGAGCAAGCAGCCATGCTGCTGCCGCCTCCTCTGCGTCCCCCTCCACTCTGACTGGCAGGCCAGTGGTTTACTAGTTCCCCTGATGCACCCCTTCCTGTGTGACAGCTGAGCCCACTCACGCTGGAGAATCCTTAGAGAGACGTTCACCTGGGTCCCGCATCAAAGATCAGTTAGGACCATTTTGACTCCTGTGGATGGGTGAGTGCTCCTCTGTTCTTGCCATAATATCTGGTGAGCTGGAATAAAAGCCTTTGGCTAAGTAGTCAGTTAAAAGTTCCTTGTCGTTTGAGTGTCACAGCCACCTCTTCATCACCCCTACCCCCAGTCCTTTCCCCTCTGACTCCATTTAATTGCTTGACAAATCATTTTATTTTTAGTCCTCAAATGTATATTTCATTTGCAGTGTTATGTTTTCTTTTCACTTTTCGTTAACTGTATTTGGGCAATTGTTTAAGGCAGGACATTTGGCTGTGAGAGGTCCCCCGTTGTGTTGACTCTGAGGATGCTGGAGTGACCTTGCTCTATAACCCCCAACTTGGTCTTGAGTTCACTGTTGGCCACCTCTGATGTGCCCCAGGGTTACTTGGGCACTATCGGTTTTCAGCATTGGTGTCCTTGGCTGCCCTCAGATGCTCTGGGGTTTTCGGTATTTACATTCCCTCTAGGATTGTGGGTTATATCCTTTTCACCTAGAGAAATATTGGCCTCACTTTTTCTGCCCTGAAGTTTATTATTTCCCCAGTAGCTAGTTTCAGGCCCCATCCTGTGTACTGACTTACAACAGCCTTTTTCAAGCCCCTCTCGGTTGAAGGAACTGGGAGTTCCTAGGCCCCTGGACTGATGGATGACCACCTACAGCAGTAGACAAGTGGCTACCCAAACATTTTTTGGTGTGTCTGCTGCTGGGAAGGTTTTCTGGCAGGCCAGGGCCTCTGGGGTCTCCTCTTAGGCAATGCTATTTACCCCCTTCCTTTCCCTCCTTCCACAGCCACCATTTGAGTAGCCCCCATCTCTGCCTAACTCTTGCTCTCCATGAAATTTAGGCTCAACATTCTACTGCCCATGTGTAGCTCCTAACTCCTTTGGTAAAGCCTTGCTCCTTGTACTTACACTCTCTCTGAAGGAAGTGGAAATCTAAAAGGGAAAAGTAACAAGGGCTCAGTTGCTTTCCCTCTCACTAGACTTAGAAAAATTTCTATGTTCAGTAAAAATCCTGGTTAGTCATGGGGACAATGATGAGCATCCCAGAAGGACTCACCACAAAGATGTCTTCTAGGCTAGTGGAACAAATTCGAATTTGGCTTAGAGAAAAAGAAAAAAAACCCCTCATTTTCTACTGCAACACTATTTGGGTTCAATAAAAACTAGAAAACCAACATATTTGGCCTAAATACCATTCTATACATTATTATATTTTGCAATTGAACTTATTCTGTGAAAAAGGATAAAAATGAGCAGAGGTCCCTTATGTACAGATTTTTATGGCCCTTTACTGGGTCACATTACTTCCAGGCACCAGAAAGCCATGACTAAGGGGTCTTCTCCTAGCTGGTCTCCCTAGAAGGCCTACATTCTCCCCAGAGTCTCTGTAGTCCCCCAGTTCTGAGGGTGTTCCCACCAGTTCTCTAATGAAGGATTCTACCCCCAGGTCATCAGACACCCTTCTCCTGTATCCACCTAGCACCAGCTTATACCTCTCACTGGCCAAGAAAGTAAGCCCAAACAGTACCATCAGGAGTGATGTACCATCAGGTACATATTTGCCCCTAAAATCAAACCTGGGTTCATTGCAAAAGGCAGCTAACAAAAATGATGGAATACTTAGGGTACATGAGCCATTTGCTGTGTCTAATTTGGCTTTATACAAGGAAAAATTTGGCTGAAAAGTTTATAGAGCTTGTTAAGTTGATCATTTTCTTATTTAACTTGCTGTGCCATAGAAAAACATGCAGGGGAAAAATAGTGTGGCTAAGCCAGACAGTTGTGACAAGATTAGAGAAATAACTCTGGGAAAAGATGAAAACCCTTCTCTGTTTCAGGGTTGTTTAGTTGAGGCACTCAGGAAAGATAGCACTTTAGACCCAGACTCCCCAGAAGGGCAAGCCCTTCTGGGTGTACATTTAATTACTCAATCTGCCCCTGACACTAGGAGGAAGCTACAGAAAGCACCAGTGGAACATTAAGCCCTTAAAAGCCAATGCTTAAATGTAGTCTTTAAAGTTTACAATAACAGGGACAGGAAAAAAAGAGGTGAAAAACCCCAAAGGAAATAGCCAAAAAGTGCAATTGTTCACAGTTGCTGTAAGCCCCCTGCTACCTCAGAATTATCCCTCCTGAGAAACTGTTGTGAGATCAGCATCTGGATGTCCAGACAGGAGCCCCCAACTCACCGGCCCCTGGGCCAGAATTATTGCTCCTACTATAAGCAAACGGACCATTGACAATAAGAATATCCTAACTCTTTCTGGTCGGAGAGAAAAGAAGCTTCTCATCAATTCTAGAACCAATTTTCTTCCACGAGCCCCAAAGAGCTGCCTTGCTTAAGTTAGTTTACTGGAGGTCTTGGACCCTTGACCTGATGGACAGTTTCCTGCAGTGGCAGACAAGAAGCTGGATGAACTGGCTGCTGGGTGAGCTCTCCAGCAGATTGGGGACTGTATTAGTTCATTCTCACACTGCTGATAAAGACATACTCAAGACTGAGTAATTTATAAAGACAAAGAGGGACTCACATTTCCACATTTCCACATGGCTGGGGAGGCCTCACAATCATGGTAGAAGGTGAAAAGCATGTCTTACATGGTGGCAGACAAGAGAGAATGAGAGCGAAGCAAAAGGGGAAACACCTTATAAAATCATCAGATCTCATGAGACTTATTCACTACCATGAGAACAGTATGGGGGAAACCACCCCTCATTATTCAATTATCTCCCATTGGGTCCCTCCCACATCACATGGGCATTATGGGAGCCAAAATTCAAAATGAGATTTGGGTGGGGACACAGCCAAACCATATCAGGGACTCCTAGGTCTCCCTTTGAGCAACATGGTTTTCCCTCTCTCTACCTTGTTTAATACCAGGGTATCCCCTTCCCTGCCTTTTCGTGTCTTCTATATCTACTAGGGCAAAAAAAAATTTGGCCTAGTAGATGAGTCCCAACTTTGTAAATCACTTGAATCCAATTGTCTTGTATAGGTCATTTTATTTGATGAGTTTGTTTAGGTGTATACACAGGTATTGTGATGTATGTTGTTCAGCGTGTTATCAAGTTGGCTTATAAATAAGAGAGCACTCAAAAATTAAACAAGACTAGTTTAAGCTTATTAGTTTGAAGAGCATATTGTGCCTTCTAAAATTTAACTTTAAGGTTTTTACTTAGGTAAATCACTAATGTTCACAGGCTTTAAAATGGTTAAAATGGCTTTTAATGGTGACTAGCTTTGCATAGTATTTTATTTCTTGTAGGTGGTCTAGATAAAACCATTAAAAGTTTAAAAATTAAATACATTTGAAAGGAATAAATGCTTAAATAGCAAGCTTTTGTAGAGTTAAAAACCTTAAAATTATAAAATGATTCTCATCTATAGAATGCCAGTGTCTGCTAGGCAGTCCAGGACTTCTTGATTCAGGTGGGTCACCTGAGGGTCAGGAGTTTGAGACCAGCCTGACCAATGTGAGAAACCCCATCTCTACTAAAAATACAAAATTAGCCAGGCATAGTAGCACATGCCTGTAATCCCAGCTACTCGGGAATCTGAGGCAGGAGAATCGCTTGAACCTGGGAGGCGGAAGTTGTGGTGAGTCAAGATCTTACCACTGCCCTCCAGCCTGCGGAACAAGAGTGAAACTTCATCTTAAAAAAAAAAAAAAGAAAAAAAGAGAGAGAGGTTCAAAATATGAGAGAATCAATGAGTAGATAAAAAGGTATAAAAAATGTTATAGATTAAAAATGTATTTTTTGGCAAGGAATGATATAAAGAAAGAGTAATTTTGTATGAAGAGGGATATTGTATAGTAAATTCTTGTGCTAGAGTAAAATGACTGGTTATTTAAGAAAAGGGTAGTATACGAAGAGCCAGAAAGTCCAAGTATCTTGTAGAGGCTCTGTTTAAGTTGTGATAAGCTTCCTAAAGGGGAATTTATGAAAGCAATTTTGTGTGTGATTGTTAGCTGTAATTAAAAGGAAATTGTGACTGGGTACAGTGGCTCAAGCCTGTAATCTCAGCACTTTGGGAGGCTGTGGTGGGCTGATCACTTGAGGTCAGGAGTTCAAGACCAATCTGGCCAACATGGTGAATCCATGTCTCTACTAAAAATACAAAAATTAACCTTGTTTGGTGGCAGGTGCCAGTAATTCCAGTTACTCAGGAGGCTGAGGCAGGAGAATTGCTGGAACCTGGGAGGTGGAAGTTGCAGTGAGCCGAGATTGTGCCACTGTACTCCAGCCTGGGTGACAAAGTGAGACTCTTTTGAAAAATTAAAAAGAAAATATTTATAATAGACTTTCTACAGTTAAAACTAATTTTCTTAAGATATGCATTGCTAATTTCTCAGAAATTTTGCTTTTCAGTCCTGTAATCTAAAAATCTTAAGAGCTTCGTAGATTCATCTGTCTCTCTTTTGTAGGTTTTTCATCAGCTACTGTGAGGTTTTCTCCCCAATTCTGTTATGGCCTGGTGCTAAAACGTTTTGTCTTAGAGGTCTGTGGAACCAGTGTTTTTCACCGATATAGCTTAATTCTATGGTCTTGGTTTTTCTTCATGTGTAACTTTAATGTTGGCTTTAATTTTTGACGCTTTCATTGTTTAAAAGGGTTTTAAGGGCTAATGAGTGCCTCCCCACATCCATTCCCACCTGACCTAGACTGTTTAATTGACTATAAAATTTTGTCTCCAAGTCTTTTGGCTCCACGTTTCTTAGCCATGGGGGTCCCACTGAGGAACATGATGGATTTGGGGCAGGTAGCACACCACCCCAGCATCAGTATGATAGAAAATAAAACCTTGACCATCAATACTCCCTCCGGCACACCTTGGAAAGAAAAGGGAGAATCTGAACAAAAAAATGAAAATCTATAGCTCTCCAACAGATTTAATGGACACCTCCCTCTTGGCCAAAGAGAATCCCAAAGAAACCTGAAAAACTAATTCAGGCCACAATGAGAAACAGGGGCTTCAGACACATCTCACTATACCTTCCCGTTTTTCTTTTGTCATTTAGGCCAGGTTCAAAAGACCCTTCAAGATGAAAATAAAATATTGCCCTTCTCCACAAAGGAAAAGAACAACTCCCCTGTTCAGGAGGAACAGGAAACTTGGTCTTACTAACAAGAAGAATTTGCTAAGGATCAATTACAACCAAAATGGAAATACCCCTATCAGGCATTGTTAAATATCCCCACCATTGTAAAACGTCAGGAAATAATTACTTATGTACACCTACCAAATATTAAATCTGTTTCGCATGAGTCACAAGTACAAAGAGAGTATACCATAATCTACAACTGTGAACCTTTGGAAGATTTATGTTTAAAAGAATCAACACTCAGTCAGAAGTGATAATGTGATACTGTGGATGGAAACATAAGCATTAATTTTTATTTTCTTCCTGATTATAATACTTCTTTTCTATTTCTTTTTTTTTTTTTTTTTTTTTTTTTGAGACGGAGTCTCGCTCTGTCGCCCAGACTGGAGTGCAGTGGCCAGATCTCAGCTCACTGCAAGCTCCGCCTCCCGGGTTCACGCCATTCTCCTGCCTCAGCCTCCCGAGTAGCTGGGACTACAGGCGCCCGCCAGGTCGCCCGGCTAGTTTTTTGTATTTTTAGTAGAGACGGGGTTTCACCATGTTAGCCAGGATGGTCTCGATCTCCTGACCTCGTGATCCGCCCGTCTCGGCCTCCCAAAGTGCTGGGATTACAGGCTTGAGCCACCGCGCCCGGCCCCTTCTTTTCTATTTCTTTAGCCATCTGACTTCTCCTGGGAAACATCTTTCTTGTCCGTGGGTGTAGAGGTCACTCTAAGGCCCAAATGGACACCATGCTATCACTTTTAATCCTGTTTTCTTTCCCAATTATCCTGATCCAGTATGGATGAAAATAAAACTCTATTTTAAATGTTTCAAAAAATATAGCATCAGGGAATCATCTTCATGGTTGATAGGTTTATCAACATCCCCAGGATATAGTTTCATCTTCTGGCTTATCCAGAAAATCTCATGGACATCTCCCCAGGCCCCTACTTGCTAGATGAAACTCTTCCCCACTTAATGGATTCCGTCAGAA
This sequence comes from Rhinopithecus roxellana, assembly GCF_007565055.1. NCBI lineage: Eukaryota > Metazoa > Chordata > Mammalia > Primates > Cercopithecidae > Rhinopithecus > Rhinopithecus roxellana. The sequence continues at coordinate 17,261,554 of NC_044559.1, forward strand.
CCCCACCACCGCTATTATCTGGACCTGGAAAGTTTGGTATCTCTATCTCCAGTGCACTAATCATTCTATCTTTTGAACTCACTGCTGTGTTAATGACATAAAAGTGGAAGTTTTCTTGCAATACTTTGATCCAACTGTAGTTCCTAAGACCATAGCAAGATAAATAGGACCCCCTTGTGGGTGAGGAAACCATATATGGTGCCTTCACCCAGATCAGAACATACAGGAAATAAACAGAGAAACAAAGAAAGAAAAACAGCTGACTAATCTGGGAAGGTGGGAGTACTGCCCTCTTCTGGAAAACAAAGGTTATTCAGCTGTCTCCATTGGAACAGGAAAGAGTATCTCCATAGACCCAACTTAGCAGCAAAGGATAGATATCACATCCCGCAGGACTTCTGTTTGGGCCGCAACTAGCGTTGCTTTCATTTGTGGCCATCAGTGGGAAAAATTCACACTCCATACCTATCCAAATTCCCAGGGAGCCACTTATTCTTTTATAATACCTTTTTCTTGTATATCAAAACCTTGGAACAGAGATGAATATACATGAACCACGCTTACCCCTCCAAGGGTCAGAGTGTATAACCTCATGAGACCCCAAAATACCAGAAGTTAATAAGCACTAGGAATAATTCTGACAGGAATTGAGGTGGAACTAGAACTAGCCCATCAGGCAGCTTTGTTTACCATGAATCAACCCTGAAAATTTGATTCAACCCCAAGAATCCTTAGCCACCAACACAGGTCAGGCACTAAAGCAAATTCGAGAGTCCCCAGACTCTTTGGCAAATGTAGATCTTGATAACAGACTATCATTGGATTATTTACTAGCTACACGAGGTAGAGTCTGTGAGTTATTAATAAAACCTGATGCACATATATTAACAACTCTGACAGATTGAGGTTAACATTCAAATATCTGTGCACAAGCTACCCTGTTACATAGATATAACCAGGGCACTGACCTCAACTATATCTGGTTGACTACCAAAAGTGCCTTCCCAAGACTCATGTGGTTTTTACCTCTCCTAGGGCTTTTAATAGCTATCTCATTATTACTTATCTTTGGCCCTTGACGGTTTAACCTCTTAACAAAGTCTGTGTCTTCTAGATTACAACAATTCCAGGTGAAGACAATGTTGGCACAAGGCTTCCAACCCTTCCCACTTTTTGACCTGAAGAATGAAAGCATTCTGTCTCTGGCCTCCTTAGATCAAGTATGCAGAAATATTTACTCCTGCAGTGTTAGGCATGGTCTATGCCCATAAAATTAGCAGGAAGAGTTACAGAAGTCAGACCTCTGCCTTTCTTCAGCCCCCTTATATTAAGGAGTATCTAATCTCCGAGAGGGGAATGAAGTAGGAGGCAGAACTCAATTCTAGAGGTGGAGCTTGAACACTGGACCAAATTGAAGACTAGCTTAAATAAGGAAGAGGAGAGAGCACCTCAGCATTAAGACATATCACCAGTGTGCCATGCCGATTTACCATGGCCATGGCAAAACCTAGAAGTTAATCCCCCTTTCTATGGCAATGACCCAATGACCCAGAATTTACTAGCCTTTGGCTAAAAATGTCAACATAATCTGCTTTTTAATTTGCATATAATTAAAAGTGAGTATAAATATGACTTCAAAACTGTCTCTAAGTTGCTACTCTGGGACATTGCCTATGGGGTAGCCTCTGCTGCTACTGTACACTGCCACTTCAATAAAAGTTGCTGTCTAACACTGCGAGATTACCCTTGAATTCTTTCCTGGGCAAAGCCAAGAACCCTCCTGGTCTAAGCACCATTTTGGGGTTCGTCTGTCCTGTATCAATGGAATTATATGATTTCTATTTCCTCAAGAGTGGGTGAATGGTAAAGAGTCGACAGGCTAATCATCAGGAAAACTAAGAGAACAGGAAGGCAGAATAATTCCCTCATTTTTACCTGAAGCACATGAAAAACTCATTAATTGATCAGTAACTAAGATTATTTATTTTTATTCTAAATTTAAGCAAAGGAAATTTACCATGGCCTCAGACATTTAGTTGTAAGTACCGTAGGCTTAGAAATTATATTAATGTGGAATGTCTCTAGCTGCAAGTTAACAAAATTTCTGACCATACAGACTTAAACCTTCAGGAGATTGTTTTACACATGAAATGAAATCCAGATATCAGCTATCCAAGGTTGGTGTAACTGCTGAGTGATTATATCACATGTAGGAAATCGGAGTAGTTAGCCAACCTGCAGGGTCAGTGTCTGTCCCCTGCAATAACTAATATGTTTCCTTTCATACAAGTAAAAAATCTTGGCCGGGTGCAGGGGCTCACACCTGTAATCACAGCACTCTGGGAGGCCGAGGCAGGCAGATCACGAGGTCAGGAGATCGAGACCATCCTGACTAATACAGTGAAACCCTGTCTCTACTAAAAAAAGTTGGCTGGGCATGGTGGTGGGCGCCTGTGGTCCCAGCTGCTCGGGAGGCTGAGGCAGGAGAATGGCGTGAACCCAGGAGGCAGTGTTTGCATGCAGTGAGGGGAGATTGCGTCACTGCCCTCCAGCCTGGGTGACAGAGCGAGACTCCGTCTCAAAAAACAAAAAAAGGAAGAAAATTGTTGTTGAAGAATGAAAACCTCTTGCAGTTACCTTATCATGACATCTCTTATATAAAGAAATTCAAAAGAACTTAGTCATGTTACTGTCTCTCTTTCTCACTATAGTAGTCTTTATGGATATGGATCCAAAGGGTATTTCAATTTGATGAAAATACTTCCAAGTAATCCTTTGCAGCTTCATATTTTCTGCCCATTACCATGATCAACAATCATCTTGTTGTTCATCTTTTCTCTCCAATTTTCAGTTGAGTATTCTCAATTGTCCAGAATAGTTATATATTCCCATAAATTATAGAAAAAGAATATTTTGATGTCAGTTGACTCAAAAGTCTGGAACAATAAAGAAGGGAATTTTCTCTTGATGGTTGAATTCTCTTCCTGCTAGCACTCCACCTCAACATCGATGATACAGTGTATTAGTGATCAGCAGCCATACCCTTCACACAGGGTCAGATATGCAGCTCTTAAGTTTCCTGCAGTTTTCTTCTGTTCTCCTTGCTACAAGGAAACTACACTTCATTATCTTTCCTTTTCTTCATCCCCTCAGTGCTTTGTTCCTCTTCTTGCTTTTCTTACTGTGTTCTCTGATTGCTTTTGTGGGTTTTGATTTAGGCTGGACCTCCCACTATCTCTCTCCTCTCAAATTTGATTATTGATAGCTATCTGAGGGCAGAGAGAGAAAAGGGAAACCGCAGGGTTTCTTTCACTGTCTGAGCTCTTTGTTGTTTCAGACTTCCCTTATGACCAACGTGGAAAGATAAAGAGATTTTCTTGTTAAAACAAACAAACAAACTTAAAAATCTTAAATCTATGAAACCCTCAGCAATACCTTTTATGCACTTAAACAGTTAAGAAGTTTTGGCACATGTGACTTTGATGAAAGTTTTTTGTTCATCAGGATTGAGGAGAAAAGGTGGGTGTGAAAAGTTACTGACCAAAACAGCCTTAAAAGGCACATCGGTTTAATAAAACTTTAAACGGGTATCCTCCTGACTGTAGGCCCTTTATTTCCCTTTTCTTAGAGTATTTACTTAGAAAAGTTGTCATTGTAAATTCTTTCTCTACCTCCTTTGAATTGTATATGAATTGCCTTAAAAGACTCTCACCAGTTAGAAGACCCAGGGGAAATCTTTACTAAAGACCTAAGAGTTATGCATTTGTAATGTGATCCTTAAAAATGATGGTACACCTTCCAGTCTCTGTGGGAGGAAGGAGTCTCACTTTGGTAGGTGTCTTGCTCAAAGTTGAATACCTCTTGCTATAAAGATAAGAGTAATTAACTTTTCTTTGGGGTAAGGCTAATTAGCAAACCCTGATAGCCTATGATCCTCCAACCCCAGCTCTTAAAAACTCCAACCTTTGTTTCAGCAGAGCAGAAATCAATCTCTTTCCCTATTGCAATAGTCTTAGATAAAGTCTTTCTTGCCTATTTAACTTTCTCAAGTGCATTTTCACTTTAACATTATCTGTTCTCAGAGCTTTGTGCAGTTTATGCCTGTGAATGGCACAAGAGACAAACTGGCCAATTAAGATAAAGGCAAAGTCAGCTAATTTCTTGTGTTTAGTGGCAGACTTTTCGAACAACCTATCCCACCCCACATCTACCCTCTTTTTCTCCAAGACTTCACTTAAAAGGGGCAATATAATCAGACTTCCTGTTCAAGGTTTAGTCTAGAGCTCCACTAACCAATATAATATCCACAAGTGCCTACGGAGCATTTGAAATGGAGCTAGTTCTGTGGCTGCTATAAGTGTAATATGCCTTATATTAATAGCTTTGTACTTACTACATGTTGAAAAAAATTTGGATTGCTGAGTTAAATAAAATATATGGAAATTCACATTAACTCTTACTTTTGCTTTTTTTCAGTGTGGCCAGTAGAAAATTTTAAATTATATATGAATCTCTCATTATATTTCTGTTGAACAATGCTTGTCTAGAGTCAACCATTCAATTGAAAGCCCTAGATAGTCTACTATGTCTGTCTCATAGAATCTAGAAGCTTAGTAAGAGAAGCTCTAATAAATTAGAGAAGAAGGTGGCTATGAAGCAAATAAGAGAAGGTGGTAGGGAAAAAGGAAGGCTTTGACATCAGGGAGACCACGTTTTAGATCCTGACTCCACCACTTCTGCTGTTAGAATACAGACAAATAACCTTAGCTCAGTGAACCTCAATTTTTCATCTCTAAAATGGGAACATAATACCTCTTAATGAGTTGTAAACAGTATTAAATAACACGAGGTATCTGAAGTGTTTAGTATACTACTTGCTTAAAAAGTGGTATAACTAAGAAAATAATCTACACTCATAGGAGGCTCAGAATTCAGGAGTATTATACAACTACCAAACCTTAAGGCAGGCTTGCACTGGGTATGGAAGTAGGGCAGAGTCACTGCTTAGTGGCTTGGGTCTCATCCTTCTTACTGTGAAAAGGGACAATGTAAAGGTTTTCTAACAAGTCTAACATTTTTGGTGTGTAATTTGATTAATTATTCCTTATGCAAGATTTCTATTCATATATGGTGCAACTTAGTTGTTTAATATTCTATTTGCTTATATCATTTGTTTTGGGAATTTAATCATAATTACTTCATAATTGTCGTGTTAAGACATTAATTGGGCTGGGCACAGTGAGTCACGCCTGTAATCCCAGCACTTTGGGAGGCTGAGGTTGGTGGATCACAAGGTCAGGAGATGGAGACCATCCTGGCTAACACGGTGAAACCCTGTCTCTACCAAAAATACAAAAAGAAATTAACCAGGTGTGGTGGCGGGCACCTGTAGTCCTAGCTACTCGGGAAGCTGAGGCAGGAGAATGGTGTGAACCTGGGAGGCGGAGCTTGCAGTGAACGGAGATCGCACCACTGCACTCCAGCCTGGGCGACAGAGCGAGACTCCGTCTCAAAAAAAAAAAAAAAAAAAAAGGACATTAATTGATATCACATCAGGTCACTGATATTACTCAGCATAAAACTCAACAAACCACGAATAAAACTTAGCCCCCGGCTTGCCTGTTGCATCCCTGTCCTTTGTATGCTTTATTAGTTAATGGCATTTTAATACCTTAGATGTTCCATTAATAACACAAACTAAGATGTATTGTCATAATTACGTATCTGATGAGAAGACTCAAACCTTTATTCCTGAAATATCTGTGCTATTAGAAGTCTTACCTATGTTTCAGTATTGAAGTTTGTTATTAACATTTTAAAATAGTAAGACCAAGTAGGAGGCCATAGGACAATACATATTCCAGTCATATTAGTTTATACCTCCATTGTTTCAGAAACAGTTCGATTTTCCTTTGGTAATCTGGATCAATTACCCCAACCAGTAAAGTAACCTTGTTATTTGCCTACTCGTTCACTGACATGAAAAGCCTAATGTTGCTAAATGGCAGCATCTGTATCCAGTTAAATAAAACCATTTTATTGTTTCCTCTCTTGGAACTTTCTGTCCATTGGTACCAAAATCCAGTAAGCAAGCAGGACCTAAATTTGTGTAGTTGGCAGGAATTTTTTTTCTAGTGATTGATCAGGCAGGAACAATAAAGTAATACCCATTATCTGCCTCCCTTCCTCCTTGGATCCTGGAACTCTGGAAATGGGAGAAAGAGTACTGTTCATCGATTACAGATTTGAAGAACATAACAAATCCTAGAAGACCTACTTTAGAGCCTCAAAGTGTTGTCATCCTCTGATGCCATCAATGCATTTAAATGGCCACCCCTCTATTGTGTCAAACCCGTTGCTTTATGATGATGTGGAATGGGATAAGATCATGAATTCCATGCGTTTTAATTCACTACACTCATTTTCGATAAAATGAGTTCCCTGATAAGAAGCAATGCTGAGTGGCATGCATGACAGTAATTAAGGCATCCTATAAAATTTTATTTTCACAGAATCATTGTAGTCAGAAATACACATCCATTTTCCAAAATAAATGCCTATTCCAATGAGAACAATACACTGTTCCTTTCATATGGAAATACTCCAGTGTAATCAACTAGTTACTCAGTGGCTCCATGGTCACCCAGGATAATTGTGAGCTCAGTGTTAATCTGTACTGTTGGCAGGTTGAAGTGTCAATGGTAGCTGTAACAAGATTAACCTTGATGAAGTGAAGTCCAAGTTTCTTGAGACCATGCATAAACTGTAATTCTATCACCATGGCTAATTTATTCACAAGCCCATTCGACAGGGAAAAGGAGGCCTAGAAAGAGAGGCTAAATGGCCCTCATTGAGTAGTTCATCTTAACCAGTTGATTTCTGAGATTTCCTCTAAGCTGAGAATGTTCTTCTGTAAGCATGGGCACACTTATTCTCTAGACCCTTTGATCACCAATGTTTCCATTGTCTTCTTTCTTTCCAATTTGAGCATCCAGACAAAGCACTAGTTACTATCCATGCAATAGAGTATTCTATACCTTTGGCCCTGTGTTCTTTGACACAAAATTTGCTGCCTTCTGGGTTGCACAAATCTTTCATAACATACCAAGTTGAGTGTTCAAAGTCTTAAAAAATTATCTGTAGTCAACAGATATAACATTCTGACATCTTAATTCAGTGCAGACCACCTGTAAGTTAATTTTCAGAGACCTGACTGAGAAAACTGTTTGACCTGTTCCTCATTGCTCTTTCCCTTGCCGAATCCAGGGATTTCAGCCAGTGCACCAGTTTGAAGCAGTTAGCTTCAAACTTCCAACAACACATTTCATTCAGATCCAAATTTCTCATAATGAATTCCCATACATAATTCAGGATTGGATAAAGTAAATTAAGGTTATACAATCTTATTGTTGTCTATGTCCCTCCTCAGTGCTCATACTTCATATTCAGGCTCCTGGGGCCTGCTGTCACTAAAACTTGTTATAAATTTAGATGCAAAGAGAAGTTGCATGACAGGTCCTGAGCAGAATCCCCATTTCCCTAGAAGGCAACTACCTCAGGGGAGCCCATTACAAGTTATTTAGGAAAAAATAATAATAACACATTCAGATAGGAAAGAATGAGCTGCTTCTACTGGCAATAGCCATTTGGAAGAATTTATAAGTTCAAGGCTTTCAATCTCATGAGAAGTTTACCGTATATCTTCATTTCCATTTTCAATGTCCCTCTTCTTTCCAACAACATCCTAACATGAGAATACGAGAATCTGCAAGGTTTAGTCTTGGGTTTAGGTTTTCAGAAATCCTAATACCGTTCCTAGTGTGTCCGGAATTGGTGGGTTCTTGCTCTCACTGACCTCAAGAATGAAGCTGCAGACACTTGCAGTGAGTGTTACAGTTTTAAAGATGGTGTGTCCAGAGTTTGTTCCTTCTGATGTTCAGATGTGTCCAGAGTATCTTCCTTCTGGTGGGTTTGTGGTTTTACTGACTTCAGGAGTGAAGCTGCAGATCTTTGCAGTGAGTGTTGCAGCTTATAAAGGCGGCATGGACCCAAACACCAAGCAGCAGCAAAATTTATTGTAAAGAGGGAAAGAACAAACCCTCCACAGCGTGGAACAGCACCTGATCAGGTGGCTGAATTTGTCTCCACAGCCTGCTTTTATTCCCTTATCTGACCCTACCCACATCCTGCTGATTGGTCCATTTTACAGAGAGCTGATTGGTTTGTTTTACAGAGAGCTGCTTGGTCCGTTTTGACAGAGTGCTGATTGGTGTGTTTACAATCCTTTAGCTAGACGCAGAGTGCTGATTGGTGCATTTACAATCCTTTAGCTAGACACAAAATTTCTCCAAGTCCCCAGTAGATTAGCTAGACACTGATTGGTGCGTTTATGAACCTCAAACTAGATACAGAGTGCTAATTGGTGTGTTTACAAACCTTGAGCTAGACACAAAGTGCTGATTGGTGCATTTACAATCCTTTAGCTAGACATAAAAGTTCTCCAAGTCCCCACCTGACTCTGGAGCCCAGGCTGCCTGGGCGCAGGCGGGGCTGTCCGCAAGTCCCGCCCCACCGGCCGGCACTTCTCAGTCCTTGGGAGGTCAATGGGACTGGGGGCAGCCTAACAGGGGGCGGCGCCCCTCTGGGAGACTGCGGCCTGGCGAGAGCCCATGGGGAGAGGGGACGGGGAGGGCGGGGGCGCGTTCCGGCGCCACTAGGGCACGGCGGACTGCGGGTCCCAAGCCCTGCCCCACAGGGAGGCGGCTGAGGCCCGGCGAGAATTTGAGCGCGGCGCGGGCGGGCCGGCAGTGCTGGGGAACCGGGCGCACCCTCCTCCGCTGCTGACCCGGGTGCTAAGCCCCTCACTGCCCGGCCCGGTGGCGCCAGCTGGCCGCTCCGAGTGCGGAGCCTGCCGAGCCCACGCCCACTGGGAACTCGCGCTGGCCCGCGAGCGCCGCCGCAGCCCCGGTTCCCGCCCGCGCCTCTCCCTCCACACCTTCCCGAAAGCAGAGGGAGCCCACTCCGGCCTTGGCCAGCCCAGAGAGTGACTTCCACAGTGCAAGGGCGGGTTGAAGGGCACCTCAAGCGCGGCCAGAGTGGACGCGGAGAGCGAGCGAGGGCTGCTAGCACGTTTTCATCTCTCACTAGAGAAGACATAGTTTACTGTTACAGAATAAAAGTATTCTGGCTTCTTACTCAAATGTGTAGGAATTTGAAGTCCTGAGCTTTTTTTTTTTTCTCTCCTTCAAAGTATCCAGCACTGTTAGAAGCAATCCAAAATAACCAGTAATTGTACTCTTTTTTTTCCCCACTACATTGCTCTTTTGGCTCTGTGGCAACTGCTACTGGATCACCCAAAGCCCTGCCGTCTGAAAGCACTTCACTCCAGGTGATGACAGTTCTTAATTTTAGTAATGCTTTTGCAATGAACCAACATTCTGTTCTTGCCTTACAGCAGTGTAATTAGTCCTGTCAAATCTCATTAGATCTATAAACCAATTCTAGATTTCTACACTTAAGCATCTCTTTCTATGGAAACACTTTTAATACCAATATCTGAATATTTTGAATCTTTAATCATGGAGGCAGAGTACAGTATTATGGGATTAAGAGATTTATTTTAGATGTCAGATCTGTGGCTGGAGCTGGAGAGGTGAAGGTCGGAAATCAGTTAAAGGATTTGAGACGGGATCACTAATAGTTTTTGTGAAGCATTGGCATAGTTGAGCAAGTCAGAGCTCTTAGTGAAATCTGAAAATTTAAGCAAAACCCAGCTGCCAAAACTGAACTGTAAAGGGAAAGCTAAAGGAGAAATAGGAAAGTGTGCTGCTATGCAATGGCCACTCTCGTGGTTCCACAGTTGTGGTTCCATCTGGTTGAGGGCTTATGGCTATTTGGTCTGCAGTGTGGAAAATAAACCAGATGCAAATCTGAGTACAATAAAGGCAAACAGGACATGTTTAACTGTTTTGTATCTATACATGAACGTATCTGCCCACATCCACCTTCTGATATTAATGCAGTTGTTGCATTTTCTTCTTCCAAATCTCATGCCAATTTCTCTTGTTGTTCATCTTAACCTGGGACCATACAAGACTCGGTATTCTAGGATACATAGTTTCATTTTAGCTCAGTTTCCACCTAACCAAATTGATCTGGAAGCATCCAGCACATATGTAAGAATGCTTCATTAAATAAGTAGTCACTATTTACCTTGGTATGATATTGCAGGTACTTCTCAGTGCAAATCAGAGCTTTCTATGAACTACACCTGACCTTTCATATGCCAATCAATATTTCTCTTTCCAAATTTTAAATGGTATCTCAGAATCTATTGATTGTATTTTTGTTCTTCTGGAGAGCTCCAGTCTGTAGAATTTTAATCTCCTACTGCAAAGTAGGTTGCGTTGTTTATGCACCGTGTCTGCTGAGGGTATTTTTTGTTTCTTGAATTCTGATGTCTTGATTTTTGTTAGTTAGTTAGTTTGTTTGTTTGTTTTGCTTAATCCACAGAGTCAGATAAGTTCACAGTCAGTAGCTTCCTAAGAAACAGTGTAGAACAGGGAGAGAGAAGCAGGAGAGGGGGAGGAAAAGCAGAGGGAAGAGGTAGAGGATGAAAGGACGGAGAGAGGTTATGTATATCTGAAAATCACTTTGAGAATTTTGCTGAATATGTAATTCTAGGACGAATTGTTTTTCCTTATAATATTATCAAATACATCGATCTTTTTTTTTTTTCCTATCACAAATGATAATATTGAGATGCCTGATGCCATTGTATTTTCCCTTGTGTTTTAGCTCTGGAAATGCTTACAGTCTTCTGTTTTCTTTTTGAATTCTAACATTTGACAAGGTATGCCCTAATTTGGATCCTCGTTTCACTTACAGTGTGGAATACTCAGCCTACTATTTCTTCAATCTGGAAATGAACCCATGATTTCTTAATTTCTTTTCTCTCAAGGTATTATTTGAAATAGAATATCAAGGTTGAATTTATTCCTATTGTGCCCATATGAAACAAACTTATTATTCATTCAAATCCATTCTTTTTTATTTAATGTTTTGGGGACAATGCTCAGTATGAACATGATGGTTACCAAACCCACTCCAGAGTGCCTCCAACCCTAGCCATGTTCTTTACCATCTGTGCAGCTATTGCTCATGTTCTCTCTTTCATTCTACACATCCAAACCCTACCTATTTGAAGAAGATTCAGGGCAGGCGCGGTGGCTCAAGCCTGTAATCCCAGCACTTTGGGAGGCCGAGACGGGCGGATCACAAGGTCAGGAGATCGAGACCATCCTGGTTAACACGGTGAAACCCCGTCTCTACTAAAGAATACAAAAAAACTAGCCGGGCAAGGTGGCGGGCGCCTGTAGTCCCAGCTACTCGGGAGGCTGAGGCAGGAGAATGGCGTAAACCCGGGAGGCGGCGCTTGCAGTGAGCCGAGATCCAGCCACTGCACTCCAGCCCGGGTGACAGAGCCAGACTCCGTCTCAAAAAAAAAAAAAAAAAAAAAAAAAGATTCAGTGCAGATCCCATGTCCTTTAGGGAACCTTTTGAGTGGTCTACTTGTTATTTCTCTCCTTTTCTGTGAACTCTTATTTTATTTTATTTTATTTTTTTGAGATGGGGTCTCACTCCATCACTGGAGTGCAGTGGCGTGATCTTATCTCACGCAACCTCGGACTACCTGGTTCAAGCGATTCTCCTGCCTCAGCCTCCCTAGTAGCTGTGATTATAAGCACGTGCCACCACGCCCACATAATTTTTGTATTTTAAGTAGAGACGGGGTTTCACTATGTTGGCCAGGATGGTCTCAGTCTCTTGACCTCATAATCTGCCTGCCTCGGCCTCCCAAAGTGTCCTGTGAACTCCTGAACACCACACTTCAGCAATTTTGTGTACATAGTAGTAGGCAGAAGGCATTATAATGTTCTGAGTGGTGTTTTTTGAATTCATGATAGTTTGGTCATTCTAAGTATGTTTATTTAAATAATCCAGGATGCTTTATTATAACTTATATTATGTATTGACTTCTAAAGGTTTTTGCCTCTCCAGTTCTGCTTTCTTTATCAATGAACAATGATACAAATGAACTTTTAACTTTACAATATGTAATGTCATAGCATTATTTCATATTTAGTGTTCCTATCTTCTCCAGCTATATTACTTATCAGTCTGTATTTTTGTAGGACATAGTTTTGAGAAAGTAGAAAGAATTTCAAAGATTCATTATTTTCTCTCACTTTTTAATTATTTTCAGCTTGTCCTTAAAAAATTCAGATGTTTTAAATGGCAAACAAATATTTATTTAAAAAATAGATCATAATTCCTTAAGTGTATTTTATGGATTGAAATGTGATTTATTTTAGTGAATGTTCTTTGTGCAAAAAAAAAAAATGTGTAACCTGCTGTGCTTGGATGAAGTAGTGTATAGATGTCAATTACATCCAGTTGAATGATAGTACTGGTAACTTCAACTATATCCTTACTGATTTTTTTGGCTGTTGAATCTGTCAGTTTCTAATAGAGGGATGTTTATTCTCCAACTGTAATAGTGGATTCATCTATTTCTGCATGAAGTTTTATCAGTTCTTGCCTCATATAGTTTGATGCTCTGTTGTTGCGTACATAGGGATTGTTATGTTTTATTGGAGTATACTGACTCTTTTTAATCAGTATGTAGTACCTTCTTTATACCTGATCACTTTACTTGCTCTCGTGTCTGTACTGTCTAAAGAAAATATAGTTACTCCTGCTTTCTTTTAATTAGTGTTAGTATTGTATATCTTTCTCTCTTTACTTTTAATCTAAATGTGTCTTTATATTACAAGTGGGTTTCTTATAGATGATAGATAGTTGGATCCTGTTTTTCAATCCATTTTATAATCTGTCTTTTAATTAGTGTATTTAGACGATTGAGGTATAAGGTGATTATTGATATCGTTAGATTAATTTCTACCATATTCATTACTATTTTCTATTTGTTGTATTTATTCTTTGTTCCTGTTTTTGTCTTCCACACATTTTTTGTCTTCCACACATTTTTTGTCTGTTATGGTTTTAATTGCATATTTTATCTGACTCCACTTCCTACACTTTCTATCAACTATACTTTTAAAAACATTTTTAGCGATAAAGTGATAGCCCTAGAGTTTGCAATGTATGTTCACAATTAATCTAGGTCACATTAAAATAACATAATAGCATTTACAGGTAGTGCAAGTACCTTATAATAACAAAATATTCCCAGCTTTCCCTCTCACCCCTTGTATCATTGCTGTGATTTCACTTAAGCATGTATGTGTGTATATGTATATATACATATATATAGGTATATATACACACACACAAATATATTGTTGGTATTATTATTTAAGACATAAAAGATTATATCATTTAAAATTTAAAAAGTAGAAGTTTTCATTTTACATTCACTTATTCCTTGTCACAATCTTCCTTTTTTAAAAATATAGATCCAAATTTCTGACCTATATCATTTTTCTTCCCTCTGAATAACTTCTTTTAACATTTTCAGGTCTATTAACAACAAATTTTCTTATCTTTTTTCTTTGAGAAAGTATTTCTCTTTCACTTTTTAATTTCACATAGTACAGAATTTGGTTGGTGTTTTCTTTTGAATACTTCTCTCAATACTGGTTTTCTCGACATTTAGGTGTCTCCCAACACTTAAAATATTACACTGTACTTTCTTTTTACTTGATTGGTTTCTGAGAGAAGGTGGATGCAATCTTATCTTTGCTCTTCTACACATAAGGTTTTTTTTGTTTGTTTTGCCTCTGGTTTCTTTTAGAATTTTCTCTTTATCTTTGATTTTTTTGTAGTTTGAAAATGATATGCCTAGGTGTAGCTTTTGGCATTTATCCTGTTTACTAATCTCTAAGCTTCCTGGATCTGTTTTGGAATTGACATTAACTTAGGGAAAATTTCAGTTATTGTTTCAAATATTGCTTCTGTTCCTTTCTTTCTTAGTTCTTCTTGTATTCCCCCAAATTGTTTATTGTCTCTTTTGTCTTTGCCCCATAGTTCTTTGATACTCTGTTCTTTTTTTTTTTTTTTTTTTTCTTTCTTTTTCTCTTTGCTTTTCAGTTTTGGAAGTTTCTATTGTTATATCCTCAAGCTCAGAGTTTTTTTCATTAGCCATATCTAGTCTACTGGTGGGCTAACTGAAGACTTCTTTATTTCCATTACAATGTTTTAATCTCTTGCATGTTTTCATTATTTCTTAGAATCTCCATCTCTCTGCTAACATTCATCTGTTCTTGTATGTTGTCTACACTTTCCATTAAATCATTTAGCATATTAATCATAGTTATTTGTTCCTTATTCTGATAATTCCAACATTACTGCCACATCTGATTTTGGTTCTGATTGCCGAACTGTGTGTTTTGCCTTTTCTACTAAATTGCCTTGTAATTTTTTTACTGAAAGGCAGATATGACGTAATGGGTGAAAGAATGTGTGTTCTTTATAAGGCCTTTAGCAATGTAGTAGCAAGGTGTGAGGGAGGAGAAGCATTCTATTTCTATGATTAGTCTTAGAGTTTGGATGATACTGTGCCCCTGGCCTGTGGACTTCACCATTGCTTCTCTCTGTTGTTTGTTTATTTGTTTTTGTTTTCTCATCTTTAGTTGGGACAGGATGATTAGAGAGTACTGGGGTTGGATATCTCCCTTCCCCTACATAGATGTCTAGGGATGGTTAGAGTTGGGTGCCTATCCAATGCCTTGGGTAGGTTAGGCTCTGAAAAACCCCAGCAAGCTAGAGTCTAATAAAATTATTTCTCCTAGGGCAGGGCTTTTAGTAAGAACAGAATGTTCTGACATATTTCAAAATGGTTACTCCCTGCACCCCCATGGAAGTGTGGGGAGATTTTTCTCTGATACTCACTTTGAGAACAAGATCAAACTCCTGGAGGCAAAATAAAAATGTGGTTTCCCCCGATGATTGGATCCTTCTGGAGTTTTTAACACTCACATTTGTTCACATGAAGCTTCCACCAATTTGTCAATTAGTGTTCAGGTTTTCCTAACCTACCACTGGTACCCATGGAGGTTTCTGCTACTGGGTTTGTATTTCAGTAAATTGTGGCACTTAGTATTCGCCTGTCTGTTTCTCAAATTTGGGAGGATGGCTGTGGTTTGCACTGAAATTTTACTTCTCTGAAAGATCTAAAAGTCTTGGAAGAGTTGTTGATTTTTCATTTTGCTCAGCTTTATATTTGTTGTTAGGATGGATTGTTGGCTTCTAAGCTCATGACATGCTAGACTGGAAACCAGAAGTCCATAATACTTTAGCACATTAATTTTATAAAGAATATAAAATTGTTTGAAAGCATTTTTAATTAAAATGAACTTCAACAATTTCATGTCCAATAAAAAAATGCATTTGCTTTTCAATGCTGTCATCAAAAAATGTAACCATTTTAAATGACTTGAAAATACCCTTAGAAGAGAAGGTAAATTGCTTGCCTTTTTAAAACTGACAGATAACATTGTATGTTTTTATCATGTGCAACATGATGTATTGAAGTACATGTACACTACAAAATAGCTAAATTAGCTAATTAACAAATGCATTATCTTGCATAGTTATCATTTCTGTGGTAAGAATAGGTGACATCCACTCTTTCTACATTTTTTGATACAATGTATCAGTGCTTTGATCTGGTCTAGTCTGGTTTTGTCTGGTTTGATCTGGTCCAGTCTGATTTGATCTGGTCTGGTCTGGTTTGATCTGGTCTGGTCTGGTTTCGTCTGGTTTGATCTGGTCTGGTCTGGTTTGATCTGGTCTGGTCTGGTTTTGTCTGGTTTGATCCTGTCTAGTCTGGTCTGTTCTGGTCTGGTCTGGTCTCATCTGGTTTGATCTGGTCTAGTCTGGTCTGGTCTGGTTTGATCTGGTCTGGTCTGCTTTCATCTGGTTTGATCTGGTCTAGTCTGGTCTGGTCTGGACTCGTCTGGTTTTATCTGGTGTAGTCTGGTCTGGTCTGGTTTGATCTGGTCTGGTCTGGTTTTGTCTGGTTTGATCTGGTCTAGTCTGGTCCGGTCTGGTTTGATCTGGTCTGGTCTGGTTTGATCTGGTCTGGTCTGGTTTCGTCTGGTTTGATCTGGTCTAGTCTGGTCCTGTCTGGTCTGGTCTGGTCTCGTCTGGTTTGATCTGGTCTAGTCTGGTCTGGTCTGGTTTGATCTGGTCTGGTCTGGTTTTGTCTGGTTTGATCTGGTCTAGTCTGCTCCGGTCTGGTTTGATCTGCTCCGGTCTGGTTTGATCTGCTCCGGTATGGTTTTGTCTGGTTTGATCCTGTCTAGTCTCGCCTGTTCTGGTCTGTTCTGGTCTCGTCTGGTTTGATCTGGTCTAGTCTGGTCTGGTCTGGTTTGATCTGGTCTGGTCTGGTTTCGTCTGGTTTGATCTGTCTGGTCTGATTTGATCTGGTCTGGTCTGGTTTCGTCTGGTTTGATCTGGTCTGGTTTGATCTGGTCTGGTCTGCTTTCATCTGGTTTGATCTCGTCTAGTCTGATCTGGTCTGCTCTAATCTGGTCTGGTCTGGTTTCGTCTGGTTTGATCTGGTCTGGTTTGATTTGATCTGGTCCGGTCTGTTTTCGCCTGGTTTGATCTGGTCTGGTTTGATCTGGTCTGGTCTGCTTTGGTCTGGTTTGATCTCGTCTAGTCTGGTCTGGTCTGGTCTAGTCTGGTCTGGTCTCGTCTGGTTCGATCTATTCTAGTCTGGTTTTGTCTGGTTTGATCTGGTCTGGTCTGGTCCGGTCTGGTTTGATTTGGTCAGGACAGGTTTGATCCAGTCTGGTCTGGTCTGATCCGGTCTGGTCTGGTCTGGTTTGATCCTGTTTGATCCGGTCGGGTCTGGTTTGATCCGGTTTGATCTGGTCTGATCCGGTTTGATCAGGTTTGATCCGGTCTGCTCTGGTTTGATCCGGTTTGATCCGGTCTGATCTGGTTTGATCCGGTATGATCTGGTTGATCCAGTCTGGTCTGGTTTGATCCGGTTTGATCTGGTCTGATCCGGTTTGAACTGGTATGATCTGGTTGATCCGGTCTGGTCTGGTTTGACCCGATTGATCCGGTCTGATCCGGTCTGATCCGGTTTGATCTGGTATGATCTGGTTCGATTTGGTCGGGTCTGGTTTGACACGGTTTGATCCAGTCTGGACTGGTTTGATCCGGTTTGATCCGGTCTGATACGGTTTCATCCGGTCTGGTCTGGTTTGATCCGGTTTGATCCGGTCTGATACGGTTTCATCCGGTCTGGTCTGGTTTGATCCGGTTTGATCCGGTCTGGACTGGTTTGGTCTGGTTTGATCGGGTCTAGTCTGGTTTGATCCGGTTTGATCCGGTATGATCTGGTTTGATCCGGTCGGGTCTGGTTTGACCCAGTTTGATCCGGTCTGGACTGGTTTGATCCGGTTTGATCCGGTCTGATATGGTTTCATCCGGTCTGGTCTGGTTTCATCCGGTTTGATCCGGTCTGGACTGGTTTGGTCCGGTTTGATCGGGTCTAGTCTGGTTTGATCCGATTTGATCCGATTTGATCCGGTTCGATCCGGTTTGATCCGGTCAGATCCGGTTTGATCCGGTCTGATCCGGTCTGATCCGGTTTCATCCGGTCTGATCCGGTTTCATCCGGTTTGATCCGGTCTGATCCGGTTTCATCCGGTTTCATCCGGTATGATCCGGTCTGATCCGGTATGATCCGGTTTCATCCGGTTTCATCCGGTATGATCCGGTCTGATCCGGTCTGATCCGGTCTGATCTGGTTTGATCTGGTCTGATCCGGTCTGATCCGGTTTCATCCGGTTTCATCCGGTATGATCCGGATGATCCGGTTTCATCCGGTTTCATCCGGTATGATCCGGTCTGATCCGGTTTCATCCGGTTTCATCCGGTATGATCCGGTTTCATCCGGGGTCTGATCCGGTTTCATCCGGGGTCTGATCCGGTCTGATCCGGTCTGATCCGGTTTCATCCGGTTTGACCCGGTCTGATCCGGTTTGATCTGCTCTGATCCGGTCTGATCCGGTCTGATCCGGTCTGATCTGCTCTGATCCGGTCTGATCCGGTCTGATCCGGTCTGATCCGGTCTGATCTGCTCTGATCCGGTCTGATCCGGTCTGATCCGGTCTGATCCGGTTTGATCTGCTCTGATCCGGTCTGATCCAGTCTGATCCGGTCTGATCCGGTCTGATCCGGTCTGATCCGGTCTGATCCGGTTTGATCTGCTCTGATCCGGTCTGATCCAGTCTGATCCGGTCTGATCCGGTCTGATCCGGTCTGATCCGGTCTGATCTGGTTTGATCTGCTCTGATCCGGTCTGATCCGGTTTGATCTGCTCTGATATCCAGTCTGATCCGGTCTGATCCGGTCTGATCCGGTCTGATCCGGTCTGATCTGGTTTGATCTGCTCTGATCCGGTCTGATCCGGTTTGATCTGCTCTGATCCGGTCTGATCCGGTCTGATCCGGTCTGATCCGGTTTGATCTGCTCTGATCCGGTCTGATCCGGTCTGATCCGGTCTGATCCGGTCTGATCCGGTTTGATCTGCTCTGATCCGGTCTGATCCGGTCTGATCTGGTTTGATCTGCTCTGATCCGGTCTGATCCGGTTTGATCTGCTCTGATCCGGTCTGATCCGGTTTGATCTGCTCTGATCCGGTCTGATCCGGTCTGATCCGGTCTGATCCGGTCTGATCTGGTTTGATCTGCTCTGATCCGGTCTGATCCGGTTTGATCTGCTCTGATCCGGTCTGATCCGGTCTGATCCGGTCTGATCCGGTTTGATCTGCTCTGATCCGGTCTGATCCGGTCTGATCCGGTCTGATCCGGTCTGATCCGGTCTGATCTGGTTTGATCTGCTCTGATCCGGTCTGATCCGGTTTGATCTGCTGTGATCCGGTCTGATCCGGTCTGATCCGGTCTGATCCGGTCTGATCCGGTCTGATCTGGTTTGATCTGCTCTGATCCGGTCTGATCCGGTCTGATCCGGTCTGATCCGGTTTGATCTGCTCTGATCCGGTCTGATCCGGTCTGATCCGGTCTGATCCGGTCTGATCTGCTCTGATCCGGTCTGATCCGGTCTGATCCGGTCTGATCCGGTCTGATCTGCTCTGATCCGGTCTGATCCGGTCTGATCCGGTCTGATCCGGTCTGATCCGGTTTGATCTGCTCTGATCCGGTCTGATCCGGTCTGATCCGGTCTGATCCGGTCTGATCCGGTCTGATCTGGTTTGATCTGCTCTGATCCGGTCTGATCCGGTTTGATCTGCTCTGATCCGGTCTGATCCGGTCTGATCCGGTCTGATCCGGTCTGATCCGGTCTGATCTGGTTTGATCTGCTCTGATCCGGTCTGATCCGGTTTGATCTGCTCTGATCCGGTCTGATCCGGTCTGATCCGGTCTGATCCGGTCTGATCCGGTCTGATCTGGTTTGATCTGCTCTGATCCGGTCTGATCCGGTTTCATCCGGTTTCATCCCGTTTGATCCGGTCTGATCCGGTCTGATCCGGTCTCATCCGGTCGGTCTGATCCGGTCTGATCCGGTTTCATCCGGTTTCATCCGGTCTGATCCGGTTGATCCGGTCTGATCCGGTCTGGACAGGTTTGATCTGGTTTGATCCGCTTTAATCCGGTTTGATCCGGTTTGATCCGGTCTGGACTGGTTTGATCCGGTCTGATCCGGTTTGATCCGGTTTGATCCGGTTTGATCCGGTCTGGACTGGTTTCATCAGGTCTGATCCGATTTGATCATCAGGTCTGATCCGGTTTGATCCGGTCTGGACTGGTTTGATCCGGTCTGATCCGGTTTGATCCGGTCTGGACTGGTTTGATCCGGTCTGATCCGGTTTGATCCGGTCTGGACTGGTTTGATCCGGTTGATCTGATCCGGTCTGGACTGGTTTGATCCGGTTTGATCCGGCTGATCTGATCCGGTCTGGACTGGTTTGATCCGGTTGATCCGGTCGGTTCTGGTTTGATCTGGTTTGATCCGGTCTGATCCGGTTTGATCTGATCGGGTCTGCTTTAATCTGGTCTGGTCTGGTTTAATCCGGTCTGGTTTGGTGTGGTCTGGTTTGATCCGGTTTGATCCGGTCTGGACTGATTTGATCCGGTCTGATCCGGTTTGATCCAGTCTGGACTGGTTTGATCCCGGTCTGATCCGGTTTGATGCGGTCTGGACTGGTTTGATCCGGTCGGGTCTCGTTTGATCTGGTCTGGTCTGGTTTGATCAGGTTTGATCCGGTATGATCTGGTTTAATCTGGTTGGGTCTGGTTTAATCCGGTCTGGTCTGGTTTGATCCGGTTTGATCTGGTCTGGTCTGGTCTGGTCTGGTTTGATCCAGTTTGATCTGGTCTGGTCTGGTTTGATCCAGTTTGATCCGGTCTGGTCTGGTTTGATCCGGTCTGGTCTGGTTTGATCTGTCTGGTCTGTTTTGATCTGGTCTGGTCTGGTTTCGTCTGGTTTGATCTGGTCTCGTCTGGTCTGGTCTGGTTTGATCTGGTCTGGTCTGGTTTTGTCTGGTTTGATCTGGTCTATTCTGGTCTGGTCTGGTTTGATCTGCTGCGGTCTGCTTTTATCTGGTCCGGTATGGTTTTGTCTGGTTTGATCCTGTCTAGTCTGGTCTGTTCTGGTTTGGTCTGGTCTCGTCTGGTTTGATCTGGTCTAGTCTGGTCTCGTCTGGTTTGATCTGGTCTAGTCTGGTCTCGTCTGGTTTGATCTGGTCTAGTCTGGTCTGGTCTGGTTTGATCTATTCTGGTCTGGTTTTGTCTGTTTTGATCTGGTCTGGTCTGGTTTCTTCTGGTTTGATCTGGTCTGGTCTGGTTTTGTCTGGTTTGATCTGATCTGGTCTGGTTTCATCTGGTTTCATCTGGTCTGGTCTGCTTTTGTCTGGTTTGATCTCGTCTAGTCTGGTCTGGTCTGGTCTGGTTTCGTCTAGTTTGATCTGTTCTAGTCTGGTCTGGTCTGATTTGATCTGGTCTGGTCTGGTTTTGTCTGGTTTGATTTGGTGTAGTCTGGTTTTGTCTGGTTTGATCTGGTCTAGTCCGGTCTGGTCTGGTTTGATCTGGTCCGGTTTGGTTTGATCTGGTCCGGTCTGGTTTGATCTGGTCTGGTCTTGTTTCATCTGGTTTGATCTGGTTTAATCTGGTCTGGTCTGGTTTGATGTGGTCTGGTCTGGTTTTGTCTGGTTTGATCTGGTCTGGTTTGATCTGGTCTGGTCTGGTTTCATGTGGTCTGGTCTGGTTTCTTCTGTTTTGATCTGGTCTGGTTTGATCTGGTCTGATCTGGTTTTGTCTGGTTTGATCTGGTCTAGTCTGGTCCGGTCTGGTTTGATCTGTCCGGTCTGGTTTGATCTGGTCTGGTCTGGTTGTCTGGTCTGGTTTCGTCTGGTTTGATCTGGTCTGGTTTGATATGGTCTGGTCTGGTTTGATCTGGTCTGGTCTGGTTTCGTCTGGTTTGATCTGGTCTGGTTTGATATGGTCTGGTCTGGTTTTGTCTGGTTTGATCTGGTCTGGTTTGATCTGGTCCGGTCTGGTTTGATCTGGTTTGGTCTGGTTTGATCTGGTCTGGTCTGGTTTTGTCTGGTTTGATCTGGTCTGGTCTCAGACCGTGTTCCTGTGCACAACTGCAGCCATACAACGATGGCACTGGACCTGGGCATCCCTTGCTCTTGGGGCCCAGGAAGCACTCAACTCCCACAGGCTTGGAAGTGCCTGCTCCTGCTATCTGGCCTCTACTTCCAGTGACTGCCCCAGGGTGGAGCAAAGTTGTGGCCAAGTGTGTGCATGCCTGGGGTACAGGCACCCCTTGGTGTGGAAAGCCTGGGTGCTGTGGATGGCATGTTGATGATGGGAGGCAGACAGGTTCATAGGCAGGAAAAGGTGGTGGGTCCCTGGTGAAACCCCACCTTCAGGTCACAGACTGCATGAAGCCTGAGGGCTGGGCTGCCAGTTCTGGGTGGAGTCTGCAACCTGGAGTGAATACTTTATTGATGGTTTCTGGCAAATCAGATAGTGCTTTTTCAAGGCCCACCCATGGCCACCCATGGACCAATCCATTCTGAGCACATAAAAACCTCAGACTCAGCCAAACTCAGGTACTCATTGGGAGAACATGACTGCAGATAGGAGCTATCAACTGTGGGTCTCCTGAGAGCTATTCTGTTGCTCAATAAAGCTCTTTGCTCAATAAAGCTCTTTCCATCTTGGTCACCCTCCAGCATACTGGAAGGAGGGCAAGGACTCAGGACCTGCTGAACGGCAGGTACAAAAGGAGCTGTAACATGTTTCTGGACAGCTCACCAGGCTGTGGGCCATTACATGCTCTTAGATTACAGGAGTGAAGGGTGGTGACCCTTCTGGGGGCCCATACCTCAGGATTCCCTGAGCCAGACCTGCTGTAACACTATAGCTCTCCCACTCCACTGGTGCTGAGTGGCTGCCCCATGCGATGGGTGCCAGGACTGAAAGAACTATAACACAAACAGGCTGAAACGTGCCCCCCTTTCCCCACTTGCTGTGCTGTGGACAGCAAGAAGGAGAGGAGAACCATGGCCTTTCTGGGACCCAGACCTCAGGGTTTCCCAAGCCTGGGCTGTGACAGACTGTAACACCCTCCTTGGGGCTCTGCAGTTCTTGGAGCCTCTGAGATTTTGGACTCCACTGTTCCCTAGCACCTGAAGTAGAAGTCACTTGCGGTACACTGGCTGTGCACAGTGGCTGGACCCCACACTCACTCACTCACACATCTCTCCCCACTGTGTGCCTGGCTCACCATTGGCAGGTGTGGGATCTGGGCCAGTAACATGAACCAAGCGCAGCCTGCTGGGCCAAGTGGGTGGAACAAGCCCAGTGTGTATGAGCAAAACTGAAGCAGAGGCACTACTGGCCACAGTGGTTTCAGTTGGTAAAGTGACACCCTAAGGATCCTGTGACAGTACGCTTTTGAAGAGAGTTCTTTTCTAGGTGTGAAATATATAAATGAAGCATCAAATTTATTGACATATATTATCCTCAGGAAAAGAAAATCAATTTATTTAAATTTTGTGCTAAGTAAAGATGAGAACAATTCTTCCTGGAGAAACAAATTTCTCATCTGGTCATCCCTTAGATTAGAATTTGACTCCATATAAAATCAGAGTAATGCTAAGAATCAAACTATTTCACTAGAAAATAAAACAGGAAGAAACTGATAAACGATGAGAATTAGCATAGAATGAACATGGATTTTAGATTAAGCTTAGAAAAGGAAACAAGCTAAATTATTGAACATCAGATAAATAGTAATGTCTTATGCTTAAATCGCACTTATTTTGTCAGTGACTAGTCTATGTATTTCACACTAATTTATCCCCTATAATAGCCCAATGAGGTAGGTACCCTTATCATCATTCTTTAAAAGTGTGAGGAAATTGGGACACTGAGAGTTTAAGTGGCCTACTCAGTGCTGGTAACCAATGAGCACAGGAGCAAGGTTTGAGCCCAGGCAGTCTGACTTTAGAATGTGAGCTCTGAACCATTGCAGAATACTCTCCCCTGGGCTATGGAGTAAGTTTCCAGTAATTTGATATAATCATTATTCGTTTTTAATGTTTTAATTTCTATTTTGTTTATAACTGAGTAACAGTTTATGGATTAGCTTTATGATATAAACAATTAGAAAATTGTAAAAATATATTAAAACAAATCCAACATACTTTTAGATATTGGGTAGTAGACAGCAGAAGAGTATAATTCTGAGAGAAGGAAAAGAAATATGATGATCCCTATGATAATTCTGGCTTTCTGTCTGAAAACACTGAACTTTGCCCCCAGGGAGGCAAGGAAGAGGAAATAAAGCAAAATATAAAGAACTCACTGAATTAAAGATACAGAGAATCGAAGTTGGAGGAGGTAGAGTAGAGGGAAGTAGAATTTATGGGGTAAAATACAAGAACAAAGGCAGCCATTTAGACAAAAAGCTTCAGGAAGCTGTATATCCCTTGAGTCTTTGGCTTAATAATAATGTATTTAAGTGCAGAGTAATACTACATGTGTCTAAATGGGAACAAAAGATGAAGGAAACAACCTGTGACCAAGGAGCTGTAAATTAAACAGTTACAGGACTGCGGTGGGTTAGAAGAGTTTTTAGTTCTGACCAACCAGAGTGATGAGACCTTTTTCAACAACTAGAATATTCAGTAGAAAACCGTGAAATCCCTTGCCTTAAGAATAGGGCCAATTAGTTCTAGAATAAAGGCTGTTTTACACTTACCTTAACAAAAATTAAAAATTCTCAAAAGGGTTATGCTAATCTACAAATAAACTAACCACTAATAAAATAAAATTCAATTTTCTTAAAATAACAAAATCTAGACATTCAACCACATAAGATTTAAAATGTAGTAAATCCTATTGAAAATTACATAAATATGCAATGATACAGTAAAATCTGGCCTAAAATCAGAAGTAAAATTAGTTAATAGAAATGGAAAATAAATTATAGTGATGATCAAATAAGCAAAGAAATTTGTGTGTTTGTGTGTGTGCATGCATATATATATGTGTGTGTCTATTTAATTTGTATATATATTAATTTTATAAATGTATACACATACATTTGAAGCAGATGAATATAATGATAAGATGGAAATTGTAAGAAATATATAAATAAAAAATAAAAACAAATAGAATTTCTAGAACTGAATAGTATAATAAATGAAATGAAAAATTGTTAGACTTAATAGCAAATTCGACATTACAGAAGAAATGTCAATAATCTTAAAATAAGGTAATAGAATCTATCCTAACTAAAGCGTAGAAGAAAAAGAAACAGAACCTTGGTTATTTGGAAGACGATATTAAGCATCTTAAGGAAAAAGTGTATTATGTCACGGAAGGAATGAATGATATACTTTAAAATATCACATATTATCAGATAATTTCAGTTAATTGCATAAGGAATACATTAAAAAATCACACCAAGGCATGCACAAATTACTTACTGAAAAGCAATAAATAATGATTATAATAAACCATCTTTAAAGCAGCCAGAAAGGAAGGAAACAATTAAGTACAAGGGCGTACAAATAAGACTTATCATTGACTTCTTATGAGAAAGTAATGTATTTATATGTTTGAACTGACTGCAGAAATGCAAAGGTCAACCTATAATTCTGCATCTGTTGAAAATACCATTTGGAAGTAAGAGCAGAAGTCTTGGTCATGCAAAGTTCTGTCCTGTGATAAGCCTGTTTTCACTGTGATAAACCAAGATAGTCTCAGTTCATCACAGGAATACTAAAGTACACATTGTACATGTCTCTATTATATTCATCTTTTTAAAGTTATTGAAAAATAATTAAGGTGTAAGGAACTTATCATATGTAATGTATATAATGTGATGAGTTTTAACAAATGCATATCCATGTGAAACTACCACCGCAAACAATGTAATAGGTATAGCTAGTCCCCAAATTTTATATTTCCCTTTTCTAATCTATTCTTCTCTACCCTATCCACTTTCTTGTGAAATCACTGATCCCATTTCCTGCAACTACAAAGTAGTTTGCTGTTAACATTTTTTTTTTTTTTTTTTTGATGGCTACATAGTAGCTGTATGCACTTATGGGATACAAGAGACATTTTGATACAAGCACACAATGTGTAATAATCACATCGCAATAAATGGGGTATCTATTGCCTCAAGCATTCATTATTTCTTTGTGTTACAAACATTATTCTATTTTAGTTATTTTTAAATGTACAATAAGTTGTTGAGTCTATCACCCTGTTGTGCTATCAAATGCTAGATAATATCAATTTTATTTAACGATATTTTTGTACCCAGTAACCATTCCCACTTTCCTACCCCACTCCACTACCCTTCTCAGCCTCTGGTAACATTATATCCTTCTACTCTCTGTCTCTGTCAGTTCAGTTGTTTCCATTTTTAGCTCCCACAAATCAGTGAGAACATGTGAAGTTTGTCTTCCTGTGCTTGGCTTATTTCACTTAACATAATTTGCTCCAGTTCCATCCATGTTGTTGCAAATGACAAGATCTCATTCTTTTTTAATGTGTGAATACTACCCTGTTGTGTATATGTACCGCATTTTCTTTATTCATTCATCCATCTGTAGATGAACACTTAGGTTGCTTCCAAATTTTGGTCATTGTGAAAAGTGCTGCAATGAACATGGGAGTGCAGATACCTCTTGGATATACTGATTTCCTTTCTTTTGAGTAAGTATATATCTAGTATTTACAATCAGTGTGATTGCTGGATCATATGGTAGCTCTATTTTTAGCTTTTTGAGGAACCTCCAAACTATTCTACATCATGGTTGTACTAATTTACATTTCACCAAGAGTGGAAGAGGGTTCCCTTTTCCTCACATTCTCAGCAGCATTCGTTATTGACTGTCTTTTGGATAAAAACCATTTTAACTGGGATGAGATAATGTCTCATTATAGTTTTGCTTTGCATTTCTCTGATAAACGATGCTGGGCACCTTTTTCATATAGCTGTTTGTCATTTGTCTCCTTTTGAGAAATGTCTATTCATATCTTTTGCCTATGTTTTAATCAGATTAGTACAATTTTTGTTGTGCTGTCTCAAAACAGCTATTTTGAATTCTCTATCTGAAAGATCACATATCTCAGTCACTCTGGGATTGGTCACTGGTGCTGTATTGAGTTTGTTTGGTGAGATCATATTTTCCTAGATGTCCTTGGTGCTTGTGGATATTCGTCAATGTCTAGGCACTGAAGAGTTAGGTCTTTATTGTAATCTTTGCAGTATGGGCTTGTTTGTACTCATTCTTCTCGGGAAGGCTTTCCACATATTCAAAGGGAACTGAGTGATGTGATATAAGTCTTTAGTCACTGCAGCTGTATCTGTATTAGGTGATACCCCAAGCCCAAGAATGCTATGACTCTTGCAGACTCACAGAAGAACCAGCTTGGTGGTCTTGAGTAATATCTGAGATAATTCCCTGGATTACCAACCAGAGACTCTTGTTTTCTTCCATACTTCCCTCCATCCCCACCCCTACACCGCCGCTCCAAAAAACAGTCTCTCTCTCTTTATGCTGAGCTACTTGCAGCTAAGGAAGGAGTGACACAAGCATCCCTGTGGCCACCAGAACTGGGAGTGTGTTGGGTTCAACCTGAAGCTGGCACAGCACTGGGCCTCACCAAAGGCCCATGGCAACCACTCCCTGGCTATCACCAGTATTCACACAAGGCCCAAGGGCTTTTTGGTCATTGGGTGGCAAATCCAATCCAACCAGGCTTGCATCCAAGCTTTCAAGGTGGTAAAATCCCCCCTGCCCAGGGTAGGTCTAGAAATGCCATCTAAGAACCTGGACCTGGAGTCAGGAAACTTAGTAATCTATTTGGTGCTCTATTCTACTGTGACTGAGCTGGTATCCAAGTATTTTAGTCTGTTCTCATGCTGCTGTGAAGAAATACCTGAGACTGGGTAATTTATAAAAAAAAGTTTTAATTGACTCACAGTTTCACATGTCTGGGGAGGCCTCAGGAAATTTACAGTTGTGGCAGAAGGTACCTCTTCATAGGGCAGCAGGAGAGAGAATAGAGCCGAGCAAAGGGAAAACCCATCAGATCTCATGAGAACTCCCTCACTATCGCGAGAACACTGTGGGGGAAACTGCCCACATGATTCAATTATCTCCACCGGGTCCTGCCCTTGACAAATGGGGATTATTACAATTTAAGGTGAGATTTGGGTGGGGACACAGAGCCAAACCATATCACCAACCCACAAGACAAACTCCTTCTCACTGTACTACCCTCTCCTTTCCTCAAGCAGAAGGAGTCTCCTCCAATGGCACCACTGCCCCGTGCCCACTGTGAGTACTACCTGGTTACCTCTGATGTTCACTCTAGGCCTAAGGGCTCTTCATTCAGCTTGTGGTACATGCTGCCAGGCCTGGGTGTCTTCTTTCAGGGCAGTGGGCTTCCCTCTGGCCCAATGTTAGTCCAGAATGCTATCCAGGAGCCAAGGTCTGGAATCAGAGACCCCAGGAGTCAGATTGCTCCCCTAATGACTGTGGTCAAGCTGGTACCCAAGCTGCAAGACAAAGTCTCTTTTACTCTTCCTTCTCCTTTCTTTAAGCAGAAAGAGTCTCTCCCCATGACCACCATAGCTGGGAATGTGCTGGGTCATACCTGAAGTCAGTGAGGTGCTGAGTCTTACTCAAGGCCTGTGGCGAGTAATGCCTGGCTATCATTTATGTTTATTCAAGGCCCAAGGGCTCTTTAGTCAGCAGCTGATGAATCCTGCTGGAATTCTGTTTTTTGGTTCAAGGCAGCAGGTTCCCTTCTGGCCCAGCATATGTATAGTAATGTCATCCCAGAGCTAGAGCCTGGAAAGGAGGCATCAGTACCCTGCCTGGTGCCCTGGCCTACTGTGGCTGAGCTGGTGGTATTAAGTGACAAGACAAAATTCTCTTTACTCTCCCCACTCCTCTCCTCAGGGAAACCCTTTACTGTGATTGATCACCCAATTTTTGTTTCTTGTGAAGGTGCTTTCTTATGTGAATAGTTGTTCAATTTGCTGTCCCTGGGGTGGGGTGGGAGGGAGAATCACTGGAGGGTTCTATTTGACCATCTTGCTCTGCCTCTTCCTCCTAGTTTACATTTTTAAGACTTTTATTTAACTGGAAAAGTTAAATTAAATTTGTTCTGATACTTTCTTGTACCTTGATTTTCTGCATAACAAGCTTCAACCTAACTTAGAAGGTAAACAAACCAAAAACTAACTTAGGAATGTATATGTATTAATCTATCTATATATCTGTCTATCTATATCCATATATGTG
This sequence comes from Rhinopithecus roxellana, assembly GCF_007565055.1. NCBI lineage: Eukaryota > Metazoa > Chordata > Mammalia > Primates > Cercopithecidae > Rhinopithecus > Rhinopithecus roxellana. The sequence goes on from NC_044559.1 coordinate 17,290,403, forward strand.
TGTGTGTGTATATATAGAACATTCATAACAGCTGTATCAGAGCTAATCACAAGCAGCCAAGCTTCAGCTAATCACTAGAAACCAACTGATCAGACGATGTTCTAAGGCAAATGCCTCGCTGTAACCAATCAAGCTCTTTCTGTACATCACTTTTGTGTCTGTCTGTAAATACTCACTGCCCGAGTGTTAGATTGGAACTCTCTGAACCTCAGATAAACTCTGTTAAATTAAATTTGTCTAACATTTTTATGTTAAGAGAATTTATATGCACTCTCACTTTGACTTATTTCATTTAGCATAATCATTTTAAAATTCATCATTGTGTATGTCAATATCTTTTTCCTTTTTAATATCATGTAGTATTCTATTATTTGTATGTACCACAATTTGTTCATATATGTTTTGTTGAAGGATATTTGTTGGGTTTTTTTTTTTTTTTTTTTTTTTTGAGATGGAGTCCTGCTCTGTTGCCCAGCCTGGAGTACAGTAGCATGATCTTGGCTCACTGCAACCTCTGCCTTAAAGGTTCAAGTGATTCTCCTGCCTCAGTCTCCTGAGTAGCTGGAATTACAGGCACCAGCCACCACACCACACCTGGCTAATTTTTGTATTTTTAGTATAGGTGGGGTTTTGCTATGTTGGCCAGGTTGGTCTTGAACTCCTGACCTCAGGTGATCCGCCCACCTGAGCCTCTCTAAGTGTTGAGATTACAGGCATGAGCACCAAGCCTGGCCTATTTGTTGCTATTATAAATAAAGTTACTGCGAACATTCACATAAAAGGCTTTGTGTGAACATATGTTTTTGTTTCTCTTGAGTAAATACTAAAAGTGCAATAACTGGGTCATGTAACGATAATTTGTTTTGCTTTTTAAGAAACTGTATGACTGCTTTTCAAATAGTTGCAATATTTTAATTTCTACCATTAGTACATGAGAGTTCCAGTTGCTCCATGGTGTCACTAACACTTGGTATAGTTAGTTTTTGCAACAGCCCTGACAGTGGAAGTATAGTGATATTTCATGAGGGCTTAAATTTGTATTCTCTTGATAAGCAATGATGTTGAGAATCTTTTTATGAGCCGTTTACTATTCATATATATTATTTAGTAAAGTTTTTGTTCAAGTATTTTGTCAATTTTTATTAGGTGTTTGTTTAATTATAGATTTTGTTTTCATTTTAGATATGTATGGTTTGTCAGATATTTATTTTAAAAAACAAGTTTTTACAACTCTGTGACTTTTCATTTGTTTAATAGTATCTTTTGAAGGACAAGAGTTTTGAACTGTGATTAAGCTCAATTTATATATTTCTCTTGCACTTTTCGTTTCCTATTAGAAATTCTTCAACTAATTGGAAGTCACTAGAATTATCTCCTGCATTTTTCTTGAAACTTTATGATTATAGTCTGTACATTTATATATCTAATATATTTTAAGTTATTTTTGTATATAATGTGAAGTCATAGACAAAATTTGTGTGTTTGCTTGTTTTTAATATAGCTATCCAATTGTCCCAGAACCATTTGTTGAAATAGGAAGTATTCATTATACACTACATTGCCTTGGAATCTCTATCAAATATCAATTTTCTACCTATGTTTGGGTCTATTTCTGAACTCTCATTCTATTCCTTTGACTGATATGTCTATCCTTGTGCCAATGTTGTCTTCATTACTAGAGCATAATAACCCTGAGAATTAAATGGTTCAATGTCTTCCACTTAGTTGTTTTTCAAAATCTCCAGTTTACATAAGGATGCCTTTTCTTGTGAAGGAAAATACTTAGTGCTACTTTCTTCTTTCAAAAAATTTAGACATGTAAATCTGGATGAAGCTGTAGCTGTAAAGATGGAACGCAACTCATTATTTTTGAACACAGAACCTTCCTGAGACTAGGATGGCGGTGACACCACTAATGGCTTTCCACAATTCCATGCTATACAATCCAGGTAATCATTAAGGAAAAACTAGTTAACAAGGTCAACTAGTTACCTGGACTAACATTTATAGTCAGTCACATAGACAGCTAAAAGAATAATCAGTTACCTGTGTTTCAGCATATTAAAAAAATGCCCCAGAGTATGAGAAGGGCATCTCTTTTCCCATGATATATATATGCTTTTCTGGTTTTCTCTAAAATTGACATCTGGAGATACTATTTATGTGGGAGCAGAATTGCTGGATGAGATGGGGCAGCTTTCAGTTAAAAATAGGAGCCAAGAAAGACTTTAGGAAAACTAGAAGGCCCTTTCTAGTTGTAGTCATATAGTTCTTAGATTGCTCTTGGGATAGACCTTTACAATAACTTAGTATTAAACTTCATTTTACCTGCTGGCTTTTTAAAAAGTAATTAGTCTCAAGCATGTGCATATATATATATATGTATGTATATATGTATATATTTATATATATACACACAAACACAAATCTATATCTATATCTATATATATCACTACATTTTTTGTTCAATGGTTTGCTGATTTTGCATTTTTAATTTTTAATCTTAGATTAATAGTAATACTGTTTATCTTGCTTTACTTCATATAGTTGTTGTAAAGATCAAGAGGTAGTATATAAAAAAGAACTATATAAATTATAAAATAGCATGTATACACAGCAATACATGGTAAAGTGACAAATAAACAATAAGTATTCTAGAAATAGTGATAGGACAGTTCTGGGTAGTTTGTAAAAGTGCTGGGTATTTTTTAACCCACTTTTAACATTCTTCAGTACACTGACATATAGTATTGGGGTATATGTAAGATAAAACTGAGTGTGATAATAGAGCTGAGATTATGTATAAGTTTCTCTTTGGAAGGTTGGGAATGTCTGCCTGAAGGTTTATATTGCAGAAGATTTTGAGGTTTTCTCAGTACTCTGCATGAAAGTGTTTTTTAGTAAATTAATGATGTCTTATACATGGGTGACGGATGGGAGTACTGCATATTTTTCATTCATATCATAGTTTATTTTCATTTATTAGATTATGTATCTCCTTTCTTTATTCTTAAATTCTTAATCTTGCATTCTTGGTGTTAGATTCCATATAATTTCATGAGACAGGTAAAATCCATCATTTTCAAAATTTTCAGTGGGGCTAAATTATCAAGCTTTTGGTTAGCACAGTATCTTCTGAGCCTGCTTTTATGTTATGATCAGTCTATCAGCTCACCAGTGGCCTTTCCTTCGGAGGACATGCTCTTATTTATACAACATCAATTTTAGAAAATCGCCATAATTAAAAAGTTCTACTGGGGCCTGTATCACTTGAGGATTTTATTACAACAGCATAAATGCCTTTTCCCTCTCTCTAGTATGTTTTGAATACAAATTTAAGTGGTTATCTCTGAAGGGGAAAGAGAGAGCCTTCTGAAGAGATGCTGCTTAGATGAAAGGAATATAAGACTCAGGGCTTCTCTAGAGAATTGGCTCAAACATATTCACCTCTGTCTTGAACTGTTACTTTCAAATCCAGCCCATGTGCTCAGCAAATGAAAGGTTTTGCCACTGAAAAAGGGGTAATGGACATCCAGGGATTTTTCATGAATTCAGTGAGGAAAACAACTGCCTGTTCTCAAGGGTCATCATTACTGACTTCCATTGTCACATAGCCAACATTACAGTGTTGCATTTCTGATTGGTTCCAAAACTGGACAATATCCCAAATCATGATTATAAAGAAATAGTGGCAATAGAAGCCCATCTCTGTATTTTCTCTTTCTAATTGTGATGGCTTATGAAGATCCTGGCCTTAAGTCTAACTCTGAAATCAGCAGAAAACAGTGCTTTCTTTTCTGGAACAGGAGCAATGAGTGATTGGAGTGGGTATAAAAATTACTCTCTGCTTTATGATGTGTGGATTAATGAAAATATTAAACCATTCTAATGATAGATAAGGAAATTATATCCACTGTTGCTGAAAGAAATAAAACTATTTAATCATAAATTAAAGAGATCTAAAACTGTGCAAGCTCACCAATAGTGCATGGACATCAAAGAGGTACAATTTTATAGCTTATTATGTACCACCTTAATTTGTTAACATTCATCATTTTTTTTTCTGCTTCATTACTGTCAGTGTTATTCCCAAAAACTTATTGAAAACAGCATTTTTTGCGGAAAGTAAGAATAAATATGGGTCAGGCTATTAGCACTTTTAAGAGGAATGCTATTAGGAAATAAAATTTCTCTATTTTATTAGCATGTTGCACTGTTAATTTTTATTTCCATTGACATTCACATCTAGCAGCTGTACCCAAAGCTCAAATGACATAATTTACTGCTCAAAGATTAAATCTGATTTTTAATAAATGGTTAGACTGTGGATCCAGAAAATATAATTCTTAAAATGTCACAGCAAGAATATCACTCCTCATATTGGTAAAACTCTAGGGAATTTTTTGATTCATCAGCAGAGGCTATCACAGTCTAGTGTCATAAACAGTCAATGCAAGAATATCTTTATTGGGTATCTTTTTTCTACTTCTTTATGTCATTTGTGCTTTCCACTGGTGCAACTCGATAATGCCTTTCCAAAGGCCTTGCACCCTGTATTTTTCACTTCTTGCTCCGGAGCGACTCCAATGCCAAGACACAGGATGATGGCAGAAAACTTCTGAACATTTATACATGTACAATCTGGAGGTATAATCTGGGAATGCAGGATTGGTAATCTACAGTTACTCTTGACAAATCTGTGATGAGAGTCACTGAATAATTGCTTCCGCCTCCCATCCCCTGAGACAATATCCCTCTCACCCCTCTCTCAGGAATGGCAAATGAAAGGCTTGTTTGCTAATCCTTTCTATTCTATTATTCATCATTAAAGAAGTTTATTTTCACACATGGCCTCAGAAATTCATGTGAAACGATGTTCTCGGCCGGCATTGTCAAGTGATTGGAATTAGTATCTTTGCCTGAACTCATTTCCCAGTGTTCTAATAAAAATTAAATTCATAGTTAATCATAGACTCTGTCTTTCATTCTGTAATCACTGATTCCTATAAACACCTGAGAACTAAGGCTTCACCCATGTGATAGGCAGTGCAATCACGGCTGCGACATGGAGGCGGGAGAGGAAGCTGGGCTTGCTTATGTACTTACTGACTGACCCTTCTTATACTAATCTTGTGGAAATAATAGGAAAGAAATCTATACCTCAGGATAACAATAATCAGTATTTAACCATGAGTTAAAGAAAAGTAGATGAAAACAGTCATGTTGAATGTGCAAATTACAGAAACCTACCTATGAAAGGTATTCAAGAAAAATCATGGCCAAGTGAAGTCCTGCTGCTAAGTTTCTGCTCCACCACTGAATCTGACATTTGAGTTCAGAATCATTTGAACCATTGAACAGTATCCCTCCTGTTTTCAAATTTTTGAAAGAAAGGTTTAGTGGCGATTATCCTGTGTCTCCCAGGCATTGTGTATTGTGCGTGTGACAGTGGCTACTCTCTCATTCATTCCTTGGATGAGCAATCCTGAAAATGTCTCTAGCAGCATTGATTACCAGTGCTTCAAAGTAGTGGTAAACTTGCTCACATAACCTTGGACTGGCTTTCCCTGTTACTGCATTACTACTCAGTTCCCACACCCATTCCTCAGGGTTATTTCCTGAAATAAATTAGCTACACACAAGACCCTATTTGTCAGGCTTTATGTTTTAAGAGAAACTAAGTAAGGCAGATGCTTAATGATTTGCATATTTCATGACTATTTTAAGGAGTACAAGTAACAGAAATATAACTCAAATTAATTTCAAGCAAAACACAATAAGCATTAGTATTTGCTCACATATAATAATAACTGAGGAAAGCTGTCTAGGAACTCAGATAAATTTATTAGTGTTGGCCTCTCTTGATCGTTCAGATTTGCTGTGTGTGTGTGTATGTGTGTTGGCTTCATTCAAAAACATATCCCTCAGCCACAGGTAATCTCCCATGGCCACAGGTTTGTACTTTGTTAATTTCTAAATCTAGTGGAAAAGTATGTTCTCTTTTCAGTATTTTCAACAGAAGGTATAAAATTGAGTATCTTTTCCTCAGGTTGGACTTACTCTCTTCATGTCTTATACTGTGGTCAGTGAGATGTGATGCTCAAGTTAGATATTCCCGAACTGCATGTCAGTCTCTATAGCTAAAAATAACCAAGGCTTTCCCATCTTAATATGGTTTGAGAGTATAAAAGTAGTTGTTCAACAAGTAAAATCAGAATGTTATTGCCATTAGAAGTGAAGACGAATGATGGGCAGACAAAAACAACAAAAGACACAATATGGCTTTATCATCTCATTTATACTTCACAGCCCCTTTGACCAACAGAACACTGTGAGTTTGTACCTCTCTAACCCTGCCCACATTCACTAGAAAGCACCCAGAAATCTCCAGCTTTTTCTCTTGCTTCATTTACTTTGATTCGTCTGGCTAACAGGCATCATTTTACAAGCATTCTATTAGTGTTGATGTTTGGCTCAGCGCTTTGGTGTATTTGAAGGGTTTCTCTCCAGTCTGATGACATCTTCTAAGTGTTCACTGCAGGATTTCTCCATTTTCCTACAGGGCCATCACTCTTAAGAATGCGCACACATCATCAATATTCTTTTTCAATGGTTGTCTTTATTGTGTGTGTTCAAGCACTGAAAGGAACCTATTGAGGTCATCAGACTCTCCTTGATGTGTTTCACCTCCAAGGGAGAATTTGTGATAAACAAAGGAGTAAGATGTGACATTCTGACAGTGTAGTTTATCAGAGCTAACAAGATAGATATGGTGGGATAATGGAATAGACATTGTGGTAAGAGGAAAAGAACAAGTTTTTGAAGATATGGACCTTACTTTCTCATTATCTTTATAAAAGACCATCAAGTTTCCACTTAGGAACTTGTGTAATCATCTTAGCTTGGACTTCAAGTTAAGAAAAAGAATAAAAACCCAGAGGGCTGATTTGGTAGTTCTGCAGCTGTGCTATGGTTATATTTCATATAATATTACTTGTCTCAGGCAATTTTCTACTGACACATGCCAAAGACATTGCAAATCAAAATGACATTAAAAATTAGGTTGAACAGTGCTACTGAATAGTAACTTGGGGGTGGTCTAATTAACTTTTTGGCTTGTTGCTAGACCGCTGGATTTACTTCAAATCCTTATTATTTAGCTTTCTATCTGGTGTAACACTGTCCACACAAAAAAAGAAAGAATAGAATATATTGAAATCAGGGCAACAGGACCTCCTATGGTGAGAAAATTGCTCAGAAAGGATATTCTATGAAGATGAGCTTGGAGAGACATTGTCAAATAGATAGTGGATTAGAATTCAGTATGAGCAGATAGTCAGCCTGGACCAAGTCCTAGCAACTGACGAAAATGTCTCACTCTCTAAAGGACTTTGATAAATTATCTTTGTTTATTTTATTTTATTTTTGAATTTACTTTCCATTTTTGAATTTACCAGAAGGTCTTCCCTTATTCACCCATTATATGTACCACACGATCTTTTGGTAAATGGTACTTAAGCAATGATTTCTCTATGTCATAATTCTCTGAATAGTGTAATGGGCAATTTATTATCTAAAATTAATTCCTTAGACCATGAAAAGAAATAGGTACAATTTTTCCCATGAAGCTTATATGCCTGCCACAGAACTGATACAAAAATATTTATTTTTTTCAATTAAATTAATCAAAAAATTAATTTATTTCAATTATTATTTCAATATTTCAATTAAATATTCAATCAATATTTCAATTAAAAATTGAAAAAAACCTTTCATTTCTATAGAGCTCTGAGTGTCATATTTGTGTCTTAAAATTCCTTTCTGTGATCCTAAAAGTTGATGAAGGTCATTTGACCAAAACTCCATAAGGGAGAGCTTTAGGATATCTAGTGTAATGACTGTGTCTAGTAAGAATGGAAATATTTTTAAATTAATTAGTAGATGAACCCTTCACTGGTCCCAGGTCTTTGAGAAAGACATCCCTGGGTTGCATAAAGTTTAAATTAAAATTGCAAGTTTTCTAAAGTAAATGCTTTAGAAAATGAATGGCAGGGGGCTACAGTCAAGAAAAAACCTGTCTACAGTTTATCCAAGCTATGGGGAAGGATAAGGCCCTATAGACTACCCCTTACTCTTTGGTCAGGATTGAGAGGGGGCTAAACTATTTTATGGCCTTCATATGGTGCAATTCTGTCTTGTCCTTGCTGTTTCTCTCGTGTTGAATTTTTCTGTGTTCCCTTGGCGTTAGCCTTATTAAACAGATTCCTCAGAGGTTAAGAATGAGGTAAACAAAAATGTTATGGCTCTTTTCAGTGAGGTGGAGTTCCAGGAGAAGTGATTAGGAAGTCTTGAGTGAAAAATGCTAATAACCACCTCTGGGTCCCTTAAGTATGAAGTCTCGAATGTGTCTCCTTACTTCCTTTCAATTCTAACATGAGTTGCTCTTGGAATTTTGTGCCTCATTAAAATTTGTTCTACAAACTTTGGTGGAATTCAGAAGGCTTTTTATAACATTTGACGAATTAAGAAAACCTGATAAAGTTCTCATTGATTTTTTTTTAGTTTTAGAAAGTTTCAAGCCAAGTGTTGTGGTGTGCATATATAGTCTGAACTACTCAGGAGGTCGAGGAAGGAGGATTGCTTGAGTTCAGGAGTTCAAGACCAACCTGGGTGGGGGAAAATATATATATGAAATTTATATTTTCCCAAAAAAATGTTGGAAGGAGAGGCCATGTTGAGGATATCATGTCTAATATTATCTTGAACATTATCAACACATTTATTTAGAAATCACTGTATGCCAGACACAGTGCTTACTGCATTATATTCATTATTTCATGTAACTCTCTGATAATCAAGCAAGATAGCTTTTTAAAATCTTAGTTTTATACATTGTAAAAAACCATGAAGCATAGAGAGAGGTTTACCAATTTTACAAAGCTAAGAAGTAATTAAAGCAAATTTTCAACATCAGATTTTTTTGATTTAAAAGCCAAGTCTCCTTTGCAATGTGATACCCTTACCTTCATATGAACACAATAATAATCATAATGACTGGGTCATTTTACAGCCATAATAAAAATGTAGTCGTACTTCTAGCATATGTTTTTTAATGATCTCCTCTTACTCTCCTCGTATGCATTCACAGTGCTCATTAAAACTAATCTTTCATATCTTAGTCACCCTATGGAAATAGGTCTAGCAACCTATTAATGACAAGGTTTTCATATCCGGGATTTAATCTTCAAAATGTTTTCCTTAGATACTCAAGTGCTTTAAACTTTTCTTATTAAGAAGCTTCTAATTCTCTCCTTCTCTGTGTGCTGTTTAATCTATAGAACTTCCAGGACTTTAAATGTTCCATTTATTCATACGTATCACTAAAATACTTAGCTTCAGCAATTAATGCATAGAAAGCACAAGCACCGTAGAAACAAATGAGCTTATGTTAATAATTTGAAGACAATTTTAAAAAATACATGGGACTATTTTTTTGAGACAAATATATTTAATGATGGACCAAACATGATTATTATTTCCATTTCTTTACCAAAAGGTTTGCCTGATCATTTTCCATAAACACAACTCAGAGAAAAGGAAAAAAAAAAATTAACCTTCGGTCAGTTGCCTGGAGATCTTTGACAGGTGCTCATCCACCTACTGAGTTGACTGTACCTAACATGCTCCTCGACGTTAACCCACAGAGATTTTTAGAGATCAAAATCATAGGCAAGACTACTGGAAATAATTTCCATGTGCTGTCTTGCTCGCATATGTTTATTTAATTTCCTTCCAAACATTTCTCTATGACCTTAGGTTTACACATTTAAAAATGAAAACAGAAACTTTTACATTTCTATTCATTGTAAGGAAAGAAATGCTGAAAGGATACTTTTAAAATAGCAATGGTTCTAATTATCATAGAAATGCAAAAGGAGCAAAATTCAAGTATCAGCACCAAGTAGACTGTCATATATACTTCTGTAGTGTCAGTACACACCAACTCTGACTTTACAAACCTGGTCACAGTGTTAATAAAGAAATGACAGTGTAGGCTCTCTTTCTCAAGAAAAGTATATCTAAAGGTATCATACAAACACACGTATTATGTACGGCATATAAATTCTGTCTTCTATGTTATAATGTTTGTGCTTTTTAGCTTAAGCTATTCTGGTTAGGTTTTTGTCACATGTAGACAAGATATTCATAACTAACATAGTCTTGAAAAATGAAAAAACTGGCCATGATGTGGTTGAAGTCAGGGAGAGGGCTCATCATCAGAGAACTTTGAGGAACAATGGAAAGGATTGCCCTTTTTTTCCTTCTCATTTGCAGAGAAGCAACTTCTTTGTCTTTCATTAGCTAATCAATAAAACAGAGTCTGGAGTTTTACATCTGTAAATGGGACCTCGCAAAGTTCTAAGTTAAGCAAAGGAACTGAGATCTATGAAAAAGATTAAAATAGGCTAAGACTAATATTTATAATGAAGCTTCCAAAGTTAAAATGTTCCGCTTTGTTTTATTTAGAGATATTAAAGTGTCGTGAAAATTGGGAAAATATGCAAAGAGATGTATTTTTCAATAACAACATCATTTATTTAACTTGCAATGGCTGCTTTATGATTCCTTTTATGGATATCACTTCACATATTGCTACTTTGAAAACAGCAGCTGCCTCTCTCTTTTTTTAATTAACTAGTCAGTGAGCCTTTTTTTTTTTTCTTTCTGTTTTTCACTTTCCCTACAGTCCAAATTTTCATGTCAAAAGAAGAATCCTCTCACCCTGAATGGACATAAAACCAGAGATAGTGACATAACTGATTATCTTCTGGAAGGAATAATATGCTTTTATAATGATGCATTTAATGACATATTTTCCAGATCTCATCTCACACTGAAGCTGAAAACAATAACTCACCTGTTCTCAAAAAAACTCACATCTTTATTAAAATTAAACCTTTCTTTTTTTAGGTCTGGGTTCAGATGGTCATAAATTATACTAAGAAAGGTGATGGGTAGAAAATAAATGCAACTGAGTTGATAATAAAGATGATCCTTTCCCATTCTCCATAGATTTCCAGCTCTGTGTGGGCAGTAGTGAAACAAAGACTCCAGATGTATAGACACATAAATAAGCTTCCTAGTAATAAATCTTTATTGCTACAAGATTGAGACAGAGCCCAGATTGCTCAGATAAAATTTTTTGTACAGCAATTTCCTCAAAGTCATAAGGAGGAGATGCAGGTTGGGTGAACAGAGATGGTGGTTACCCTTGCCTATGGGCACCTCTCTTCTCAGAATTGTTGGAAATGGAGGGAAAGATTGAAGAGAATCCTCACAATTATTACATAATTTAAGGAATTGATTTTAAAGAAAGGTATCAGACACTAGTTATTCAGATAAGTTTAAGAATCTAGGCTGGGAGCGGTGGCTCAAGCCTGTAATGCCAGCACTTTGGGAGGCCGAGGCGAGCGGATCACAAGGTCAGGAGATCAAGACCATCCTGGCTAACACGGTGAAACCCCGTCTCTACTAAAAAATACAAAAAACCAGCCGGGCGAGGTGGCGGGCGCCTGTAGTCCCAGCTACTCCAGAGGCTGAGGCAGGAGAATGGCCTAAACCCGGGAGGCGGAGCTTGCAGTGAGCTGAGATCCGGCCACTGTACTCCAGCCTGGGCGGCAGAGCGAGACTCGGTCTCAAAAAAAAAGAATAATCTAGAGTAGAGTAGAAGTGAGAAAATGAATCAAAAAAGAGGGCTTTTTCAACATAAACTGGTGATCAGCATTCAATATTTTTGAGCTGGCTGTGCATCTGGACATAGATTCAGCCATAGGAACATCCCTTTGACAAGGTGAATCAGATGCTGTAGAATGAGTAACAAGAGTTATTATTGAAGGTCCCATTTTTTGTCAGAAATGCCACTCAATGGATGTTGAAAGAACTACGATAGTCGCACAAGATATCTTCTAACCACGAAACCAAAATTTGAGGTGTGTTTCTTTTTAAAGAAAGACTTGAGATGTGATAGATCATTTCTTTTAACCTATTTCATTCTCATGACTTTATGTCTCATGACACATTGTCTCTCATGGTGAGAGAGAGAAAACAGAAGAAGAAATTGAAAGAGCCAAGGGAGGGGAGGGTAAACAGAAGTACTGTGAGTCGTAAAAAAGCATGAGAACTGGCTGGGCACGGGGCTCACACCTGTAATCCCAGCACTTTGGGAGGCCGAGGCGGCTGGATCACGAGGTCAGGGTTCGAGACCAGCCTGACCAACATGGTGAAACCCTGTCTCTACTAAAAATACAAAAATTAGCTGGGTGTGGTGGCGGACGTCTATAATCCCAGCTACTCAGGAGGCTGAGGCAGGAGAATTGCTTGAACCCGGGAGGCAGAGGTTGCAGTGAGCCGAGATCGTGCCACCATACACTCCAGCCTGGGCGACAGAGTGAGACTCTAAAAAAAAAAAAAAAAAAAAAAAAAAAGCATGAGAACTTGAGCATCAGTGCTCCAGGAAAAATTAGGTTGAAAAAACTGACTTAAAAGGGAAAAAAGAAAAAGAGGTGCCTCAAAATGGCCACTCATGGTCTATGGATGTGATAATTTGTAAACTGGGAAAAAATGTTACTATTTAGTCACCTACCATAAACTTCCTCAAAGTGAGAACTATAGCTGAAAAGCTGAAGTCACTGTCTCACTGTTGATAGCATGCATCTCTGCTCTCAGTTGGTCCTGTTTGGAAGTACTCTTTCTTTGTTTTTACTGTCTCCCAAATTATTATAACTAATCATCTACCCTTCCACAATTTTTACTATTGTGAAAGAAGTTTAATTCAGTGGTGAAGTACATCAGTCATATACAGTTGGGTAGGCTAACCAGCCACTTATAAAGTCAGTGACTTTCAGTCATCTCTTAATCCTTCTCTGAAAGTGTATCTTTAAAATATGGCAAATAGGAGTAATTACAGTATATCAAGAATAATATGATTAACTTAAATAATATATGTAAATTTCTTAGTATGGTTATTGTTAAATTTTCAAGAAATGTTAGTTATTATCTGTTGAAAGAATAGTGACAGGAAAGCCTTTGGGAAAATAATTTGAGAACTCTACCACATTTCAGTAGCTCCTATCATGGACCCTGCTTGAGATCTTATGTTTAGACACTACGGATCTTTTATTTTTCAATCTCATTGTCCAAATTCATGTAAACACAGTGCTTTCTACTTCCTGAACATTGGTTCGAACTAGTAAAGCTAGAGAAAATTAATTTTAGCAATATGAGAAGATAAAATTATTAGTAAACAGCTTTGAAAACCTGAAAAGAGAGCTATTTCTTGTATTACACACAAAATCTGTATTTGACAGAGGCCCCTTTATCTTTAGGGGCTTTTTCCCAACTATACAGATTCATCATGCCATATGTTTTAGGAGTGTGTCTGAGAGCACTTCACACTGGCTCGAGAAACCTGAAGAGAAACTTAAACAGTCTTGGCATGGAAGAAGATAAATCCACATTCAATAGCCATAGTCATGGATAAGCAAAGGATTTGAGGATAGTCAACTTTCTATGAGGGGGAGAGGGAAGAAAGCATGCTGTACTGGAAATGACTTTGTAACTACCAGTAATCCTGGGTTAGCATTCCAAACTTGTCTTCTACTAGCTACTTAGCATTAAGCTTATTTCGATCTCTCTGAGCATCCATCCGTCCATCTGTAAAATGTAAATATTAATATCTACCTCATGGTTATTATAAGGATTAATAAGAATGTTTTTTAAAGCATAAGCATCATGAAGAGGTGAGAGAGTTCTAGAAGGATGTCCACAATGACATTATGTGTCAATCGTATGCCTCCCATTGACTTTGACTGCAAAAGCTGAGTGTAAGCAATGTTACTGAACAATATACTCAAGCCTAAGAAAATAACTGGATCCTGGGGAAAAACTTATTCTTTTCAGCATTTTTACACTTAGCCTCTCTTTATTCTCATCCGTAATCTGCCCTGCTTCCCAACTTTCCAAATGAAATTTTACTGCTGCCTCTAAATTCTAAAACATATATATTGCCAGTTTAGACAGGTTCAGAAATGTACAGACTTGCTCCATAAAAATATCATATGGATTTCAGAAATCCTATATGAGAAAAGTTTATTAACTTAAATTCAGTGTCTGTCTGTGGTCCAATTAACACTAATAGGTTCGGCATAGAAACAATGACTTCTAGGATTTCAATGCTAGTATTAGGGGCCAACTGGAGGTATATAACCATTTTTAAACTATTTTAACATAATAAAGAAAAACTGAATATAGGGATATATGCTGGAGATAATCATTATCAAGAAGTCACCAAGTGCTGTTTTCCTCCACATTTATAAGGGCATAGTAATAGGGACCTTTCCATCATTTATTCCATATTTTCATTGCAAACCTGAAAATACCCAATTATTAATTTAGAGTAAGAATTTATCTCAAAGATCATAGTAATATAATACTTTTTCTTCTCCTTATATTCACATTAAGGGTCTTACCCAAAGGTTATGCCCTGAAATCCAGTTACCTAAAATTCAATGTTATTTCTCTTTTGTTCTGTAATCTTTCATTAAGACTTTATTGATCTCCTCATAAGTGATTGAAGAAATGGGATAATATTTATCCACATATTAAAAGAGAAATGCCATTTCTCATTCTCTATGTTCTTCCCTTCACCACCCAAAGGTAAACTTTTTAATCAGTTTTACTTCATCACCTAAATATTATATAAATATCTAACTATTATTTGAGATTTTGCATTGACAAATTTTGAAAAATGAGCTAAATTTATGTTTCTACAAATCATGTAGCTGGCATAATACAGATGAGTATTCACAAGATTGAATAACCTTAGCAGATGCTACAGGAGACTTGAGTCATTTTTTTGTTCTCCCCTAACCCAAATTTGTCTTCTTGACTCCATCGAGTCAGTTCCTTCTGAATCTCATGTGCAGGCTATTATCCATTAATTGTGATCCTGGTAGGCTGAATAATAGCTCCCCAACACATCCATGTTCTAATCGCTGGAATCTGTGAACGTTTTCCTTATATGGAAAAAGAAGTGTTACAGTTGTAAGCAAAATAAAGGTTTTGAGATAAGGAGATTTTCCTGGATTATATGAGTGCATCCTAAATATAATCACAAGTGTCTTTATAAGAGAGGTAGAGAGAGATTTGTGTACAGAACAGAGAGTAAGATTTAAGACAATAGAGGCATGAAGTTGAAGTAGTTTGACCACAAGCAAAGGCATGTCAGCCAACACAGGAAGCTGGAAGAGACCAGAAATTAATTCTCCCTTGCAGCTTCCAGAGATAACAGTTCTGTGGAAACCTTGATTTTTAGTATCATAAGGTTAATTTTGAACTTCTTTTCTCTGCAACTGCAAGCAAATAGATTTCTGTTATTGTAATCTAAAAAAATTGCGGTAATTTGTTACAGTAGCAATAGTAAACAAACATGCTGCTGGTCTGGATTTGTGTTTAGAATAATTCTAAGGGTTTTCCAAAACCCAGAAATAATTTGCAAATTTATTGGTTTTAATTGTCATAGATTAGGAAGAAGTGTAACAGTATTTTTCCCATCTATGTTTAATTTCTGCATATTTCAAGTGATACTGTGGGATGGACAAAATTTTTAATGATTATATAGATTAGATGTCAAAAAATCTGAAAACTCCTGTTACCATGCTGTCATTTACTACATAAATAGTAGACCCTTGACATTCTGGAGAGATATATTCAGACATTTCTGCAAACCACTAGTCTTGGTATTGTTGCTAAAAGTTTGCTAAGCACTGTTTCTGTTCCATGCATTTTTTTTTTTTTTTTTTTTTTTGAGACAGAGTCTTGCTCTGTCGCCCAGGCTGGAGTGCAGTGGCACAATCTCGGCTCACTGCAAGCTCCACCTCCCGGGTTTAGGCCATTCTCCTGCCTCAGCCTCCCGAGTAGCTGGAACTACAGGCGCAGGCCACCAGGCCCGGCTAATATTTTGTATTTTTAGTAGAGACAGTTTCACCATGTTAGCCAGAATGGTCTCGATCTCCTGACCTTGTGATCCACCCGCCTCGGCCTTCCAAAGTACTGGGATTACAAATGTGAGCCACCGCGCCCAGGCTCCATCCACTGTTCTAAATACCTTAAACAAATGCTTTCTCTTTTTCATCCTCACAGCAGTCCCATGACTTAAGTTCAGTAATTATAACCCTGTGAGCCTGAGAAAACGGAGGCTTAGAAGAATTAAGTAATGTGCTGAACCACACAACTAGTAAATGGAACTGGCATTCAAGCACAGGCAGTTGTACACCACAAGTCTTAACCTCTGTGTTGCAGAGTCTCCAACGTGTAGGGAACCTAAAAATAATTGAGACAAGACGGAAGGGCCACTGAGTAGGCACAATCATAAGCTGCCTAACTTGCTCTTTTATGCCAGTCTCACAGTTACCTTTATTCAATTTATTCAATTTACCTACGTTCAATTCAATGTAGCACTCTGCATACACTGTCTTATTTAATCTTCACAACAATCTTATAGCTTAGCTGTGATTTTTACTAAATCTTTACTTTTAGGGTATTTAGAAAATATTTTAAAACTCTGAAATCGTAAACATCAATGGACTATCATAGCACAAGTATCTTTTATTAGTACATTTACAATTAGATTAACTCTTGACAACGTAACAGTAGAAACTAGTAGGCAAGATTATTATCATTTCCAATGATAGAAAATGTTAGTAAAATTTTTTAAAAAACGGTTCAAGGTACATGGAATGTGAATGTATGTGGTAAAGCTGTATTTATCTTCCCTTATGCTCAAATAACATCCTGTTCCACTTCACTGTACCTAACTTATATTTACAATATATTATGTAGTTAATTTTTCTTTTGTACATTATTTGTTATTTATTTTAAAGGCTTATATTATCAAATGAAGGAAATGCCATGTCAATTTGAAAAAGCCAAGCAAAGAGTCTCCCTTCTTCCCAGAGCTGGACTCATGGGGCAGCACCAGGGGCTTGGTCATGTCATTCTCAGTGTAGAAAAACATTGATATATTTGTAAAATATCTAACTGCTCCTCTGGCAAAAATGTAGGATGATACAGAACCTAGAAAAGAAAGAAGGAGGAATGCTTCAGGGAAATTAATATTTTACTTTAAGGTTTAAATTATCTTTGCATTAATAGAGTTGTTTGATTCATAATTCACATATTGAACTCAGTCAGCTTTGAATTTGTAATTGGATGTGGGCCAGCATGATTTCTTTATTGCTATGTTATAAGAGATTTAAACATTAGCATTTGTTTGTTTATTGTGTTCTTTTTTTTCTTATTTTTGCATTTTCTCTTTTTTGAGAAAGAAGGCGAAATAATAAATTATAATTCAGGTCGTGGGTTTTTAATCCTATTTCATCATTTTTTAGTTTTATAATCTGAGATGATTGATATAGCTTCTCTGCCTCATTAACAACAAAAAGAATGGGGAAAAAACACTGTCCCTGTCTACATGAGGGAGGGGTGTGTGTGTGTGTGTGTGTGTGTGTGTTGGGCACTGTAAGTATTTTACTATTACAGGTAGTCAGGCATGAGCAGGGCAACAGAGGGCTCTTCCCCCCACCCACTAGAAATGTCAGGTGATGGTTTGGCGGTTATATCATTGCCTCTCTAGAGGTGATAAATTGGCAGCCTGTACCGTGGAGAGGTCATTTCCTGATGGTCCACACCTATTAACATCAAAATATTAATTGAATGTACACCCCAGGAAGAACCAACTTCCTAGGCGTGAACATGAAGAGACAAAAGTGGTGAAGTATGATCTTCTGGGTACATCCCTCTGGAAAAAGGGAAGAAAGCCTCAGATTGGAAGCATATCACTCCCTAAACACACTGCAGGTGCTCCATTCCCAAGGGTAAGGAGAACACTGCACAAGAGGAAAGCGCACCCTAAAGGAAGAATCGTGGGAAAGAGGTGCACCTATAAAAGTCCTAGGATCACGGTTCAGTGGGGCACTTGAACATCTCTCTCTTTAACCTTCATGAACCCTCTTGGATCTCTTCCAAGTGAACTTTCCTTTCTTTTCTGCTCTAAGGCCTTTTAAACAAACTTCCACTCCTGCTGTGGAACTCGCCTCAGTCTCTTTTTCTGCTTTATGCCCCTCAGTCAAATTCTTTCTTCTGAAGAGGCAAAAATTCAAGTTGCTGCCGATGCGTAGGGATTCGCAGCCAGTAACTCGACATAACTCCGATCTCTTCCACCGGTAACATTATGAGATGATGAAGTGATTTATTTCTGTTCTGAACTCACATAAAACATGTTTTTCTTTATCTTTCTTGCCATAGACAGAGTCTGTCACTTTGTCTTATTTTTTCTCTATGACTGCAGTGTTTCTTCAGGGTAAGATGGTCTTCTGCCATTGTAGCGGTGCTTATCCCAAAGTACGTGCTTGATTAATGTACTGGGAAAGAAGAGGGGACAAGAAAAAGACAAAGATAGCATATTTATTGATTGATTCATTTCTTCAGTGCAACATTTCATATGTATTAATATTCATATAAATTTATAGTCACACATGTGAAAAGGCCATGTCATGTAACAGCTACATAGCCTTGTGATTTTCAGCTGGTAACTTAGCATGATTTGGGCTTCATCCTTTGCATAGTAAGCGTGTTGGTTTTATGACTCAACTTCTGAGTCTGTTCTTCAGTGTGTAGCTTCCAGTAAGTGACTTTCAAAGGATGAATCTAGGAAAATTTAGGTGGTAGAGTCCACCAATTGATCAAAAGTGATGGAAAGGCAAGTTTGGAGGTGACAGGCCTTTTCTCAGCGGCTCTGTAAGCATTTTTATTTTGCTAACAACATAGAGAATATGACAGGCAGAATATTGTCCCCACCACAAAACTGTTCATGTCTTAATCTTGGAACTTATAAGTATGTTACTTTACATGACAAAAAAAAAGGCTTTGAAGATGTAATTAAATTAAAGATTTTGAGATAGGGAGATTGTTGCAGCTTAGCTGGTATGCCCAATGTAATCATAGGGTCCTTATAAGAGGTAGGGGTCAGAATTAGCAAAGGAAATGTGAAAGCAGAAATGGAGGTCAGAGTGTGAGATTGAGAACCAGGGAATATGGGTAGCCTGTCGAAGTTAGAAAGGCCAAGGAACCAATTCTACCTTAGAACCCCCAGACAGAGCACAACCCTGCTCACACCATCAATTTACACTGTAAGACCTGTTTTGACTTTCTCACTTCCAGAACTGATCCTAAATTGTTGATCTTCGTTTCTTTCTATTAGACTGTGTATTTCCTGAGGGCAGTATTCTTATGTGGTTAATCATTACATCCTCCTCAACATCCAGGACAATGCTAAACAAAAGGAGAGGATTCAATAAATAGCAAAAGAACATATATCAATAAATCCCCCCAACTCCTGCCCAGGGAATTGATATAGTCACAGTCATGGATGTTTTCGAGTAGATGGATAGGGTCAGAGAAACAGGTTGGCCAATGGAGAGTATGAGTATGAGTTTGAAGTGGCTAGCAATAAATCCTTAGTAATCAGTTAAAGCATACAACAATAACAGCTTGGCATGAATCCTAAACATATAATGTGAATATTCCTTAGAAGATATATCGTTGAGTAAACTCATTCTAAAGGAACTGGTTAGTTAGGATGTTGGTTCATAATAAAAAAGAAGAAAAACTGCTTTTAGCAAGAGGTAATAAAAGCTGAAGTAACATTTACTGAGCACTTTATGAGACATTTAACTACAATTAATAGAAAATACTAATTGGAGAGTGAAATTACATCTTTAAAAAGTTAAATGATTTGAGAGGGGATATTTATTTGAAAAATCACTTGGGAGCTCTAATTCAATCTATAGAATTAACAAAAGCTACATATTCTTTTTGTACTCCATATTTCTAGAAATGTTGGAGGACTTTCAATGGATGAGAAACTGTGGATCATCTGAAAAGATAAAATCAAAACAGAATGCATTGATGAAGACAATTCCGATCACAGCATGCACAGAGCAGAGTTGTAATAGATTGGGTAACTTCATCAAGACGTCTCCATGACTGAAGGTTGTGGATTCTGAATGTAGGAAAAAGTGCAGGGACTTTGACATCTTTAAGCCTTTGAGGTCTATCCTGTTCCAGTTATCACTATGAACTTTGTTTTATTGGCCCTCTAGCCTTCTTTTCTCCTGCTTCTCTCTTGAGCCCACTCAATTTAACCTTCTTATATATTGGACCTATGTCTCCCATCCCATCTTGGAAGTTTTCCTATGGGCATTTAATCCCTTCAATACCCCCCACCACCACAAGAAGGGAGGAAGGAAGGAAGGAAGGAAGGAAGGAAGGAAGGAAGGAAGGAAGGAAGGAAGGAAGGAGGGAAGGAAGGAAGGAAGGAAGGAAGGAAGGAAAGAAAGAGAAGGAGAAGGGAAAGGGGAAGGGAAAAGGGAAGGGAAAGGGGAGGGCAGGAAAGAAAATAAAGAGACTTTTTATCTTTCAATAATTTGGTATTACTATATTTTAATGATACCTAATGATTTTAGTTTTATACTAAAACCAGTGAACCAAGCATCAGTAGACCAAGTAGGACTCAAGAATGAGAATATCTTATAGGTGAATACATGCTTTAGAAAATCAAGCATATGAAAACCAGATTTTACCATAGTAAAGTATTAGATGATAAAACTCAAACTTTCAAAACAATCTTTGTGTTGAGATTAAACAAAGAAGCCCTTTAAGTGGCAGTCTTTTCACTATACATGTTTGTTTATAGGTCATTCACTAGAAAAATACATGGAGGAGATGGAAAGGATTTAGAACTAAAATAAAATGGTACTGTGTACTGAAATCTAGCCAAAAGAATGATGTCATATTGCTGAAATGTCTAATAAACTTTGGAAGAAGCAAATGCTTTTAATTATTAAAAACTAGCATCAGGACACTCAAAAGTGGAAAATGAAAACATGCAAACAAATAAATGCTCTTAATGCCAGAAGTATAATAAAACTATGTTTTGTAATAAAACTTAAAAAGTCCAAGATAACATTTATCCTCATGCATAGTTTGACTTAGGAGTCAAATGATATCATTCATGAAATTTATCTCCAGTCTTCTTCTCTCATTATTTGTGCTGGCTTCATTCTCAGATAGGTTCTATGCAGTATTAAATCCAGGAAAAAAAGAAGAAAAATTACAATTTAAAAAAATCTTTCTCTTTTCTGATCAATCTCTCCTCTGACTGGTTCAAATCAGCCCCAATGTGATTTCATAACTACCCTCACCTCAATGTTTATAATCAAGGGAATGAAATGTGTTTCTTGGCTTGGGCTTAAGTCTTATGCCCATCTCTGGAAATGGAGTGGGATCAGCCCCATTGAAAGAACACAGCCTGAGGGCAGGAAGTTATTGAACCCAAGAGAGAAATTAAAGTACTTTTCATGAAAGGTAGGAGAAATATATATAGGGTGATTTAAGAAAACTGCATTTCCAGTGTGCAAATTGTGTACACGAATATCCCGTGTAGTTGTGATGCTTAGACCAATATTTTGGATAAAGTCTGGTAGTACCTTTCACTCCCAATAGAAATGAGGCCTTACTATAAGAAGTAGGCAGAGAACAGCAACCGGAAGTCTCTCCCATGTAAGCCTTGCTTCCACTTGCCACTGCGAATTCAAGCAACTTCAGCAGATAAATCTATATGAGTGCCCACACACCATACTCAAATAACACCTCACCACTAACTACAGCTGCAGAACAGTGTTAATGAGCAATACTGATCTAGTCAGGGGATGGAAAGAGAAAGAATAAAAACATTATTTCTTCGATTTTACAAACCAGAAAAAAAACACATCTTCATCATATGTAGATCTTCCAAGCTATCCAGGATTTACCAAAAAACAAACAAACACACAAAAACAACAAAAAATCTATTAAATCCAATACAAAATACTGAGAAAAATATAATTCTCTATTTTAGATTTAAATAAAATGAATATGATTTCCAGTTTCCATTTCAACAATATTTTACAATGCTAAGTTTTGTAGGTTGATCCTCATACACATACAAATTTCTTCAGACATGATCCTTTGGTTTCCAGAGTGGAGAGGTAGCCCTTTGGGTTCCAGACAGAAAGACAAGCAGAGGTGGGTGTGTCTCTGCCTTTAGTCTGTTCATCATTTTCCACTTTGTCCTGCTCTTTGTGGAGGTTTTGGTTGCCATCTCAGGGCCTTCACTCTGTCTTGCCTCAGCTTCACATCACTTTAAGCCCAAAGCGGAACTGGTCTGCTTTGGAGGAGGAGTCTTTGAAGGTCAAATATCTCAGCCAGTTTCACACTGGGTACCCCATAAACTGGATCTAGAAATTCCCATCAATACAGGATACTACAATGCAACATAGAAAGTATTCCTGCCATTACTACTTTTGGAAACAGTGTACATATTTGCAGTTTCTTTATCTTCGTTCATTTATGTCTTTTTCCATCATCACTAAACAACATACTGTTAGCATCTCCTATTTATCCACATTGTCCCTCCGTATATGGAAAATTCTGTCTTTTTCTGTCCTTTCTTTAAAATTTTGACTATATTTAAAGGTCTGTCTTAAATCGTGTCACCTCCTTTACCCCTTTTCATATTATTCTGGTTCACTGTTAGTTCTTCATCACAGAATTCATATGACACTTATCATCTGCATTACCCACTGTACTCATTAGCTTCTGGTTTTATTGTACGCAAGGAGTTGAAGAGCACTGTACACTCCTAGGTTGGTCCTATAACTTCAAAGTCTCCATGATACCTCCTACATTATAAGATGTGTTGCTGAAGTAATTCCAATAGTTTGCATACATTTCAAACAATTCTCAAACTGTCATACTACTCTAAATATTCATTGATTGAGCAAATTTCTCAGGAAATCTCATAGTTCTCTGTGCATCAGTGACATCAGACATGCATGTGTTACAAAGGCAGATTCCTGTGTCTTCCCTCCAGAGATTGCAAAGATTGTTTCGGTATGAACTTGAAAGGTTTCTTTTATTCTCTCCTTTTCTCTAATTCATTTTCTTGTTTATTTTTTTGCATGTTATTTTTGTAGTTTTTATAATTGACAATAAGTAATTCTGAGGCAGGTAAGCCAAGGACCAAACTTTGAGGAATGTTGTCATGCAAGCTTCAGATACTTTCATTTACGAGGTTCCAGAGGCTTAGGGAATACTGTCTGAAAAAGCATGTCTGAGCCCTCAGTCTGAGTTTTCTTATGTGCTATTTGGTCACACAATTAGCAAAGGCATTGTAAGATTCAGAGCAAATGCCTGAAAGTGGAGAAAGAAGGGAGAAAATTGAGAATGTGAAGCCTGGTTGCGTCTAGACATTGAATTGAGTGGTCTGGATTTGGGATTCAGATAAATTTTACAAATCATTGGTTCAACAGAGGTAAAATCATCCACTTAGGTGTCCAATGAATTGTGAAAAACTCTTCGAAGCATTTGTAAAGGAGAGCAGCTGCACTTCCATAGCCATTGATTGACCTAGTGAAGCAGAAAATTTGATTATTCTCTTTTTTTTAAGTCTTTAACAGTCATGGCTAATTAGACATAAAACCATCTACAGTAGTCCTATTCAGGATCAAACTGAATACATGACTCAGTGAGCCACTGCCCACACAGGGCAATCTTCAGTTTCCCCATATAAAAATCTCTGAGGGTGGCTTTTGTTAGCACAGAATGTCAAAAATGTTCAGTCACTCATAAAGTGCTTGGTTATGAGACCTTTCAGACTCTTCCCACCTCATGAATCTTTTACAATTACATAGCAGCTGAGACTAGGGACTAGGGTGACACATAAGAGATGGTGAGTGTAAAAAAGTGACATGATGGGAAAATCTCTGCCTGGAAGTCAGGAGACCTGGTGCTAGTTCCCAGCCTGCCAGAAATCTCAGTCATGAACACTGGGCACTTGGCTAAAAGTTTCACTCAGTTTATTTACTTTTTCCCCCCAAAATGCTGTCATATTCATTTTGCAAATTAAGAAACCATGTCTCAGTAAGTTCAAGAGACTTTCCCAGTGCTACATAGTTACTCAGTGATAAAAGTGAAAGTTGAATCCAGACTGTTTAACTCCAAAGCCTCCTCTGAATCCTCATGTTTGTCTGCCATCACTTGAACCACATGATAAACGTAGGTAACTTAATCTGTAGGTGTGCAATCGTGTATATGTCTATGTAAATGTTTTTGTGTGTGTATACATTCCCGTTCTGTATTGCCTTACTTGTATTATAGGAGATACTGAATTTTTTGTAAAAGTGTATGATACCAACGTTGGCTTGCAAAGATAAATGTCAGACAGGTGTATGGGAGTCAGACAGGGTGTATGGGCAGAGTTATCTGACATAAAAATAATAGGTACCACTGAGCTATTGAGAGGAACCCAAAGCAACAGCCTTATAAATGTTACCTGGAACACAGGACTAAGATCCATAATATCTCTCAATTGTTTCTACATAGTTTTATGTGAAGCTTTCTGATTTTAAAATATTGTCTCAAAAAGAATATCCTCGTCACCAGAAAGTCTATAAGCTGCTGGCTTGATATAGCTGCATTACAAAAATGCAGTCTTATTGTTACAAAGAACCCTTGCACTAGGAGGCAGGGAATAGTATTATTTACATAAACTTGGAAAACATCACATCACCTTTGCAGGATCTTAGTTGCCTTGTGCATGAAGTGGGTCTGACAGCAGGTTGCTCTAGATGTTTTTACCTGCTCCCCAAAACCAAAGATTTAGATTTATGGCAGGGTCTAGACAAGAATATATTTGTCCCATGTGATCAAGAGAAAGAGTAATTAGAAAAAGCAATGCAAAAATTCAAAAGTAGGTCAGACATAAAAGAAAGGTATGACTTTTCTCCATCATTTTTTCCATGAATCACTGGTATTGTAGCAATAGAAATACATTTGACAAGCATTAGGTAAACAAGAGATTGTTATGTCAGGAGGGTGGCTCTAAGAAGGAAGGAGTTTACCACGATGGAGTCATTCAGACTACTGAAGTGGTTATCTCTATCTCTGCTTTTTTACTTCTTTGTACAGAAGTGGTTATTCTCTAGTTTGCTTTAATTTCAGCCTTTAAAGATTCCTTTTAGTAATTATTGCAAGACAAGTCTACTAGCTGTGGAGTGTCAGTTTTCTTTATGTGGGAGTATCTTAATTTCACTTTCATTTTTGAGGGAGTTTCACGGGAGATAAGAGTTCTTCATTGAGAGTATTTTTCTTTTATCACTATGAACGTGTCATGCAACTGCCTCCAATTGTGTCTCTCCTCTCCTCCTGGGATTTCCTGGTACAGATTGGGATACTGGCTGATTCCCTGCAGGATGCTGAGGCTCTTTAAATTTGGCTTCATTATTGTTTCTTTTTGTTCCTGGGACTGGATAGTCTTAATTGAGTTATATTCTAGTTCCCCGAGTATTAATTTCCTACCTGCTCAAATCTGCTTTAGTCCCCTCTACTGACTTTTTTATTTCCTTCCTGAATTTTCTTACTTTTTTTTTTTTTTTTTTTTAGTCGGAGTTTCGCTTTTCTGGCCCCTGCAATGGTACAGTCTCAGCTCACCGCAATAACGTCCACCTCCTGGGTTCAAGCGATTCTCCTGCCTCAGCCTCCCAAAGAAGCCGGGATTACAGGTGCCCACCACCATGCCCAGCTAATTTTTATATTGTTATTAGAGACAAAATTTCACCACGTTAGCCAGGCTGGTCTCAAATTCCTGACCTTAGGTGATCTGCCTGCCTTGGCCTTCCAAATTTTTGGGATTATAGGCGTGAGCCACTGTGCCCAGTCTCATTACTGAATTTTCAACTTCAGTATTCCTCTTCGGTACATTTTTAAAGCTTCTGTGTACATAAAGACTGTCTCTATTTGGCAAGACATCATTCTTACACTTTCCTATAGTTCCTTAGATGCGGTATCCTTTAGTTCTTTGAACCTATTTAAAATAACTGTTTGGTCTAGTAAGTCCAATGTCTATGCCTCTTCAGAAACAAAGTCTATTGACTGCTTTTGGTTTTCTGCGTATGAGCCATACTTTCTATTTTTTTTACATGTCTCATAATCTTCTGTGGAAAACTGGACATTATATTAATATATAATGCAATATGACAATTCTGGAAATCAGATTTCCCCTCACAGGATTTGTTGTTGTTGTTATTTTTTTGTTATAGATTTTCGTTTAATTACTTTTGTAATCCAAATATGAAAAATCTCTATTCTTTGTTGGGTGTGGCTACTGAGGTCTCTGTTACATTACCTTAGTTTTCAACTAATCACCTGTGGGGGATTTCCTTACATGTCTGAAACCAGTAAGTCTCCAAAATGAAATAAGGCCTGTGGTGTTATACATTTCAATTTCATAGAGGCTGGGGTATCAGGCAGCTCATCTCTGCTTACTTATTTGGTTTAATAATTTTTCCAGGATAGGAAAACAAATGTGAAAACATTTTTTTTCATGTTAAGAACACAAAATTTTTCTAAATGCAAATGGGCTCTTGATACGTAAATATTAGCCTTGCCTTGGGAATTTTTCTTCATTATCAATAAGTCAACATATAACTACTGTTGTTTCAGGCTCTTTTACCAAACAGAGGAGCTTGGCAGTGCCATCAGACGGGGTCAGTGATGCATTTGTTACATTACAGCATTATATAGACTGAAGAGAAAACAAATTATATAACATCATATATGATATGATGGCACAGTAGATATATTTCATTAGGATAAATATCAAGTATCAAACCATTACCTCTAGAGGGAAAATACTTCTGGATAGAAGATTGGAAAAATTATGTTACACAATTCTGCTTACTGAGATATTTTGAGTCGATCAACTACAGGAATTTTAAAAACATAGTGAATCAGATGGTATCTAAGACAGTGTGTGTAACTTCTTTCTTCACCATGGTCTTGGGTTATGTTGGTATTTTCTTTATGTTATAAATTGTATATAGGCTCTCTAGAGATAATAGCTTAGAATATCGACCAAAAATAGTACCTTTATGAGAAAAAGAAGAAAAAAGGGAGGAGGATTGATAAGGAGATTATTAAGATGGAGTAGAAAAAATGAAAAGGGATGCAGAGGTGGGAAGCTTACTTCAATATCAGTGTTTGTGTCTAGCATTATTATAGGCATGTAGTAAATTCTAAAATCTTTTCTGACCTGAACTGAATTGGTAATTGATTTGATAAAAAGACGTTAACCTAGCAGGAGACCCTTGAAAAGATACAGGTTTGGGAGAGGTGGAAACTGTTATGTTTAGTTTAAAGCTGTTGGCTTTGCCAAGAGTAGATATCACTGTAAATTGAAGGAAGAAAGAAAAAAATGTAAAAGAAGGTCAAAAAACTATGAATTATGAGCTGTATTTATATCAAATGATAAGCTCTGTATTCGAAGAATACGCAAAAAGATTAAAAATATGTGTTTATATACTGTGATTTTTTTTTTTTTTTTTTTTTTTTTAGAAAAGGCACTGAATGATTCAGGTGTTTAAGGTGTTCATTTTCTTCTAAATCCATCCGGATGTCTTTATTCCAAGGCTGAGGCTCCTACTTCTTTCCAATGTTCCAACAACCACATGAGGGGTTTTGTGACTGTAAATCATGTTATCTTATAGTCATTCAACCCACACAATAAAATTTGGATTTATTTTTTAGAGATAATTGCAAGAAATAAGATTTTAGTTTCAGGCCACCATTGAAGCTTTCTGTTACTTAGCCATTGAGTTGATCTCAGAGATTAGAGACTAAGTTCATAACTTCTTTCTGAAAGCTCCAGAGCAGTGAGTATTGGCCATCTTACTCACAGGCTTTATAGTCTTTATTATTTCTGTAACATAAAGTGCAGTTGCCACTTAGTGCCCAAAGCACTTGCTCTATTAAGATCTTTGTCACAATCAACCACAAGTGACATTAATTGTAATGAAACTGAGTGCCATGGATTGTCATTTTCCCATTTTCTTTTAGTAAAGAACTCACTGCTATATTCAGTGCCAAGTAAACCATCAAACCATTCCCATAAACCATGCTCACATGGTTCTGCTGCCTCGGAGGAGGCTAGTTCCAGGAATATCAAAAGAAACTAGATCCTTTAACACTGCTGCTTCTAGAGTAAGTGACAGAAACAGAAACAGTGAACAGAATGGAAAGGATCCCTTCCTTTTCTCTTCCTCCTGTCTTTGTCTTCCTTTGATGCATTTTTCTATGGCACTTAAGAGGAAGCCATCTAATGACAGAGAAGAGTTATTTGCACAGTCTCATGAAACAGAGTATGGAAAGATAAATTTGAAAGGAAAGGGAATTGCATAAGTATTGACATAGCTTCATGGGCAGCAATGAGTCATTCTTTAAAGTAAGCTTATGTGTTTCAAGTTTTGACCATATTTGTGTATAGAATTGGGATTGAATCTCTAAATGGAAACACAAGCATGAAATATATGGGGAGATATATATATATATATATATATATATATGATGTTTATATTTATATCAACATGGGTGGGGAGATAATAGAGGGGGAAATAATGTATACATAGTGCAGGCAAAAGTCAGAAATTTTTAGTTTTCCATAAACCTATCAAGAAAAATTCAGTGTGTATTTATGTGTATGTCTGTGTGTGTGTGTGTTTAAATTCTTACTGAAAGAGATTGTTTGAGCTTAAACATAGAATTAAACTTGAATACACATTTACTTAAACCAATTCTATCCCTGTTTTGGGAAAATGTATTTTATTGAGGTAAGTATAATGCACTATGATATAAGAAATCATTACAAAATACATATTAGAAATTTAAAAAACCTGTGGGAAAATTGAAGTTTACTTAAATGTATAACAAAACATCTTTCTTCTATCGAAGTGTTTATCATTTACAGTAAAACAGTATGTTGGAACTGAAATACAGTAGCCTTCCAATTTGACTCTCTATGTGTAAAAGAATAAGCCATTTTGGACCTCTCACTTGAGTGTTTTATTGCATTTCTTGTGTTGGGTCATCAAAAATATCCTGCTGGACATAATATAATTTTGTATAAACAGTAATTCCATTCTTCCTCTACAGGATGTAAATGGAATCAGACATGCTATTGCCAAACTTAAGGATTCTACATAACTCACTCATTCTAGAGTGTACACAAAATATAAAACTGAATCTTTCAGGAAGGTGTTTAAGACAGATAAATGAGAAGGAAGATGAAAGAGAAACTAGATTTTAAAGCAAAACTGTATGTTGACAGGAACACATTCTGGTTTTTAGTCTGTTTGTTTCTACAAATAATTTCACAAATTTTTGACAATAAATTTGAGGAAAAGGAGGAAGAGCCTTTGGAGTTGCCTGGTTTCGAGAGCATGGTTTCAGAAAGTGAGTCTTGGTGTGCTGAGAAATTCTGTTAGAAAATTTCAGAGCTCAATGTATTTTTTGAGATTTGGTATCCGAAGTGCATTCCAAGATTGATAAGTAAGTTCAGGGTATTCCAAAAAGAAATAAGAAAGATAGCTTACTTTATCATAGAGAATGAGTTTTTAGACTGAACATAATTTAAAAGAGGATGTTTGAAACACTGGAAATAGTGAATTTTTTTTTTTTTTTTAAGACATTGCATTTAAACCAGGGGGAGGCGGTATGAATTCCCAGATGAAAAAATGGAAAATAGTATCACTTTTACATTTGAACTGTTTGGAATGACAGAATTTTTTTTTTTTTTTTTTTTAAAAACAGAGTCAGTAAAGGCAAACCTTTTACATTGTTATCATCTTTTTGATGAAGACATCTAACATCTGTCTAAAATTTTGGCTTCTTTGCTATAAAAACCTTTGTTATTGATTATTTTTCATTCATATAGGATTGAACTTCAGTAGATTTACAGCCAGCAAAGTAGACTAGAAACAAGCTACTTGTTGATGAAGGTGAGGCTTGGCTAGTTCCTAGTTGTTTGAATTCACATTCCTTATAGGATATCTAAGGTACCCTCCTCATGTTACTTAGTGCTTCAGTGGCAGGGTTCTATATCCAACTGCATTTTTTAGGCTGATTAAGTGAAACAGCTCCACGGAGTTAAGGAAGGTAATCCACTAGAAACTTCCCCATTTATGTCTACCTGTCCTCATCCCTAAAAATATTGTGATGAAATTAACATATCTGTGTGTCATTTTACCTAACAATAATAATCTCCTATGATGGAGTTATAGGAAGATAACTATGGCCACTCTATACATTGATTTCGTATTGAGATAAAAAATCCTTATGAAAAAATGAAACTGAAATGAAAACTCCTTGGTATTTGTAAATATATATGCAATTTGCAAATACACACATGGAGTTTATCAGTATTATTATGCATGTAAAATATTTGCATATTAACTATTCATATAGTTAGGGTATTTGATTCAGATAGAGAGAGGATGTCATTTTTTGTTTTACAAAATGTTGGACTAAGAGCTTACTGTTTTCTGGAATCTGAAGTTCTTGTCACTTAGAACAAATGATAGCCATGCACAGCATTGGAGGAGACAGCTTCAGGTTGAGGAGACGCTCTTTGGGGTCCATTTTATTTATTTGATGTGCCTTTTTGTGCTTTCACTAGGTGACATGCTTTCCCCCTGCCTTTATTGAGCATCCCACTTTGAAAAAACAAACAAAAAGCAATGATGACTCTTCATAAAAATAAACAAAACATTCTCCTCTGTCTCTCCACTCTAGCTGTATTATCACCTTTACTCCCCATATCCCCAAATAAGGTTCTTGGTCAAAAAGGCTACATTGATCACCCAGAAATGTCTTTGCTCAAGAGTCAGAAAAAACACCTTGCATTGGAGCTCTTGAGAAGCTTCCCTTGCCCTTAGCCCAGAAGTATAATTCTCAAATCTTATCAGCAGAAAAGATGGCAAGTAGAATTGCCTTGGCGAATATTTTGCAATCAAAGTTTTTAAGCAAAGAAGCCTGTCAGACAATTAACTTGGAATCCATCCCAATTATAAAGCCATTACAGAAAGTAATTAGAAAAATCTAAGGCCTAGGCTTCAACCACAAATGTCTGCATAACCCATTCAGCAAGGTTTAGAGCATTTGAACTGGACTGAGTCTTAAATGCTGCTGCATCCTGGCACTAGTCTTAGGCTCTACGCATTCCCTGACCCAGAAAGCTGGTCATTATTTTCCTAAAATAACAAAATTGGCTTCCTTCTGGAGGCTGGCTCTGACATGACCCTAGCCTGTAATTTCATCTTTCCTTACTAAAGACTCAGGGTTCAGGGTGGAGCTACTGCTCAGCAATGACTGCCTGTCTGTGAGAGGACTCAACCTCTCTTTGGAGTTCTCACCCATTCCTATTATCTGTCTTCTTAGAGAGACTTCTAAACCGGTCCCAGTAAGTCCTACCTAACCTCCTGCTATTTATGGCTATTTGTAATGGCTTCTCCTTAAGTAACTTGGCTATAACCAAAAAATATGACAGCATTAAGGGATGCACTTCTCTGATTATGTTACAAAATATTGTGACATTTGTCTTGCTGCTCTCTTTATTGCCCTCTTGGCTGGTTTGTCTTGATTAAGTCAGTTGACATTTGAAGAGGACCATATAGCAAGGAACAGAAAAATAGCCTGCAACCAATATCCAGTAAGGAACTGAGGCTTTTGGTCCTAAAGACTTTGAGGTCCTGACTCAACAAACAACCACACAACTTTAGAAGTGGATCCTTCCTCAGTCATAGATCAGATGAGACCTTTAGTCAGTGCCACCTGGATGCAGTTTTGCGAGGGACCCTGAAACAGGGGACCCAGTTAAGTTATGCATAAATTTCTGACCCACAGAAACTGTGACGTAATATGTGTGTGTTTGTGTGTGTGTGTGTGTGTGTGTGTGTGTGTGTGTGTGTATGTTATCATAGCAAAATACACAAAACATAAAATTGACTACTTTAACCATGGACTTCTGTGATAGTAAGTACATTTACATTCTTGTGCAATAATATGGTTTGGCTGTGTCTCCACCCAAATCACATCTTGAGTTGTAGCTCTCAGAGTTTTCACAGGTTGTGGGAGGGATACAGTGGGAGACAATGGAATCACGGGGGTGGTTTCCCCCTTACTGTTCTTGTGGTAGTGAATAAGTCTCATGAGATCTGATGGTTTTATAAAGGGAAACCCCTTTTGCTTGGCTCTCATTGTGTCTTGTCTGCCACCATGTAAGACATGCCTTTCACCTTCTGCCATGACTGTGAGGCCTTCCCAGCCACATGAAATTGTGAGTCCATTAAACTTCTTTTTCTTTATAAATTACCAAGTCTCAGGCATGTCTTTATCAGCAGTGTGTAAATGCACTAAAACATGCAACTATCACCAACCATCCATCTTCATAATATTTTCATCTTCCCTAACTGTTGTTCCTTATCATTAAATACAAGTCACCATTAATTATACTTTTTCCCCAGCCTCTGGCAACCACTATTCTACTCTGTCTCTATGATGTTGTCTACTCCAGGTTATCTCATATAAGTCGAATGATACAGTATTTGCTCCTTTGTGACTGGCTTACTTTGTTTAGCATTATGTCTTCAGATTTCATCTAGTTTGCAGCATGTGTCAGACTGTCCTTCCTTTTTAAGACTGCATAATATTTCTTTGTCCATTCATCCATCAATGGACACTTGGGTTGCTTTCACCTTTTGACCATTGTGAATAATGTGGCTATGATCATGGTCTTACAAATGTCTGTTTGTGTTCTTGCTTTCAGCTGTTTTAAATATACAGTCATATGTGGTAATTTTCTGTCTAATTTTTTTGTGTGTAATCATCACACTGGTTTATAGTCACTAGATTTTGTGGTAAATTGCTGCACTGTAATAGATAGGAATAGCTTCTAGAAAAGTGAAACAAACAACAAACAAACAAAAACACATCCTTGTACTAATGGAGCTTATAGCCTAGTAGGGGAGATAGAAATAATCAAATGCTCCTGGCACTGGATGAATATTCACAACTTTTGTGCATATGGAAAGAGAGAAGTGTATGGCATAATGGGATTTGTAAAAGTGGCTGTTATCCAGCCTAGGAAGTGGGGCTTGCTATCAATCCACCCAAGCAGGAGGAGTAACTTTGGACAAGCCAGCTGGCTAACAGCGTGTAGCACAGATTGAACAGAACGAAGTTTCTTGCTTTGAGATCTTATCCTTTCTTTGCAGCAGAAGACGCCTACCATGAAAGAAGAGAAGAAAGCACATTATCAATGCTTCATATGCAACCATATCCGATGCCAACAGCCTAGCCTTCCCTCTTCTTGTGTGCTGCTGTTACAGTGACAGCATTGATTGCATATTCGTAGTAAAGATTTCACTGGACTGGGTATTATTTTTTGTTTATTTTGTTTGTTTTATTTTGTTTTCATTTTTATTTTATTATATTTATTTATTTATTTTTGATACAGTCTCACTGTGTCGCCCGAACTAGAGTGCAGTGGCGCCATGTCGGCTCACTGCAACCTCCGCCTCCCAGGTTCAAGAGATTCTCCCACATTATCCTCCTGAGCAGCCAGGATTATAGGCATGAACCACCATGCCTGGCTAATTTTCATGTTTTTAATAGAGACAGGATTTCACCATGTTGGCCAGGCTGGTCTTAAACTCCTGGCCTCAAGTGACCCGCCCACTTCAACCTCCCAAAGTGCTGGGATTACAGGCGTGAGTCACTGCACCAGGCTATTTTGTTTTTAAATAGACAACATTTTCTGCTTTGTTAATTTACAGATTTATTTTGTTAATTAACAGATGTGAATCTTAGTATCCCTCAAAGCAAATAATTAGAAAGACTCAGTGTTACTCGAGTTGAATGTAGAAACTGAACAGACAATGGTAGACCCTCCTCCTATTAAGACTACTTGAAGTTTGGTTTTGCTTTGTTTTAGTTTTAGGCCCTTCATGTCTCTCAAATGGACTTATAGCCTATTTTGGGTTGAAATCCTCAATGATTGGCAGCTAAGCTACAAAATATAAAGAACGAAAATATTTGCCCTGTGTCTTGGAGTTTCCTTTGAAAATATTTTGAATTCTAGATATATGTACAATCATTCAGAAATAATTTTACTCACAAGTTTTATTTTTATATCTTCTCCATCAGAAATACATAATACAAAAACAAACTAAATGCATTAAGAAAATGAATTTTGGGCTAGGCGCGATGGCTCAGGCCTGTAGTCCCAGCACTTTGGGAGGCTGAGGCAAGAGGATCATTTGAGGTTAGGAGTTTGAGACCAGCCCGGTCAACATCACAAAACCCTGTCTCTACTAAAAATACAAAAATTAGCCAGGCATGGTGGCACTTGTCTGTAAGACCAGCTACTCAGGAGCCCTCAGCAGGAGAATTGCTTGAACCTGGGAGGCGGGTTGAACTCCAGCCTGAGCAACCTAGTCAGACTCCATCTCAAAAAAAAAGAAAGTAATGAATTTTGAATTTCACTTGCCCAGTTAATTGGGATTCCCCACTCTGGTGTTTTTTTTCTGCCACAGGCATGCACAACCTCTCTTCTCACAGCTGGTCCTGGGATGTTACTAAAGCCATGATTTAAATAGTTTTGATTTTTTTTTTTTTCCTTTTTGCCTGCTGTCAGGCTGTGATAACTCCAGTGCTAATTGGCTACATGATTTGAAACTGCATTTTCTATATCCTATTTTTAGAGTGACAACATGAGAAGTGACAAATGAAGCAATTGATTTCAGGAAAAAAAGAAGACACATAGATAGCAAAAAGGCACAGACCAAATAGCAAAAGACACTGAGTATTAAAATGAAATTAATACTCACCATTAAAAATGAAGCACACACATAAATAAGGATGAGTAGAGTTGAACTACAGGTAAGCTGTAGGTAATCGTATACCAGTGTAAACTCATACAATAAATTAGCATAGTTTTGAGTCATAGATTTTCACAGAATAAAGGGAATATTTGAATTCCCAGAGGATTCATTGCAAGGTAACTTCAATATGGAGTTACTCTAAAGCATTATAAATGAAATTGTTTATAAGTTCTACACTGTCCATCCAAGAATGGGCTGTTACTCTTGTATGAAGGCAGGATGAACAAAATTGGAAGTAGTCAGATTCTAGAACCCCTTAATACCCAGTGTGTACTCTTCTCCAGAAAAAAAAGATCCATATGTTGTTTTAGTATCCCTCGTAATCACTTGAAATTCAGGTTTGAAGTTAGTGTTTCAGCCAAGAGAGGTTCTCTGTCATGACCCTCCTGGAAGCTGACCCTACACATCTGATATTTAGCCTCTAAAGGATCTGGACCAAGACAGGATTAGTGAATATCTCAAGTACAATCAAGAATGTAAGAGAATATAAGTACAAAAGAGAAAGTGCATTTTTTTTTTCTTTTTTTCCTCTCCCAAGCAGTATGTTTTCTGAAGCTTTCTGGGCCTTACTTTTGTTGCTTATTTGTTACTTCTTGAAAATAATAGAGGTTTTCTCATTTGCTCATCAAATGTTGCTCATCAAATATTGAGTTTCTTTATAGCAGCACTAGTCTCTCAGGAAATTGCTTATCAAATATTGAGTTTCTTTACAGCAGCATTAGTCTCTCAGGAAACAACAGTATGGTCATACTAGGGGAGCCAATTGAAGAGGATGTCAGGATATGTAAGGTTCTTTCACAACTCAACCTGATATGACTTAGAGAGGATTAAACTTTTCTTCCAACCTATGCATCTGAAGGTCTATCTTCGTATGTCTATTAAGAATGGAAGGGAGTGAGCTGAGAGCAAATCTCTCCTCCTAAGTTTTTAAGGGAAGTCTGGCTTTAATTAACACTGGAATTAAAAGCAGATTTTGAATTTTTAAAAACTTTATTGCACAGCTGTCTAATGCCGTATTTATTTACAGGTGCTACATACTGGGTTGTGGGAAACAAAGAAAATATGGGAACTTAGTGATCCAGTTAACCTCTCTACCTGTCAGTGAGCAAATAATCTCTGCCCTATAGTGTCTGACTCTCCTGATGTCAGGGGTTTTGTATCTGGCTGCCTTGATCACCAGCTCTATACCTGAAAGATTCTCCAAGCATTAGACCACCAGTCTAGGGCTTCAGTTAGACTTAACATAGAATTATAAAACACTGCCCCTTTGCTCAAAGAGTTTATTATAGTCTATTTGAGAGACTATACACTTACACACACACATATATATAGATAAAAACACACATTTATGCGTAAATACACACATATATACACACATACACATAATATATGTAGATTTATATACATACATTTTTATATGTATATAAAATATATGTGTATAATATCTATACATATATGTATACATATATACATATATAGCTATTTATATTCATATACATATATGTCATCTTATTCTCTGTGTATGTGTTTATATACATACATATATACATACTCCCAATATATAACCTACTGTCTCTGTGTATCTGAATACACACAGACACACACACACACAG
Source organism: Rhinopithecus roxellana (assembly GCF_007565055.1). Lineage (NCBI taxonomy): Eukaryota > Metazoa > Chordata > Mammalia > Primates > Cercopithecidae > Rhinopithecus > Rhinopithecus roxellana. The sequence goes on from NC_044559.1 coordinate 17,326,944, forward strand.
AGACATATAAAATATGTGTATGTATATATATGTGAAGGAGTTAGTAGGAAGAATTTAAGGAAATGTAGTGATTTTAGTGTATACAAATCTGAGTTTGCAACCAGACCCACTAGAGGGTGATGCTGAATAGAACCTCTGCCTTCTCTCATTCTCAATTATTTAATCTGGAAAATGGGAACAAATGCAATATTTACAATTCTCTCTATTCAATCTTCCAGAAACAAAGAACTCCCTTTACATGATTTATTCCCAAATGGTTAGACTCCCCAGTGGGTGAGATTTGCACTGTGCACACATCAATTTCAATAAGAAAAGACAGATATTTCTTTAATGGAAACACCCTAGTCAGTGGCACAGCCATGATTGGGACAGCAGTCTCCTAATTTATGTGTATTTGACTTATTCAATGGATTGAGCATCAACTATGATAGGTTAGAGGATATAATGGAAGGAACAATCATAAATTATTTTTGCCATCATGGAGTTTATACTCTGAAAGCTGGCACTCTGAGAGGAGACAGGCACACATTCACACAAGCACACACAAACACATACTAATTAAAAGTATAACTTCAGAGGTATATTATGTTAGGAAACCATAACATAGATTGTTTTGACTTTGGGAGGTAGGAGTATGACAGAGAAGGTACGGAAAGATGAGCTGTAATGTTGGGGGAAGTCAGTGACCCCAAATGGAGGGACTGGCTGGAGCCGAGCAGAAGAGCATAAATTGTGAAGATTTCATGGACATTTATCAGTTCCCAAAACTAATACTTTTATAATTTCTTACACTTGTCTTTACTGCAGTCTCAGAACATAAATTGTGAAGATTTCATGGACATTTATCACTTCCCCAGTCAATACTCTTATAATTTCTTATGCCTGTCTTTACTTTAATCTCTTAATCATGTTATCTTTGTAAGCTGAAAATGTACGTCACCTCAAGACCACTGTTGTACAAATGGATTGTAAAACCTGTGTGTGTTTGAACAATATGAAATCAGTGCAGCCTGAAAAAGAACAGCAGTTTTCAGGGAACAAGGGAAGATAACCATAAGATCTGACTGCCTGCAGGGTCAGGCAGAATAGAGCCGTATTTTTCTTCTTGCAGGGAGCCTATAAGCAGACGTGTGAGTAGGAGAAATATCGCTGAATTCTTTTTCCAGCAAGAAATATTAATAATAATAAGAAATATTAATATTAATATTCCTGGGGAAGGGATGCATTCCTGGGGGTAGGTCTATAAATGGCTGCTCTGGGAGTGTCTGTCTTATGCGGTTGAGATAAGGACTGAAATACACCCTGGTCTCCTGCAGTACCCTCAGGCTTACTAGGATTGGGAAATTCCAGCCTGGTAAATTCTAGTCAGACCAGTTGTCTGTCTCGAATCCTATTTCCTGTTAAGATGTTTATCAAGATAATGCATGCACAGTGGGACATAGACCCTCATCAGTAATTCTAATTTTGCCTTTGCCTTGTGATCTTTATGGCCCTTTGAAGCATGTGATCCTTGTGACCTACTCCCTGTTTATACACCCCCTCCCCTTTTAAAATCCCTAATAAAAACTTTCTGGTTTTGCAGCTCGAGGTCACCATCACAATCCTACCAATATGTGATGACACCCCCTAGAAGCCCAGCTGTAAAATTTCTCCCTTTGTACTCTTTCTCTTTATTTCTCAGACCGGCTGACACTTAGGAAAAATAGAAAGAACCTATGTTGAAATATTGGGGGCTGGTTCCCCCAATACTATAACATCAAAGATGATTTGGGGTGAAATGTGGGTGGGTAGGAGAGAGAAGAGATGATGAAGCAGGAAATGTAAGGAGTGCACAAGGCATAGAGCAGATGAATGTGGCTGGTTTGCTTGAGTAAAAAAGAGAAAGAGGAGTGTAAGATGAAGCTGGAGAGATAGCCAGTAGTTAGACCATGAAGGTGCCTACAAATTATGTAACTGTCATAAAAATTCTTTTCTATTTTAGGAACAATGAGAAACCTTTGAAGAAGTGGTAGAAGCTAGGGAAAGTGGATGACATGATCAGAGATCATGAGATGACTTTTAGATGTAATGTTCTTTTTACGTGTAATGTAGGAAATGATGGTTTGGGGGATAATGTGGATTAGGGACACCAGTTAGGAGACTCTTGAAACTTTATAGAAACCATTTTTAGACTATGGTAGCATGGACAAAGGTGCTGGTGGCAGAGGGTGTATTATTTTCCTATGAATGCTCTAACAAATTACCACACGTTTGGTGGCTTGAATAACAGAAATGTATTCCATTACAGTTCTGCAGCCAGAAATCCAAAATGAGTTTCATGTGATCAAAACCCAGGTGTTCATCTATTGACAGCCCCTTCTGGAGGCTCTGGGGAGAATCCATTCCTATCCTTTTTCCACTTTGGTGGCAGCTCCTCTCTCTGCCAGGTCCCAAGGTCCATAAACTGTGTGAGTTTTGCATTCAGGACTCGCTAGGCAGTGACACCCTCCTATAGGTGTTCTGTTCCATGAAAGGAAATGGAAAGAGGGAAGTCAGTACTTTGACTCAACTCTAGTTTGACCTCTTGATTATACTACTGCAGTAAGTCATTCAGTCCTTGGCAATTACTTTTGTTTTTGGCTTATTGCTTTAATTGATTATTCAAATATCACCTCAGTTGAGTTCCTGATGACTGGCATTCTTACTCCGAGACAGGGTCGGGTACCTACCATCAACAACATCACTATATGATGAGATGAGATGAGAAACTGGATTTCTGGAAGGGCTCACTTTTTTGGAGAAAGCTCCTTTTACTAAGAGAACACTTGAAATTGTCTTCCTCCAAGCCTGTCCCCATCTCAGGCCTCTCTGGAGACTGGCCTCACTCTGGGGTGCCTGGCTCTCTAGTCTTCTTTCTCTCAGGCTTCAACTCTGCATCCCATGTCCCACTCACTTTTCCATTTTGGTTTCTGTTCTTCCTTGATGAGCTCGCACTGCATTTCAGGCCTCTAGTATCTGTCTTCTCTCCTGCAGTAGCCAGATCCAACAGCCATGTGCCAGTCTGGTAAGTCTAACATAAAAATAAAATCTCTTATAGCTTCCTGAAATCACTTCCTCCTGTGACTACTCAGACTCACCCAGGAACCCATCAGACCCCAAGGACACAATGAATAAGACTAGCACCATCCCTACTCTCACAGGGCTTATATTCTAGCTGGAAAAATTACTATTAAACAGTAAAATAAATATGCAATGGACAGGCTAGAAAGATTATGCTTCTATTTCTAGGGCTCATTTATTATTTGTTTTCTTCCCATGAGGTGTAGCAAGAACACCAGAGAGACCCGATCATGAGGACAAAGACTTTAGGTTAAACCAGGGTCTCTCTTCCTTGTTACCTTAGCGCAGATCACAAAACAAAGTTATTTCTGTAAGTCAGGGATTTTCCCCAATGGTCTGACAAAGACGGGGTGACACTTGCTTGTTGGTATCACTAAGGAAGCTTTATAGAAGCATTTTCTTTCATTACCGAAATGTGATCCGGGGCACAGGTCTTCAGAAAGAAGGCAGGTTTTCCTGTGGGGGTTTCATCTGAAAGCAACACTAGAGCTGCTCACTTGATTTTTTTTTTTTTTTTCAGATGGAGTCTCGCTCTGTCACCCAGGCTGGAGTATAGTGGCATGATCTTGGCTCACTGCAACCTCCACCTCCCAGGTTCAAGCGATTCTCCTGCCTCAGCCTTCCAGGTAACTGGGATTACAGGTGCACACCACCATGCCTGGCTAATTTTTGTATTTTTAGTAGAGATGGTGTTTCACCATGTTGGTCAGGCTGGTCTCAAACTTCTGACCTTGTGATCCACCTGCCTCAGCCTCCCAAAGTGCTGGGATTACAAGCATGAGCCACTGCACCCAGCCTTGATCTCTTTACCCTATGGCCACCTGCAAGATCATCTGCCTTCATCTCCTAGACCAACCTTGCACAGAAGGGCTCAGTATTCCCATGCTTGCTTGTGAGCCAGCACTGGCCTGAGGTCTCATTCAAACCAAAGCACTTAAGGCATATCTCTAGGTTCTTTTAACCTATTATCTCAATCCCTACAAAACTGAGGCCCTGTCCAGTTTTCTTCAGGTTTCTCTCCAAGCTCTGGAATCTTATCTTTGCAACCTCCCTTAGGGCCATGATCTAGCTACCTAGCCTGTACATTTCATGATGCCAAATGTGTGTCTGCTTACACTCGTCCAAACTGCTGGGCCTGGATTCTTCTCTGCTGCCATACCTCAGAATTTCCAGAATGAACAGCTGGCCTGGATCATGGCCTTTTGCTTGAGGCCCAAATGTGGGGCTGGACTTTTTGCCTGCAAGAACACCTGGATCTGTACAGAGGACCTAGTTAGCAGCCAGCCCTAGTGCTGCCGAGCCTGTGCAGCTGGATCTCTTCATGTCCCATCTTTACCATCATGGCAGGAGGCTGGCCTGAGAATATGCCCCCTTCAATATACATGCTACCATTACCTCCTATAGTGCATGAGCCCCTCTTTTAGTGTAAGCATTGCTCTCTCAGATTAAATGTAGAAGCATTATGAGAGAGAAGCCTAGAGAGAATATTTAGGGTAAAGAACAAACCGGTAGCCTTAATGTAATATCTCAGACTCTACAGAATGAGATATTCTCTAGGCAAATGACATTCTCTAGACAAATGATGGTGACATCTTATTTAGAGTCTTAGATGAACCAGATGGCATAGCTGGATCATGACTCACAGCAAGGTTTCTACCTTTATTCACCTTACAATGAGGAAAAATGTATAGAGTTAGCAACTGACTGTTCCAAAGTACCCTGAGGACACACAGTCTCTTCTCTAATAAGGAGATACTTTATCCAGAGTGACAGATTGCTCAGAAGGTCACATTTTCTCCATGTGATCAGGCTGAATTTTATGATGTAGCAGGTTGATAGAGGGACCATTTCTGCAATCGGGACATCACATCATGAGCCCAAAGGACTTTGTTCAGAGGAAGGAGAGATGCTTGAAGACTATAATGAGGAGGAAGATTGGTGTGAAGCTTCCTTCAAGAGAACACTCCATCTGTATCTCTCCAACTGTGGTAAGCCCATGGGTGGGTTTGTGTTCCTATCGTGGAAGGACAATTAGGAAACATATGAATCCTGCAGCACCCCACATATTTTATTCTAAACGACATAATTTATCTAATTCTCATTCAGTTTTAAAATATAATAATCATGAAATCCTAAGTATTTTATATATTTTTTGACAATTATATAATAACGTATTCAAGCAACATGCAAATCAGAAAAAAAGACAACTAAAGTTTACATAAGGATAAAGCCAACCCTCATGAAAGTGTAAATCCTTTTTTCCATTAATTGATTAAACAAAATATAAACATTAGTATCACTATGAAGAAAAAATGAAATCATTTATAAACTCTCTAAAAAGAAGTATCTAAACATCTTTCTATATGTGCTTCCTCACATTTTTCCTATCAGTTTTTATATACTCTGTTCAAAAATAAGTTCATGTTGTCATCTTTATTAACTTTTTTTTTTCTTTGTTTGTTTTTGAGATGAAGTCTTGCTCTGTCACCCAGGCTGGAGTGCAGTAGCGCAAGCTAGGCTCACTGCAAGCTTCACCTCCTGGGTTCACACCATTCTCCTGCCTCAGCCTCCCAAGTAGCTGGGACTACAGGCACCTGCCACTACAACTGGCTAATGTTTTATATTTTTAGTAAAGACAGGGTTTCACCGTGTTAGCCAATATGGTCTAGATCTCCTGACCTCATGATCTGCCCGCTTTGGCTCCCCGAAGTGCTGGGATCATTAACTTATTTTTTAAACTTAAGAGTTTAACATTGATATGCTTTTGCATTATTCATGTTTCCATATTCTTAAATTCATTCTGTCATGATATGTTGAAAGCTAGGTTGCATTAAATTAAATCAATGTATTGGTTCTTAACCAATCTTAGATCTATCTATCTATCTGATATATTTTGGATGTCTCCTTCGATTCTCTTGTTGGGACACAATCCCCGGTGTTGGATGTGGGGCCTGATGAGAGATGTTTGGGTCATGAGGATAGATCCCTCATGGCTGGGTGCTGTCTTCACAATAGTGAGTGAGTGCTTGTGAGATCTGGTTGTTTAAAACTGTGTGGCACCTCCCCCTGATTCTCTTGCTTCTTTTGCTCCCTCTCTCACTATGTGAAATGCTTGCTCCCCATTTTCCTTCTGCCATGATTATAAGCTTCCTGAGACCTCACCAGAGACTGAGCAGATGCCAGAGCCATGCTTCCTGTACAGCCTGCAGACACATGAGCCAATTAAACCTCTTTTCCTTATAAATTATCTAGTCTCAGATATTTCCTTATAGCAATGCAAGAATAGCCTAAAATGCTATCTGTCCATCTACATATATATATGTAATAGGAATTGGTTCATGCAATTGTGGAGGCTGAGAGGTCCCACTCTGCAAGCTGAAAGACCAGGAAAGCTGATGGTGCAATTCATTCCAAGTCTAAAGGCCTGAGAGTTGGCAGGGATACTGGAGTAAGTTCTGGTCTTTGTCCAAAGAACGGAGAACCAGGGTCACTGATGTCTGAGTGAAGAAGGAATTGGTGTCCCAGCTCAAGCAAAGACCAAATTAACCCCTTATCCACTTTTTGTCCTATTTAGGCCCTCAAGGGATTGGACAATGGCTACCATCATTGTTGAAAACAATCTTCTTCACTCAGTCTATCAATTCAAATGCTAATCTCTGCCAGAAAAGCCATCACAGATGCACCCAGAAGTAATGTTTTGCCAGTTCTCTGAACATACCTTAGCTCAGTCAGGTTGACACATAAAATCAACCATCATAATGATATTTTTAGTTTTTTAAAATTATCAACAATGCTCTTCCGAATACTCATATATTTATATTTGTATACAGTTTTAAAATCATTTATTTGGTTAAATTCTTAAGGGGGATTCTTAAGTCAAATGATAGAGATATATGTTTCCATTAATTTGCTTGGCAAATGAGGAACAAAGAGAGAGTAATTTAGCATTTTTCATCCTTTGTCCTTAGCTATAATTTATGCCATAAATATGCTAAGATAGATATACATACACACAAAACATTAGGTAAATAACTAATGTCTTAATTAAATTTTCATGTCTAATAATATGTGAAAGTTACTTTTATCATCCTGTTTTCCAAATTAGGATCATTTTTGAGGAAAAAGGTCTTTTTCATAACATATAGTCTTAAAACACCTTATATCTTAGAAGATGACTACACACATAGCTACACACACACATTGACTTTCACAGCACAGATGGCTTTCAATAGCATTTTTGTATACTGTCCTCCTAAATAACGCATTATATATATATATACACACACACAGTATGTGTATATATATAGATAGATAAATAGATGAACGTTTAGCTATATATATATGCATATATATATACATGATATATTATCTATTACTGATTCCACATCATTCTAAAGTATACTGGTGAGCAAATTAGAAATGTCATTAATTTCATATTGTACTAAAATATATTGATGAGAAATTTGGATTCATATTTAAGAGGGAGTTTATTTTAGTAGCACAAACATGTCACATGAAACCTAACATGCAGAAATAAAATGTTGCGTTTGGGACAGAAAGCTAGGCTAAGCTTAGAGAAAGTTCCTCCAAAGACCACCATATCTGCTGAAAGTCCAGATGAATTCATCCTAGATCTGCAAGCACCATAGGGAAGCAAAGATGGGTCACTGTTACATAGTCTCAGGCACACACTCTGGGGATAGTTTCTTACACACTTACCCACGTGCTTACACACATAGATGTGTGAATCTCCACATGCTCTATGTACTATTTCTTAAATATATTTCCACTGGTCTTCTAGGGGTAAAGCCTAGAGAACTAGCCTAGTGGAGTGATGAAGCCTGCTGTCACTGGAGTCAAAATGCCGATATTAAATCGTGATTCCATCACCCATCAACAGGTAGTCTTAAGTAATTCACTATTTTAACATCTCAAAGCCTTAACTCAGCCTTAAAATCTAAGCCTGAGTGTTTTCATCTATAAAATGAGGGTGATGCTAGTAGAGTCTGCCTCTCAGGGCTGTTGAAAGATTTTAAAGCTCTTAACATCTAGTAAACACTCAAAAGGGGCTAGGAATTATTATTAATACTATTTTTCTTTGTTTTAGGATTATTTTATTTTATTTCATTTCATTTCATTGTTATTATTTATTTTTGAGACCAAGTCTCACTCTGTTGCCCAGGAGGGAGTGCAGTAGCATAATCTCAGCTCACTGCAACCTCTGCCTACTGGGTTCAAGCGATTCTCATGCCTCACCCTCCTAACCAACTGGGACTACAGTGTGCAACACCATGCCTAGCTAATTTTTGTATTATTAATAGAGATGGGGTTTCATTCACCATGTTGGCCAGGCTGGTCTGGAACTGCTGACCTCAGGTGATCTACGTGCCTTGGCCTCCCAAAATACTCGGATTACAGGCATGAGCCACCGTGCCCTGCCTTAGCATTATTTCAATACTCAAAACGTCCTAAACGTTTTAGTGCCAGGCCAGTAGTCTCCCTTTATTTATTTATTTATTTATTTATTTATTTATTTATTTATTTATTTATTGAGATGGAGTTTTGCTCTTGTTGCTCAGACTGGAGTGCAATTGCATGATCTCAGCTCACTGCAACCTCCGCCTCCTGGGTTCAAGAGGTTCTTCTGCCTCAGCCTCCCGAGTAGCTGGGACTACGGGCATCCGCCACTACACCCAGCTAATTTTGTATTTTTAGTAGAGACAGGGTTTCTCCATGTTGGTCAGGCTGGTATTGAACTCCCAGTCTCAGGTGATCTGCTCGCCTCAGCCTCCCAAAGTGCTTGGATTACAGGTGTGAGCCACTGCGCCCGGCCTCCCATTATTAGGAAATAGTAGTGAGACAGGTGGGAGAGGGTCCCCGGAAAAACTCCAACCAGCCTGAGCACTGGGGTGGAGAGCCTTGGGGAGATTGCCCATTTGCAGCAGAGGGGAACCTGGCCCCTGTTCTTGCTGTGTGGAACCTGAGATACCTGGGTGGGAAACACTCTAACGGGGCCTCTGGACTTGTGGGGTGTCCTTGTTTCCCCCTTTTCTTCCTTTTCACCCAACAAAACCCTGTCTTACTCACCATACAAATTGTCTGCAAGCCTAAATATTCGTGGCCATGGGACAAAGAACCCCATCTTTAGCTGAACTAAGAAAAAGTCCTGCAACTGTAGCACATCAACATAAAATAATTCAGTGTAAACCTAAAGTCATAATTAACAGTAAAAATAGCTTATGGCCAAAACTACAGGTGGGATTTCACATGGCAGATGTCCTAAATGGATTTTAAGCTCAAAGTTGGAATATCTCATACCAGCTTTTAGAATTATGCAACTAGTTGCAGTGAGCCGAGATCACGCCATTGCACTCCAGCCTGGGTGACAAGAGTGAAACTCGGTCAAAAAAAAAAAAAAAAAAATTATGCAACTAGAGTTCTCATTCTTCATCCAGACTTTCTAGTCAGTGACCTCAAGCCTGGGTTGAAGTATATGTTTTGTCACTAGTTCAAGTCAATTAATTTTCGTTCAATAAAGATAATATCAGATATATCAGGAACATCACACCTAATTGACAGGGGATTACCATCTGGTGAAACCTTGGGCAATTAATGCCTCTGAAGTTTTAACTAAACCTCTCAAGCAGGCCTGACTGCACTATGGAGAGCTGGTGAGATTTAGAAGAGATGACAGACATGCAATTGAATGGAAGACCACAAAGCAGGAGCTAGTTAGCAATCATCAAAATAAATATCACCATCACCCCCTCTTTTTACAGATCATTGTCTGTTAAGACCCAATCTCAGAGAAGTTAAAGAGCTTTCATCACCATACTTTCAGGGTCAATTCATCTCTGAAAAGGAACAGATGGGGAAGAATTATTCAATTCACAGTTGACTTGTCATAAATTCCAAGATCTTGGACTGTAAGTAAATGACCTTGCTTATGAAATCACAAATTTCCTTCTGTGGGAAAGTAAAATTGTTGTCACTAGCCCAAAGTCTAAATACACACTCACCTTGCATATATATTCAGATGCTAGTCAGGGAAGAATCTGCTTCTGTAAAAGGTTTGCAAGGTGCATGTGGTTTGCAAAGTGGCTGTGGTGGTTATTGATGGTGAGGGGGAGGAGGGGGAGAACGAGAGAACTAAATAGGTTCCCTGAGAGTTACCCTGTTTAAATTGCTAGCATTAGTTGTGTCAGTCTTCAGCCTAATCAAAAGCTCACAACAAATGTTTCAATGGAAAAAACAAACAAACAAACAAACAAAAATCCTTTAAATGGCAGGAACAAAGCAGAAAAAGAGGGAAAATAAAACAACCTGCAGTTGTGGGAGGACTCCTGCTCCAAGTACACAGCAGTCTCTCCCAGACTGAGCAATTCTAGGCGCAGTGTAGAAACAGGCAGTTGATGAGAAGGGGCACACCAGGCTGTCAGCTTCTCCATAGCCTACCTGAGGTTCATCTCTATAGGAAGAAGATGTACTTTATATTAATATTTGTACAAAATTGATGAACTAAACCAAATAGACAACTGAGAATCTGGCTCAGTAACTGCCAAATTCCAGCCTCACATTGGTCAAATTGCACTGTATTTTTTCTTCTATGAGAAAAACAAGAACAAAAGCAAATCTGGATATTTTCATATAATCTCAAACCATCTATTGAAATAGAATGAAAAAGGGCAAGGCTGGAGAAGTTGGGCTTCTACTTATAGAAGAAAAACTTTGACTTTATATTTAAATATTTGAACATACATTCATGACAGAGGAAAAGATCTATTATGTTTTTGCTACAGAGTATAGTATTCCCTGTTTCCTTTTATTTCACCAACAATATACATACTGCCTGTATGATTGAGCAGTTATTAAGTAGGAGGAAAATAAAATTCAAGAATTGTCCAAATAGATTTTTGAAATTAGCAAACTTTACAAGTAGAAAAGAGGCTTGTAAAAACCAAGTAAACAGCTATATATATATATATACATATATATGTGTGTATATATATGTGTATGTGTATATATATGTATAAAGTACAAGGACAGTGAGGAAAATTTTGGTTAGTGACTCTCAAATATAATGAAAAGTGAATATCTGTTCATTTTTATCTCAAAAGTAAATTTCATCTCCACACATTTGAAAGAAAACCAAGCAGCATTAGGGTCATATTCAGAGAGGAATAGAGATCACCTAAGACTCCAAACCACTGTCATATTTTAATGACACAATAATATAACGAATTAGATATAGTCCTAATTTGTTAAAGATGTTGAACAGCACTAACAGGACCACCTAGATGGTGGTGAGATTGGCTTCAGATTAAGATTGGCCTCACTGGGTGAAAAATACAAAAGCATGTAAAGTTTTCTGTAAATATATAAATCCAAGTATGTATGTTTGAAAGTTTCTCAGGTTGCTTTTTCCCTAGCCTAGTCACAGAACACTGTAAATAAATCAGTGCTATCAGATTCTCATAGTTCCACCCCACTCTGCCAGTCAGTATTTCTGCAATAACTGTTTCCCTGGGAAATAGTAGGGTTCCCACCTTGGCAGTGGTTGATAGATGAAAATAAATTGTAGAGTCCATCAAAATCCACTACTGCCTCCAGCTTACTTCACCTTTTTGAGAGACCAGGATCACAGAGAGGAAGGGTAGAGGGACCTGTTAACACTCCCCTTTTTCACATTGTTGTTTGATAATCCCTGGGGATAATACAGGGTATTCTGGACTCTGATTCATTTGATATTGGGAAATCAAGGTGGAAAACAAGAAGTTGTAGCAAGAGCATTTAGTAGACTGATACTGTTTGATGTCCGTGCATCCCTTCCAAGGCCTAAGAATTCTCTCATTGAAACTCCTAGAATTCAGGGGTATCAGAGAAAGGTTGGTTCTCAGTCTATATCTCAAAAATCCCTCTATTCCTGTGACATAGGGCTGAAAACAATGATGTTGCCATTCATCCTTTCATGTATTCATTATGGTCTATAGCTGAGAAGGGCTATTTGGGGTTTGCTTTGGCTGATGCTAGAAGAAGAAAACCAAGAAGAAGCCTCTCTAGGAAAACTTGCAGTAAGGAGAGTGGTAAAATGTTAAGTCTAAAGAGAACCAAGGAAATTACCTGGTCCAACCTCTTCATTTTACAAGTGGGAAAACTTGTAGAAAGTTGCTTAATCTTTCTGGTTCTGAGGCACACAGTTCATTTATTCTGATCATATGAAGAGTGCTCACAGATGCCCTTGTTAGCAGTCCAAATCCTGCACGATTTCTCTTAAGAGCCTGTTGGACTTACATTTAAAATCTGTGTTTACCAATATGAACCAGATTTGTGACCTTAGTTACATTTTAAATATTTGCAAACTGATAGTGTAGAAAGTTAAACAATTTGCCTAGTATGTAGAGTGTGCTCTGTGGATTTGATGGGTTCCCTATATGCGTAGATAAGAGATCATCTTGCAAAGCCCTTGGTACAATGTGTGGCACCACAATACATGGTACTTGATGAATGAGGGCTAATAACAACATTATGATAATTATTGCTATTATTACTTGTCCATTTTGTGCTACGGTAGCATAATACCACAGACTGGATAATTTATAAAGAACTTGAATATTTTCTCACAGGTCTGGAGAATGGGAAGAGCAAGACCAAGATATTCAGTTGCTTGGTGAGAGCTGCTCTCTGCTTCCAAGATGGCACCTTGTTGCTGCATCCTCCAATGGGAAGGAATTCTGGGTCCTCACATGACAGAAGGTGGAAAGGTAAGTGCACTGAATGCTGCATGAAGCCTCTTTTATAGTCCCATTCTTGAGGGAGCATGTCTCCATGACCCAATCACCCCTTAAGTGCTTCACCTCTTAATACTATCACATTAGCAGCCCTTGAATTTTGAAGAAGACATATTCAAACCATAGCACTGCTGCTATTATTAGCTTGGTGCAAAAGTAACTGTGGTTTTTACCATTGAAAGTGTCACAGATGATAAATTCCTCTTCAAAAAGTGTTAGTTCCCTGTTCTTTGTTTCTTAAGACCAACTTTTTTGTACTTCCTTGTCTCTTAACTACCTGTTAAACAATGCTTCTCTCCTTTGCTGTGCCCAGACAAGTCCAGACATGCCTTCCTGCCCAGTAACGGGCAGCCTCTACCCTCCCACCTAATTGACCCTATTCAGTTTTAAACCTTAGCCAATCAGGTTAGCTTAGATTGTGCGTCCAACCCCAGCCAATGGGGAAAAGACACAAAGGTAAGAACCAATTGCGTTACAGATAAAAACCCTTGCCCTACCCCGCTGGGTGTGCTCTTGTGATCATGAGTGATGTGGGCAGCACCCTTCTGCATAAGTAAATTTCCTTGCTGAGGAATTTTTTTGCCAAAGTTCTGGTTTTCTTTGCACCACCGAGCACTTGTTTCTAACAAAAGTAATGACAAAAACAATTACTTTTGCACCAGCCTAATACATAAAAATATCAGCTGCTCCTCTTCAGTGTCTCAACTTCCATCAGTAATCTGCTTTTAAAGTTCCTTCCTTGTATTGCCTTCCCCCACACACTTGGGTTATATTTCTTCAGCACAACCCCCTATCCTGAGCTGCATTTTGCCTCTTTCTGAAGTCACTGCTGTGTGTGCCCCCATAATCAGCTGCCAAACCTCTGTATTTCCTTGTGCTTGCAATTTCTGTACATTAGATGCTAAATTGCTGTCATGAGAAAGTGGCAAGTGACAGTTTGTCACATTTAACCATTTTAAAACTCACTCTACCAAAACAAACAAAGCATAGAGAAATGGTTTGAAGATCAAAAGAAACGTGTGTGTATATATAGTTGGTGTTGATTCAAGTCAGAGGATTAAGTGAGTTAATGCTAAGGAAGTAATCAGCTTCAGTTAATGAGAGTGATTATCTAGGAAAATAGAACTGTCACTATTGCTTGCCATGTAAAACAGTAGATTTATTGTTTTTGGATGCTAACTACTTTAACAGAAATATCATTCGTTTATACTGAGATGTTCCCCAAAGCTGACCTTTCATTAATGAAAATAAAACCCTTCAGGATTGTCAACTTGTTATCTTCCTATCCCTGGAACCCTTCTGAGAGTTTTCTGATTGAGGTCTAAGGGATTGCTGGGTGCTCACTTTCTGTGATGAGCTGCCTCTTGTAATTTCACTTGCATCTCAGAAACAGGATGGAAGGCCTGAGGTTGTGCCCCAGGTCTGCTTCGGTGTCATCTTAAGATCTGATCTTGAAAGATTCTGTAGAATAGGGAATCTTAGAGGTAAAAATCTTAGATTTGCAAAGCCAAAAGTAAAGCTGCATTATGTGGTGGGAAAGTCATTCAGCTCTTTACCTTCTCTTCCCTCCTTTTACAGTCAAACTGATTTACAACATTTTCTTGACTTTATCTCCTGTCCCTTCCTCCTCAGTTGGCTCCAATTTGGCTCCTGTCCACTTCTTTACCAAAGAGCTCTCTTTAAAATTATTCGTGATCTCTCTGTAACTAAGTGAAATAAATATTTTTACCCTTTCTCTTACTTGACCTGTCAACAGTATTTTCCCCCCAAGACTGAGATCTAAATCTTCCTGGAGAAGGCTCAGCTGTGGCTTATGATACAGAAGTGGTTTTCTGAGATGCAGCACCAGAGACTCTTGCTGAGAGCCCTGGTAGAAATCTGTCCTCTGAGGTGCCAGGGAAATAGTCCAAGGCAGATGGCTTCATTCAGATTTAATTTCAAAGTTGCTTAGTAGTCTACCAGAGGAAGCTACTGGGAATATTGCTGACCCCCTTATTTTGCAGAATGGCACTACAAGAGTTGTCCACTGCAGGTACTTTTTGGGGGACAATGCTCAAGCTAGGGGAAAATACTCTTTCTTCCTCCAGTTTTCATCCAGAGCCCTCTAATGACAAATATATGGCTCTAACTGGCAAATAATTACAGAATTCATCTACATTGTTGCAGAACAAGCAATAAAGGGTGTGTTTGGATGGGAAAAGCAACACATTGTTAAGAAACACATTGACCTAGTCAACTCTGAGTTTGGGATTCTCTCAATCAGTTGTCACACAGAAATTGTATTTTGAAATCTCCAAGGACCTGTCATATTAATTTATTCAGGAATATATACATGAACTTTCTCCTCAAATTGGCCCCTCTTCAGCTTCACTATCTGTTTTTTTGAAGCCAGAAACTTAGAAATAAACCTTAACATTTCCTTCTTGTTATATATCCAAAACACCATGAACTCTTGACTATTTAATCTCTTAACTCCTACTGAGATCTCTCCATCTAGGTTTCTATCTCCAGCACTGGGTATAGGCCTAGTGTATAATAGACAACCAATAAGAATTTGATGAATTAATAAAGCTTTATATGGTAAACTAAATTATGCCCCCTCCAAGGTAGATGTGTCTTGTTCCCTAAGAACTGTGAGTATTACTGTAGAAGAAAGAGTTTGACATTGTCTAGAGAAAAGTTTGGCCTCTGCCTTTGGCTTTTGGGAGATAATCTATTTCATACCTGCTAGGAGTATGTGTTTTCACGGCAGAAGCTGGGCCATAGCAGATCTTAGGGTAGAACCATCCATACCTGACAGTCAAAAAGTAGAGGCAGACCATGCAAGAAATACCAGTCATGTGACTAAAGATGGGGACTTTTGTTCTTGATATCAAATGATCTGAAGACTGAGTTTAACCCTATGGGCAATCACTCACTCATTCGATCAATCATACCTATGTAATGACACCAAAGTTAGGGTATCTGTGAATACCAAAAATACTGGACACTAAAATTCTGGATATCAAAATTGGTGTGAGCTTGCCTAGTTGGCAATACTCCATGTATATTATTACACATCAATGTCAGGAGGGTAATGTGTCCTGAGGACAATAGAAACTTCCTCTTTGGAAACTTTCCAGATTCTGCCCTGTGTGTCTTTTCCTTTGGCTGATTTAACGATATATTTTCTCTGGAATAATCCAAAACTGTGAGTATAATAGCCTTCAATAAATTATGTAAGTCTTTCTAGCTAATTGTTGAAACTGAAAGTTTCAACTTTTGGAGCTCCCCACCCCAAACTTGTAGTTGGTGTCATTCTGTGAGGATTATACTTTCAGACCTTATGGTTTGGCTAATTCTGGCAGTTAACATTTTAGATACGGTTAAAGATCTTGATCTGCAGAGATAATCCTGAAATATCCAGGGGGATTCTAAGTTGAATTAAATATATCCTTATATGAATAAGGCAGAGGAAGATTTGATACATACCAAAAAGAAGGCAATGGGATCTCTCACTGTTGATTCTTTCCTGGCTCTTCATTTGGTATTTTGCTTACAGTCAGTCTTTTCCATGTACTGTCTCTCCTTTTCTCTCCACCTTTGATAACTCCCCATGCCTTTGTGGAAAGCTCTCATTTCTCTCTTTAGGCTTTGCCTATTTCTTTCTCACACTTTTTCCTTTGAGTTGCCAGTCTTGCTCATCCACTCTTTGAGTTTCCCAAGCTTTATTTAGAAAGTGAGTACAAATAAAACTGCTTCAGAGCTCAGGCAACGTAGGCGAGTTTTGCCTTTTGAAAAATTTTGTAGCTGAGTGATAAATCAAAATTATTATGGAGTGTTGACAGACTGTTAACTAACGCCTCACTGGGGAAGTTTTCACAAGGACTGCTGAACATAAGAGAGTAAATGCTTAATGACCTTTGTAGTTAAAATAAGTTAGCAAACAGCAACAATGCATAAGAGCTATGGTGGTTACGTAAGAGGTGGTAATTGGAATAAAGCCTGTCACTGAGAATAGACTGTCACCTGATACAGAATCAGGACTCCCAGAGTGGGCCGAGTACTGGAGATCCAAGTAGGTGGGCAGCAAGAGGGTGTCTGGCAACTGGTCCCAGGACTAGGGCTTGTTAGCCAGAGAGCCAGTGGATCCTTCTCTTTTAGTAATCAGTTCCCTGTTTTCACGTAATGGCTACTAGCACTAGAGTGTAATATTTCATTAAATAAACAGGAAGGACTCAGTTACTAGTTTGGGGTATAGAATAAGTGGTAGAGACTTCACCAAACAATTTACTGTCACTGCTAGGCACAAAGATATATGATATTTCCCAGTCTTTCCACACTTCCACACAGTATGGGAAGAAATAGTTCATGCCACTTCCACTTTTGCCGTTGAAGTCATCCCACACATCATACATATCCTCCACTCTTTTTCTCCATTGGATGGTGTATTGGACACTTCTTTAAAGAGAGCAAATGGTAGAGCCATAAGACGGAAGAAGCTTGAGTCTCCACCAATCTCTCTTTCTTTCTCTCTCTCATTTATTTGCCCTTCAAGATCTAAACTCGACTTAATAAATACTCCCCAACTTTACCAAACATTTAAAGCAAAATAAATATCTGTAATTATGTGGAACATGACCACACTTAAAAAAATTAAACCAATTATAAAATACTTTTGTAAACCCAGGTTTTAATTCTCCAATGCAGATACAAGGCTCCTGAAAAATGAGACATAGGATGACTGCTTACAGCTCTTAGGGCCTAACACAAAACAAGAC
Organism: Rhinopithecus roxellana; assembly: GCF_007565055.1. Classification (NCBI taxonomy): domain Eukaryota; kingdom Metazoa; phylum Chordata; class Mammalia; order Primates; family Cercopithecidae; genus Rhinopithecus; species Rhinopithecus roxellana. The sequence goes on from NC_044559.1 coordinate 17,344,591, forward strand.
ATCAACCTTATAATTTCTGAATTCCTCTCAATGCATGACATTGAATAGATTTTGAGTTGAAATAAATGCAGACAAATTAAATTGGCATACAATGATGTAAGCTGCTGCTCCAAGGATGAATACCAATGTTAACTTTACCCCCTTATCCTCAGCTCTGGATTGCTTTCTGCCTCTATATAATTTATGTATGAAATTTCTGACGTTAAAAGGGGAGATTACAAAACTTGAAATAACCATAAAACTCACTTTCTTTGGTGAAAAGTTGCTTTGAGCTTCAACTCAGGGGAAAACACTCATGAAAAATAGTACTCCTGGCCTTCCCATTATTATTAAATCATCATCCTTATATATCTTACCACATCTGACCAACACCAGAGGGCTTTCATGCCTGTTCTTTCCCATTTCCATTGAATGCAAGCCAGTCTCTTAATTGTGCACATGAGTGAATATGTAAGTGATGCCATGGGTTCTACACCATTCTGAGAAGCCGTGAGTTCTTCACCTTTCTGAGAAGCAGTCATGGCATATACATTTTCCATAAAAAAACTGCCACAGTGCAATTAAAGGAGAAATAAATCTTACTGTCTTGATGACAGCCTGTGAAACTGAAACCATGTAATATAGATTTCTCTGAGAAAATAGAAACTTATATTCTTTGACAGTGTAATTATTATGCTCTGTCAAATTACTTTGCTTTTTTCATAAAAATCACTTAATACTTCATGCAGATATTACTTTTGCCATCAAATATCACTTTGGGGAAAGTTAATAATTTAGAAACTTTTATATTTAAAAATGGCAAATCCAATAGATACATGCAATGCCATAACCAGATGGTCCTCCCTCCTTGAAACTTTTGTGTGACTGCTTCTGCCTCAAAGTGAGGCTCCAGAGAGAACAATTAATTGGGTTGCACATTAAGGAGACTCTGTCTTGTATTTGGAGGTCAGAGTGTCGATAACATTAGTGGAAATAGCTTAAAAGGGTCTTGTGACTTTTATTTAGAAGAGAGACATTTCCGCTTTAGTAATAATTTTTGTCTTTTTCTTTATGACATTTTTACTGAAAGATCTCATTTTTTCAAAGTCTGTAGTTTCCAAACTGGTGTTTGCTGGTAAGCAAAATGCATTTTTATCTTTATGGCAGGAATTATAGTAATAATGATAATTTTATCTGGCATTGACGAAATGATTACTACATGCCTGACACTCATCTAGGTTTTTTACACATATTATCTTACTTAATTTCTTTAACAACATGAGAAAGTTTATGTCATTATCCCATTTTATAGATGAGAAAATAGAAGTGCAGTGATATTAAATAACTTTGCCAAGGTCGTGAAATTATTCTGTCCCACTGTGAATTTGTATCCAGGTGGTCTGAGTCAAAAGCAACTATTGGCTGCATAAATGTCTTATTTTGAGAAGTATCTATTCATGTCCTTTGCCCACTTTTTGATGGGGTTGTTTGTTTTTTTCTTGTACACATGAAAAAATGCTCATCATCACTAGCTATCAGAGAAATGCAAATCAAAATCACAATGAGATACCATCTCACACCAGTTAGAATGGCAATCAGTAAAAAGTCAGGAAACAACAGGTGCTGGAGAGGATGTGGAGAAATAGGAACACTTTAACACTGTTGCTGGGACTGTAAACTAGTTCAACCATTGTGGAAGACAGTATGGCGATTCCTCAAGGAAGTAAAAGTAGAGATACCATTTGACCCAGCCATACCATTACTGGGTATATACCCAAAGGAGTATAAATCATGCTGCTTTAAAGACACATGCACACATATGTTTATTGTGGCACTATTCACAATAGCAAAGACTTGGAACCAACCCAAATGTCCATCAATGACAGGCTGGATTAAGAAAATGTGGCACATATACACCATGGAATACTATGCAGCCATAAAAAAGGATGAGTTTGTGTCCTTTGTAGGGACATGGATGCAGCTGAAAACCATCATTCTCAGCAAACTATCGCAAGAACAGAAAACCAAACACCACATGTTCTCACTCATAGGTGGAAACTGAACAATGAGATCACTTGGACACAGGAAGGGGAACATCACACACTGGGGTCTGTTGTGGTGTGGGGGAAGGGGGGACACCACACCAACATGGCACATGTTGCAGCACACCAACATGGCACATGTATACATGTGTAACAAACCTGCACATTGTGCACATGTACCCTAGAACATAAAGGATAAAAACAAACAAACAAACAAACAAAACAATTGTAGTCACCACGCTTTACTGCTTTCCCATAATAGCTATCAATTATGGAGTGTTTACTGTTGAGCACATTCCCCTTTTTTTTTCTTTTTTCTAAAATTGTACTTTTAAGTTTTGGGATACATGTGCAGAAAATGTTACATAGGTATACACGTGCCATAGTGATTTACTGCACACATCAACCCATCATCTACGTTAGGTATTTCTCCTAATGCTATCCCTCCCCTAGCCCTCCACCCCCTGAAAGGCCCCAGTGTGTGATGTTCCCCTCCCTGTGTCCACGTGTTCTCATTGTTCATCTCCCACTTATGAGTGAGAATATGTGGTGTTTGGTTTTCTGTAGTTTGCTACCTGTGCTGAGAATGATGGTTTCCAGCTTCATCCATGTCCCTGCAAAGGACATGAACTCATTCTTTTTTATGGCTGCATAGTATTACCTCATGTGTATGTGTCACATATTCTTTATCCAGTCTATCATTGATGGGCATTTGGATTAGTTCCAAATATTTGCTATTGTGAACAGTGCTGCAATAAACATACGTGTGCATGTGTCTTTATAGTAGGATGATTTATTCAACTACAAACAAATGTAAATAAATAATGGGACCCAGCAATCCACTTACTGTATATATACCCAAAGGATTAGAAATCATTCTACTATAAAGACACTTCTTATTTTCTATTTGAAACTTGCAACAAATGAGACACAGTGCAAATCAAACTGCAGTGAGATACAGTGGAAGTTTATGTGTATTTCAACATCTAATGTTCTAGTAGTATAAAGACAAATTTAAATTTATCTTATTAAATTTAAGATAAATTTATCTTAAATTTTTGAATGCTAGATTGCTTATCTTAATGCCCTTTTTGGTGATCACTGTAGAAGTGGAAGCATCCACTATCTAGGAGATATATATAAATGAATTATTTGGCATGTTTTTCAAATGTATTTGTGGTGATTATATTGCATTGGGCTCTTCTATCTTCAGTAAAAGAAGAAACACTTCAGGTAAGCATTTTAGTTAACTCTCTCCATACTCAGGACATAGATATATCATTTCTGTTAAGGCACAAATGCGGGAAGCCCATCTGAGGCATTAAGGAGAGATCACTGGCCTCATAGGAGTGACTTATGATTGATTACAGTGCAGATGGGTCTGTGAGAAGTTGAAGTCAGAAACAATACTCAAGAAACCCTAATGCCTAATGTTCTCCCAGCAATAACTAACACTCATAGAGTCCAGTGATCTTTTTTTGTGTGTGTGGTGGTATCAGATAAATTTTTTTTTATTATTATACTTTAAGTTCTAGGGTACATGTGCATAACCTGCAGTTTTGTTACATGTGTATACTTGTGCCATGTTGGTGTGCTGCACCCATCAAATTGTCAGCACCCATCAACTTGTCATTTTAATCAGGTATAACTCCCAATGCAATCCCTCCCATCTCCTCCCTCCCCATAATAGGCCCCTGTGTGTGATGTTCCCCTTCCCGAGTCCAAGTGATCTCATTGTTCAGTTCCCACCTATGAGTGAGAACATGCGGTGTTTGGTTTTCTGTTCTTGTGATAGTTTGCTGAGAATGATGGTTTCCAGCTGCATCTATGTCCCTACAAGGACACAAACTCATCCTTTTTTATGGCTGCATAGTATTCCATGGTGTATATGTGCCACATTTTCTTAATCCAGTTTGTCACTGATGGAATTTGGGTTGAATCCAAGTCTTTGCTATTGTGAATAGTGCCACAAAAACATACGTGTGCATGTGTCTTTATAGCAGCATGACTTATAATCCTTTGGGTATATACCCAGTAATGGGATGGCTGGGTCAAATGGTACTTCTAGTTCTAGATCCTTGAGGAATCGCCATACTGTTTTCCATAATGGTTGAACTAGTTTACAATCCCACCAACAGTGTAAAAGTGTTCCTATTTCTCCACATCCTCTCCAGCACCTGTTGTTTCCTGACTTTTTAATGGTTGCCATTCTAACTGGTGTGAGATGGTGTCTCATTGTGGTTTTGATTTGCATTTCTCTGATGGCCAGTGATGATGAGCATTTTTTCATGTGTCTGTTGGCTATATGCATGTCTTCTTTTGAGAAATGTCTGTTCATATCCTTTGCCCACTTTTTGATGGGGTTGTTTGTTTTTTTCTTGTAAATTTGTTTGAGTTCTTTGTAGGTTATGGATATTAGCCCTTTGTCTGATGAGTAGATTGCAAAAATTTTCTCCCATTCTGTAGGTTTCCTATTCACTCTGATGGTAGTTTCTTTTGCTGTGCAGAAGCTCTTTAGTTTAATTAGATCGGAGTCCAGTGATCTTTTGATGATCAACTCATCAATACATTTTTATATAATAAAATATCCTGATTATTTTCCCTGTCCTCTTTTCTTGACTGGAGTATAGGTCTGAAACAGAGAGAGGTGTGGTGATGTATAGAGAGATTATCTCTTTTCTGAATGACACTAAACATTTCAGTCATTCTCGAACCACTGCCAGTAGATTCTTAGGCACCTTTAGTTAGAGTAACCATTTCTTTTGTTATCATAGGAGCCTGGCTAGTTGGTGATTTTCTAAAAATCATGCTACATTTTGAAGCTATTTCTACCCAGTCTTCCTTCCTTCCTTCTCTCCTTTCACAGGTGTCAGACCTTCATTGTGGTTTGAAGGTTCTCTTCACCTACTCCCATTGTCTCTTTTTGTCTTTTGCAGGTGTTTCCTCCAATAAATCTCTTACAAAACTCACCCCATGTTGGCATGTGCTTCTCAGAGGACCAAAACTAAGTTATGTCAGCTCAGATACTTGAATGATTACAACTGTCACTTGAGCAACATTATCTTTTGTCCTCAAATTAGAGTTTGCATTTTTCCTTTAATGATAGGTACCACATTCATAATTGATTATGTATAGGCTAGCATCTGTCACTCATTTAAAGCCTTTAAAAATGGAAACCACTGGGCCCATTAACGTGTTGTCCACCCTCCTTTTTCTACCTATTTCCCACCAGTCAGCAATGAAGTCGTCTATACTCTTTCCTTTGTAGTTACACTCAGATCTATTTTGAGACTTGCTAGGTGACTAAAAAAAAAAAATTCCTTCTAAGGCTTAGTTCCTTCCTATCTGAAATATGGCATCAAGTGACTATAGTTAGTAATAATGTATTGCATACTTTAGTAAATCTTAAGTATTCTTATCCTCCCACACACACATATACAACGTAACTCTGTGAGGTGATGGATGTGTTAATTAACTTGATTGTGGTAACAATTTTACAATGTACACATATATCAAAACACTATGATATAGATCTTAAATACATTCTTACTTATCAACTATACCTCAATAAAGCTGGGAAAAAAGAATCATATATGACAAACTATATAAAACACTTAGCACTAATGATAGCACTTTTAAAGAGTTCAACAAATATCTGTTGCTGTTACTAATAATATTAAGACAGTTCTAGCTTTCAACATACAGACCTTCAAAATGTCATAACTATAGAAGTGTAAAGGTGGTTAAACCCTTCAGAAATCAGCTGATGAAACTGAGAACATACAAATTCTTGATGACAGACTGAGAGCTGTATATGATGTGAGAGAAGTAGAAAGAGTAAGCACCAGTTTTGTCTTAGTCCAGTCATAACTTGGTGTTGCATAAATGTGTTGGTGAGAATCCAGCCAAATCAGATTTCCCCTCAAAATTCTTTATAAGCCCCTATTGAAAATGAGCATATAGACCTATAAAACCAATTCTAATTAGCATTTTTATTCTTTGCTAATAAAACTTGAAACTTTCATTTGATTAAGTAAAACTCTTTATAACCTTTTTTTAAAATCCTCCTTTAAAAGCCATTTTATATGTTCTAAGTAAAATAATTACCGACTTATAAAAAATGTATTCCTAATTCCACAATTACTTTATTAAAAATTGCTATTTCAATAATGCTTAGTCTGAGATTTGCCTATGAAATAAATTACTTTATTTAATGTGTACTGTAATTTTCTCTCAAATAATTACTTAGGAGTTGTAGAGAAAAGTGATGTGGGCTGAGAAATTCTAGTGTATAATTTTGGACCTGATCTCCATGGCACAAATTAGGTAATACTGAACATTGATTGCTATGAAATGAAGCTAAGTCCATGGCTCAAGTGCTGGGACATGTGTGTGTGTGTGTGTGTATACATATGTGCTCACATGTGCACATTTGTGTGTGTGTACAATTTTTCTTGTCATCTGTCAGTTGATACTTCGGTTGCCTTCACATTTTAGCTATGGTGAATAAGGGTGATGGGATCATAAATGTAGAAACATCTCAAATATCTTTTTTAGACCCTATTGTCAATTATTTGGGGTATATACCCAGAAGTGGAATTATTGGATTACATGGTAATTCCAGTTTTAATTTTTTGAGGAAATGCCACACTATTTCACACAGAAGCTGTGCTATTTTACATTCCAACTAATACTGCACAAGGATTCCCATTTCTCCAAATACTTGTCAGTACTTTTTATTTTATTTTGTTTATAGTAGCCATCCTAATGACTTTAAAATGATATCTTATTGTAGCTTTGATTAGCGTTTCCCTAATGATTGGTAATGTTGAACATCTTTTCATGTGCGTTTTGGCCATTTGTGGATCTCTATTAGAGAAATGTCTATTCAAGCTTTTTGCCCATTTTTGCACTCAGTTCTTGTTTTTGTGGTTGAGCTTTAGAAGTTTTCTCTGTATTCTGGATATTAATCTTTTATCAGATATATAATTAGTAAATAGTTTCTCCCATTCAGAAGATTGTTTACTCTTTAGATAGTGTATTTTGATGCACATTTTAAAAAGCATTTCATGAAGGCCAATTTGTCTTCTTTTTTGTTGTCATTATTCCTGTATGTGTGGTGTCATATCCAAGAAATCATTGCCAAATCTAATGTAATGAAGCTTTTGGCCTATGTTTTTAAAAGAATTTTATAGTTTAAGGTCTTATATTTAGGTCATGAATGTGTTTTGAGTTAATATTTGTATATGGTGTTAGGTAATTACAAAGAACCGAATGTTTCTGTCCCCTCAAAATTTACATGTTGAAACCCTAAATCCCAATGTGAGAATATTTAGAGGAGAGGCCTTTTGAAAGTAATTAGGCATGACAGTGGAGTCATCATGAGTTAGTATCTTTATTAAGAATCAAACAAACAAGCAAGAAGCTAACTAGTTCTCTTTTTATCATGTGTGGATACAATAACTTTGTAGCCTGCAACCTGAAAGAGGGCCCTCACCAGAAGCCAACCATGCTAGCTATTTGATCGCAGACTTCCAGCCTCCAGTAAAATGAGAAGAAAATTTATATTGTTTATAAGCCACCCAGTTTGTGGCACTTTGTTGGAGCAGCCCAAACTGACGAAGACAGTAAGAATCCAACTTCAATCTCTTGAATTGAAATAATCAGCTTTCCCGGCACTATTTATTGAAAAGACGGTTGTATTCCTATGAAATGATCTTGACATGCTTGTTGAAAATCATGTGACCATACCTGCAAGTGTTTTTTTCTTGAATCACTAAATGTTTTGGTTACTATAGCTTCAGAGTAACTTTTGAAATCGGGAAGTATGAGCCCTCAAGCTTTGTTCTCCTTTATCAAATTGTTTTAGCTAGTCAGAGTTCCTTGAGATCTCATATGAACTTCAGAAAGTTATTTTATCTTTCTGCAAAAAAATGTTATTTGGATTTTGATAGGAATTAGATTAAATCACTAGATCACTTTGAATAGTATTGCCATCTTAACAACATGAGTCTCCCAATTCATGAGCATAAGATGTCTTGACATTTATTTATGTCTTCTTTAATTTCTTTAGCAGTGCTTTGCTGTTTTCATTGTCTTCCTCATCTGTGTTAGATTTACCTTTAAGTATTTTATTTTAACGGTATTATAAATGGAATTGTTGCCTTGAATTTTTTGGATTGTTCATGGTTAATGTATGTAACTACAAGTCATTTTTGTGTGTTGTTTTTGTTCCTACTATACATACTTTGCGGAATTCATTAATTAGTTCTAATAGGTTTTTGTGAAACACTCATTTTTTACATTTAAGATTATATTATCTGTAAACAGAGATAAACTTACTTCTTTTTTTTTTTTCAATTTTGACTGTCTTTTCTTTCTTTTTCTTACCTAATTCCTCTGGCTGGGACTTCCTGTACTATGTTGAATACAAGTGGCAATTTAAAAGGCTTTCTTGCCTTGTCCCTGAACTTATTGGAAAAGCTTTCAGTCTTTTTCTATTGAACATGATGTTCAGTGTGGGTTTTTCATATTTAGCTTTTATTATATTGAGGTAGTTTCCCTTTTTTACTAGTTTGTTGAGTATTTTCTATCATCAATCCGTGAGTTGTACTGAATTTTGTCAAATGCTTTTTATGCATCAATTGAGATGTCCATGTGAGGTTTTTTACTTTTGTTCTGTTAATATGGTGTATTACATTGATTGACTTACTTTTTTTTTTTTTTTTTGAGACAGAGTCCCGCTCTGTCACCCAGGCTGGAGTGCAGTGGCTGGATCTCAGCTCACTGCAAGCTCCGCCTCCCAGGTTCACGCCATTCTCATGCCTCAGCCTTCCTGAGTAGCTGGGACTACAGGCGCCTGCCACCTCGCCCGGCTAGTTTTTTGAATTTTTTTTTTTAGTAGAGACGGGGTTTCACCGTGTTAGCCAAGATGGTCTCGATCTCCTGACCTCATGATCCACCCGTCTCGGCCTCCCGATTGACTTACTTTTTATTTTTTTTAACTTTAGTTTTAATTTTTGTGGGTATATAACAGGTGTATGTATTTGTGGGTTATACAACATGCTTTGATACAAGCATGTAATGTGTACTAATTACATCATGTAAAAGGAGTATCCATCCCCTCAAGCATTTTTGTGTTGTAAACAATCCAGTTATATTTTTTTCATTACTTGAGATTTACAATTAAATTGTTATTGACTATAGTTACCCTGTTGTGCTACCAAATACTAGGTCTTATTCATTCTTTCTAACTATTGTTTTGTACCCGTTAACAACCCCCACTTTCCCCCAATCCACACCCCCACATTGATTGGCATACATTTGCTAAACCTTCAGTATATTCTATGAATAAATTTGACTTGGTCATGGTATGTAATCCTTTTGATATGCTGCCGAATTTTGGTTTTGAATATTGCAACAACATTCATCAGGGATATTGATCTGAGATCTATTCTTGGAGTATGTTTGTATGGCTTTGGTATCAGGGTAATGCTGCTCTCATAGAATCAGTTAGAAAGTGCACAGTGGTTCATGCCTATAATCCCAGCACTTTGGGAGGCTGAGGCAGGCAGGTCAGTTGAGGTCAGGAGTTTGAGACCAGCCTGGACAACATGTAGAAAACCTGTGTCTACTAAAAATATGAAAATTAGCCCAGCATGGTGGCATGCACTTGTACTCCCAGATACTTGGGAGGCTGAGGCAGGAGGATCGCTTGATCCCAGGAGGTGCAGGTTGTAGTGAGCTGAGAGCACAACAATGCACTCCAGCCTGGGGAGTGGGAATGAAACCTTGTCTAAAGGGGGGAAAAAAGTGTCCCTCCTCTTCAGAGTTTTGGAAAGTCTTGAGAAGGATTGGTGTTAATTCTTATTTAAATATTTGGCAGAATTCACCCATGAAATTATCAGGTCCAGGGCTTTTTTTGCTGAACAGTTTTCTATTACTAATTCTATATTTTTTGCTAGCATTAGGGCTACTGAGGGTTTTTAAAATTTCTTCGTGTTTTAGGTTAGGTAGGATTTGTGTTTTGAGGAGTTGGTCAGTTTCATCTAGGCTATCCAATATGTTGGTATAAAATTATTCTTTGTACTCTCTTTTAATCATTTTTATTTCTGTAAAATTGATAGTAATATTCACACTTTCTTTTTTGTTGAAGAGGAGTATACATGCGATATTTTTTGCTAATCATTTCAAAAGTGGACAAAATGGTTATGTACAACTGGAGCCCTACATTCTAAGAAAATGAATTTGATTGTATATATTTTCTTTTTAAATTATACTTTAAGTTCTTGGATACATTTGCAGAATGTGCAGGTTTGTTATGTAGGTATACATGTGCCATGGTGGTTTGCTGCACCCATCAACCCATCATCTACATTAGGTATTGCTCCTAATGCTATACCTCCCTTAACCCCAAACCACTGACAGGCCCCAGTGTGTGATATTCCCCTCCCTGTGTCCATGTGTTCTCATTGCTCACCTCCCACTTAGGAGTGAGAACATGTGGTATTTGGTTTCCTGTTCCTGTGTTAGTTTGCTGAGAATGATGGTTTCCAGCTTCATCCATGTCCCTACAAAGGATATGAACTCATCCTTTTATATGACTGCATAGTATTCCATGGGGTATATGTGCCACATGTTCTTTATCCAGTCTATCATTGATGGCCACTTGTGTTGGTTCCAAGTCTTTGCTATTGTGAATAGTGCTGCAATAAACATACATCTGTATGTGTGTTTATAGTACAGTGATTTATAATCCTTTGGGTATATACCTAGTAATGGGGTTACTGGGTCAAATGGTATTTTTGGTTCTAGATCCTTGAGGAATGGCCACACTGTCTTCCATAATGGTTGAACAAATTTACACTCCTGGCCAGGCACAGTGGCTCATGCCTGTAATCCTAGCACTTTGGGAGGCTGAGGTGGGCAGATCACCTGAGGTCAGAAGTTCAAGACCAGCCTGGCCAACATGTTGAAACCTCGTCTCTACCAAAAATACAAAAATTAGCCTGGCATAGTGGCACATGCCTGTAACCCCAGCTACTCGGGAGGCTGAGGCAGGAGAATTGCTTGAACCTGGGAGACAGAGGTTGCGGTGAGCCGAGATCACACCACTGTACTCCCACCTGGGTGACAGAGCAAGACTCCTTCTCAAAAAACTAATAAAATAGTTTACAATCCCATTAACAGTGTAAAAGGGTTCCTAACTCCACATCCTCTCCAGCATCTGTTGTTTCCTGACTTTTTAATGATCACCATTCTAAGTGGAGTGAGATGGTATCCCCTTGTGGTTTTGATTTGCATTTGTCTAATGACCAGTAATGATGAGCTTTTCTTTCATATGTTTGGTGGCCACAGAAATGTCTTCTTTTGTGAATTGTCTGTTTGTATTCTTTGCCCACTTTTTGATGGGGTTGTTTGGTTTTTTTCCTTATAAATTTGTTTTAGTTCCTTGTAGATTCTGGACATTAGCCCTTTGTCAGATGGATAGACTGCAAAAATTTTCACTCTTTCTGTAGTTGCCTGTTTACTCTGATGATCGTTTCTTTTGCTGTGCAGAAGCTCTTTAGTTGAATTAGATCTCATTTGTCTATTTTGGCTTTTGCTGCCATTGCTTTCAGTGTTTTAGTCATGAAGTCTTTGTCCATGCCTATATCCTGAATGGTATTGCTTAGGTTTTCTTCTAGGCTTTTTATGGTTTTAAGTCTTAAATTTAAGTCTTTAATACATCTTGAGTTAATTTTTGTATAAGGTGTAAGAAAGGGGCCCAGTTTCAATTTTCTACATATGGCTAGCCAGTTTTCTCAACACCATTTATTCAATAGAGAATTCTTTCCCCATTGCTTGCTTTTGTCAGGTTTGTCAAAGATCAGATGGTTGTAGATGTGTGGCATTACTTCTGAAGCCTATGTTCTGTTCCCTTGGTCTGTATATTTGTTTTGGTACCAGTACCATCCTCTTTTGGTTACTGTAGGCTTGTAGTATAGTTTGAAGCCAGGTAGCATGATGCCTCCAGCTTTGTTCTTTTTGCTTAAGATTGTTTTGGTTATATAGGCTCATTTCCATGTGAAATTTTAAATAGTTTTCTCTAATTCTTTGAATTAGAAAAAGAATTTTTCTAATTCTTTGAAGAAAGTCAATGGTAGCTTGACTATCATTGAGGAGTCCTTCTTTTTCTATTGTTTGGAATAGTTTCAGAAAGAATGGAACCAGTTCCTCTTTGTACCTCTGGTAGAATTTGGCTGTGATTCCATCTGGTCCTGGGATTATTTTTTTTGGTTGGTTAGACTATCAATTACTGCCTCAATTTCAGACTTGTTGGTGTATTCAGGGATTTGATTTCTTCTTGGTTTAGTCTTGGGAGGGTGTAGGTGTCCAGGAATTTATCCATTTCTTCTAGATTTTCTAGTTTATTTGTGTAAAGGTGTTTATGGTATTCTCTGATTGTAGTTTGTATTTCTGTGTGTTCAGTGGTGATATCCCCTTTATCATTTTTTATTGTGTCTATTTGGTTCTTCTCTCTTTTCTTCTTTATTAGTCTGGCTAGTGGTATGTCTATTTTATTAATCTTTTCATAAAGCCTGCTCCCGGATTTGTTGATATTTTTGAATAGTTTTTCGTGTCTCTATCTCCTTCAGTTCTGTTCTGATTTTAGTTATTTCTTGTCTTCTGCTAGCTTTTGAATTTGTTTGCTCTTGCTTTTCTAGTTCTTTTAATTGTGATGTTAGGGTGTCGATTTTAGATTTTTCTTGCTTTCTCCTGTGGGCATTTGGTGCTACAAATTTCCCTCTAAACACTGCTTTAGCTGTGTCCCAGAGATTCTAGTCCATTGTATCTTGGTTCCTACAGGTTTCAAAGAACTCATTTATTTCTGCCTTAATCTCTTTATTTACTGAGTAGTCATTCAGGAGCAGGTTGTTCAGTTTCCATGTAACTGTGTGATTTTGAGTGAATTTCTTAATTCCGAGTTCTAATTTGATTGCACTGTGGTCTGTGAGACTGTTATGATTTCCTTTCTTCTGCATTTGCTGAGGAGCTTTATTTCCAATTATGTGATCAATTTTAGAATAAGTGCGATGTGGTGCTGAGAAGATTTGTGGTGGAGAGTTCTGTAGATGTCTATTAGGTCCTCTTGGTCAAGAACTGAGTTCAAGTCCTCAATATCCTTCTTAATTTTCTGTCTCGTTGATCTGTCTAATATTGACAGTGGGGTGTTAAAGTGTCCCATTACTGTTGTATGGGAGCCTAAGTATCTTTGTAGGTCTCTAAGAACTTGCTCTATGAATCTGACTGCTCCTGTATTGGGTGCATATATATTTAGGATAGTTAGCTCTTCTTGTTATATTGATCCCTTTACAATTATGTAATGCCCTTCTTTGTCTTTTTTGATCTTTGTTGGTTTAAAGTCTGTTTTATCAGAGACTAAGATTGCAACTCCTGCTTTTTTTGCTTTTCATTTGCTTGGTAAATATTCCTCCATCCCTTTATTTTGAGCCTATGTGTGTCTTTGCACATAAGATGGGTCTCCTGAATACAGCACACTGATTGGTCTTCACTCTTTATGAAATTTGCCAGTCTGTGTATTTTAATTAGAGCATTTAGTCCATTTACATTTTTTGGTTAATATTGTTATGTGTGAATTTGATCCTGTCATTATGACTTTAGCTTGATATTTTGCCCATTAGTTGATGCAGTTTCTTCATAGTGTTGATGGTCTTTACAATTTGGTATGTTTTTGCAGTGGCTGATATTGATATTTAGTGCTTTCTTCAGGAGCTTTTGTAAGACAGGCCTGGTGGTAACAATAATCTCTCAGCATTTGCTTGTCTATAAAGGATTTTATTTCTCCTTCACTTATGAAGCTTAGTTAGCTGGATATGAAATTCTGGTTTGAAAATTCTTTTCTTTAAGAGTGTTGAATATTGACCCCCAATCTCTTCTGGCTTGTAGGGTTTCTACCAAGAGATCCACTGTTAGTCTGATGGGCTTCCCTTTGTGGGTAACCTGACCTTTCTCTCTGGCTGCCCTTAACATTTTTTCCTTTATTTCAACCTTGATGAATCTGATGATTATGTGTCTTTGGGTTGCTCTTCTCAAGGAGTATCTTTGTGGTGTTCTCTGTATTTTCTGAATTTGAATGTTGGCCTGTCTTGCTGGTTGGGGAAGCTCTCCCAGATAATATCCTGAAGAGTGTTTTCCAACTTGGTTCCATTCTCCCCATTACTTTCAGGCACAATAATCAAATGTAGGTTTAGTCATGTCACATACTCCCATATTTCTTGGGAGTCTTTGTTCATTCATTTTCTTTATTTTATCTCTAATCTTGTCTTCACGCTTTATTTCATTAAGTTGATCTTCAATCTCTGATATCCTTTCTTCCCGCTTGGTCAGTTTGGCTACTGATACTTGTGCATGCTTCACAAAGTACTCATGCTGTCTTTTTCAGCTCCATCAGGTCATTTATGTTCTTCTCTAAACTGGTTATTCTAGCAATTCCTGTAACCTTTTTTCAAGGTTCTTAGCTTCCTTGCATTGGGTTAGAACATGCTCCTTTAGCTCGGAGGAGTTTGTTATTACCCACCTTCTGAAGCCTACTTCTGTCAATTTGTTAAACTCATTCTCTGTTTGTTCAGTTTTCTTACCTTGCCAGCAAGTTGTGATCCTTTGGAGGCAAAGAGGCATTCTAGTTTTTGGAATTTTCAGTCTTTTGTGCTGGTTTTTCCTCATAGTCATGGATTTATCTCCCTTTGGTCTATCATGTTGGTAACCTTCTGATGGGGTTTTTGTGTGGACGTCTTTTTTGTTGATGTTGATGCTATTCCTTTCTGTTTGTTAATTTTCCTTCTAACAGTCAGACCCCTCAAAGACTGCACCTGTTCCCTTCTCTGGAAGATTTGTATGAGAGGGACACCCACCAGATGCCAGTTGGAGCTCTCCTTTATGAGGTGTCTATTGAACCCTGTTGGGAGGTGTCTCCCCATCAGGAGGAATGGGTGTCAGGGACCCACTTGAAGAGGCAGTCTGTCCCTTGGCAGAGCTCAAGCGCTGTGCTGGGAGATCTGCTGCTCCTTTCAGAGCCAGCAGGCAAGAGTGTGTAAGTCTGCTGAAGCTGTACCCACAGCCGCCCCATCCCCCAGGTGCTTTGTCCCAGGGAGTTGAGAGTTTTATCTATAAGCCCCAGACTGGGGCTGCTGCCTTTCTTTCAGAGATGCCCTGCCCAGAGAGGAGGAACCTAGAGAGGGAGTCTAGCTACAGTGGCTTTGCCAAACTGCAGTAGGCTCTGCCCAGCATGACTTTCCTGGTGGCTTTGTTTACACTATGAGGGGAAAACTGTCTACTTAAGCCTTAGTAATGGCAAACATCCCTTCCCACGTCAAGCTAAAGCATCCCAGGTTGACTTTAGACTGCTGTGTTGGCAGGGAGTTTTTCAAGCCAGTGGATCTTAGCTTTCTGGGCTCCTTGGGGGTGAGATCTGCTAAGCTAGACCACTTGACTCCCTGGCTTCAGTGCCCCCTTTCCAGGGTAGTGAATGATTCTGTTTCACTGGTATTCTAGGTGCCACTGGGGTATGAAAAAAAAAAAAAAAAAACTGCCAAAGCTAGCTTGGTGTCTTCCCAAACAGCCTCCCCGTTTTGGGCTTGAAACCCAGATCGCTGGTGGTGGAGGCACCTGAGGAATCTCCTGGTCTGTGGGTTGCAAAGACCATGGGGAAAGCGTAGTACCTGGGGCTGGAGTGCACTGTCCCTCATGGCGCAGTCCCTCACGGCTTCCCCTGGCTAGAGAAGGGAATTCCTTGACCCCTTGCACTTCCCAGGTGAGGTGACACCAAACCCTGCTTCTGCTTGCCCTCCGTGGGCTACGCCCACTGGCTTGCCAGTCCCAAAGAGATGAGTCGGGTACCTCAGTTGGAAATGCAGAAATCACCTGCCTTCTGCATTGATCTCACTGGTAGCTACCAGCTGAAGCTGTTCCTATTCAGCCATCTTGCCAGCCACTCCTACACTTTCATTTCTTATTTAAGCAATCTCAGTCTTTCCTTTCTTCCTTAGTCCAGAGAGCTAAAGGTTTCTCAATCTTAATTTTTTCGAAAACCAACTTTTGCTTTCATTGCTTTCCTCTGAAACATTTCTATCTTATATTTCTTTTATCTCTGCCCTAATATTTATTATTTCTTTATTTATGCTATTTTTAAGTTTAGTCTTCACTATTTTCTATTTAAGTGATTAAAGTTATGTATTTGATATCTTTTTTCTACTGTAAATGTTTATAAGTATAAAATTCTCCCTTAGCAGCAATTTCTCTATTTTCCATAAGTTTTGATGTGCTGTGTTCCTGTTTTTATTTGTCTGTGTTTTTGAATTTCCCTTGTAATTTGTGTCTTAAGTCTTGGATTATTCGAGTGTGTGGTTAAATTCCACAAATTTGTAAATGTTCTAGTTTATATTTTTGTACTGGTTTCCAGCTTTATCTGTTTCTGATTGAAAAATATAGTTTATCTGATATCTTTTTTTAATGTATTGAAACTTAATTTGAGGCCCAACATGTGGTCTATATTGGAAAATGCCTCATGTGTACATAAGAATGTGTATTTTATTTTTGTCGGGTAGAATTATTCCATATATGTCTTTAGGATCTAGTTAATTGTTGTTTTGTTTAAGTTCTCTATATCCTTATCTTCTGTCTAATTGTTATATTTTATATTTAAAAAGAGGTTTGTAAGTCTTCAACTATTATTGTAGAACTATTTCTCCCTTCAATTTTGTCAATTTTTACTTAATGTGTTTTGATAATCTAATATAAAATGCATACATATTTTTATTCTTGTATCTTCTTGTTATATTAAATATTTTATTTACATAAAATGTCCTTGTCTCTTATAAACATTTTTGAGTTAGAGTTTATTTTATATGATGCTAGTATAGCCATTAAATATCTATTTCATGAAATATTGTAGTATTATTATTGGGATGAAATATTCTTTTCTATACATTTACTTTCAACCAATTTGGGTTTTTGGTTATAAAGTAAGTCTCCTGTAGACAACATATTATTGGGTCATCTGTCTTTATGCATTCTACCAATCTCTGACTTTTGATTGAAGAGTTTAATTCATTTATATTTAAAGCAACAACTGATAAGAAAAGACTTCTTCTGTTCTTTGCTATTTGTTTTATGTAAGTCTTAGAGCTTTTTATTCCTCATTTTCTGTATTACTTTCCTTTAGGTGTTTAGTTGATTTTCTTTCAGTGAAACATTTAGTTTCCATTTATTTATATTTTGTAGGTATTTTCTTTGTGGTTACAATGAGAGATTACATTTCACATCCTAGAGTTATTACATGTATTATAAATGTGAATTTGTACCTATTTAACTTCAATAATATACTAAAAATCTGCACCTTTAATAGCTCTATCCATACCTCTTTCAGTTGTTCATAAAAAAATACATCTTCATAGAGTGTGTATTCAAATAATATTAAAAAATTGTAATGCATTATTCTCTTAAATTATGTAGAAAACAAAATGTGAAGTTATGAACCAATGACACAGTAATGCTAGCTTTTGGACTTACAACCATTGATGTATTATCTACTAAATCATGCAAAAAATGGAATTATACACTATTACTACAATAATACTAGCTTTTATAATTGCCTATGTATTTATGTTCCTGAGATATTTATTTCTTTTTATGGCTTTGAGTTACTTTTTAATGATTTTGTTTGTTTTGTTTTTTCCATTTCAACATGCAGATCTCCCTGAGCATTTTTTGCAGGACAGGTGGAATGGTAACAATCTCACTCAACTTCTGTTTATCTAGGAAAGTCTTCATTTCCCCCTGTCTTTTGAAGGACAATTTTGCCAGATATAAAATTCTTGGTTGACAGTTGTTTTTTGTCTTTTAGTACTTTGAATATATCAACCCACTGCCTTCTCCCCTCAAAAATTTCTGATGAGAAATCTACATATAACTTTATTGAGAGTCCCATGTATGTGATGAGTTGCTTTTTTCTCTCTCTCTGCTTTCAAGAATCTCTCTTAATCCTACATAAAGTTAGTTGAGCTTTTGGGAATATTTGCATTCATGTCATTTATTAAATTTGGCAAAATTTCTGCCGTTATTTCTTCAAATATTCACCCTTCTTTTTTTCCTATTCTTTTGGAACTCACACAATGTGTATATTCACCTGTTTGATGGTGTCCCACAGATCTTTTAAATTCTGTTCACTTTTTTCAGTTTCTTTTCTGCTCCTCAGGCTTGATAATTTTGGTTGTCTTATCTTCTGATTCTCTGATTCTTACTTTTGCCTGATGAAATATGCCTTTGAATCCATCTAGATAAATTTTTTTATTCTAGGTACTGTATTTTTCAGCTCTAGAATTGTTTTTTTGGTTCTCTAACTTTTTGTTATTTCCATTTTGTTTATACATCATTTTTCTTGACTGCATTCATGTCATATATTAGTTCTTGGAGCACTGTAAAGACAGTTGTTCTAGTCTTTGTCTGGTAGGTCTGCTAAGCATTTCATTAGTAGGCTGAATTTCTGTTGTTTTTGTTTTTGTTTTTTACTTTTAATTAGCCATATTTTCCTTTTAATATCTTATAATCTTTTGTTGAAAAATGGACATTTCCATCTAATACTGTAGTAGCTCTAGAAATGACGTCTTCTCCTTCCCCAATATTTGTTGTTTTCAATTTTTCTTTCTTTCTTTCTTTTTTATTTTTTGGATGTTATCTGTACCAAGGATTAGAGTGAGGTATAATCCTATAGTCTTTTCAGGTCTTTTCTTAGTCTGTGCTTTCCCCGGGCATGTGTGGTGACTTTTTAATTTTACCCATATTTGAGATGCCTTTGAGTTCCTTGATCTTCAATGTATGGTTCCGAAAAGAGGAAAAAGAAAAAGACAGATGGGGGTGGCACCAGCACCAGTTATTTAAGTCTCCTAGGAGACACCTCAGCCGGGGAGTGAGGGGTTTGAAACAATAAAAGGAGGTGCACCAGTGGTTACCACCTTTATGTGCATCTCTTGTGATCAGAAGCAGTGATCAGTGATGAGAACACAAATCCCTCATATTAGCAAAAAGTGGTCCTTTTTTGCCCACTTGGGCTCCCACCAGCTATGTGCAGGTTCTTCCTGGAATATATGTGGCTTCAGGCCATGGGGCTAAGGGGTGATAAGTTAACTACCACTGTGGTAAAAACTCAAATAATACCAGAACACCTGAAATCCCGCACATTAGGAGGCCAAGGCAGGCAGTTTGCTTGAATCTAAGAGTTCAAGATCAGCGTGGGAAACATAGCAAAACCCTGTCTCTACAAAAAATACAAAAAATTTAACTGGATGTGGTGGCCCGTGTCTGTAGTCCCAGCTACTTGGGAGGCTGAGGTAAGAGGATTGCTTAAGCCTGGGAGGCAGAGGTTGCAGTGATTCGAGATCTCACTACTGTACTCCAGCCTAGTTGACAAAGCAAGACCTTGTCTCAAAATGGGAAAAAAAAAAAAAACCCTTGAAATTAACCAAAATTAGCAGAAATGTATTATTCAAGTCTTCTCCTATAAGTTGCAAGCCTTAAACAGACTCCAGATTAACAAAACTGTTATATCAGACAGATTCTGATATTGCCTAGATAGGAAGACAGATTTCTGGTGCTGCCTACTCTGCCATATTCCCAGCACATGCTTAATGTTGATTGTTATTTCTGCCCTGCTGTTTGAAGGTGCATGTGAGAATGCAGTACTGGTGCTAATTCTTATGCTCATTGTTCAACCCTGAATGAATCATTTCTTCTTTCTGGATTTTACCGATCTCATATGAAAAAGGTTTAGTTGATGCATTTCATGTATTTATAACCCAAACAAGCAGTTAGGTGTTATGCAGTTAGGTATTGGAGGTTGAAAGGTGCCTGAAAAAGGAAATGAGAGAGTCTTCAATGGTGTGGGTAAGTATTGCATTTATTGATCTATCCTCTGTTCATAAATTGCATTCACTTCATGAAAAATCAATGATTTATTCACTTTGTTATATTCCTGTTTTATTTGAACAAGAATATTTACTTTAAAGGATAACAAAAAACAACATAAAAGTGTCATGCCTAAAATTTTCATTTGTTAAAAAATGCAGTTATAAATATGTTAAAAATAAGCAAATTTATAGACAACAGAAAAATTCAAAACCTCATGTGATACTCTTCTCTTTTGAGAGCTTACTATTTTCAGAGGAAGGTTGAGGTGATAAGTAACTGTTGAAAGAGAAAGACATACCAGTAGAAACCACATTTCTATATGATATGGTTTATTTTTGACAGCAGATGGTTAATTAAAAGACCATCTAATACAAGCTTCTCTTTAAAATATGACTTGGAAACACAGGGTTTGATTTGTTTTATTAAGCTTTACTCTAATACGTTATAACTTGTAATAAATTACACATAGAGGCAGTAAATTGAAACCTCTGGTTACAAAAACCTTAGCACCTCAGCAGCCATGTTGTCCACTCTGTAATGCTGTTAATGCACAGCATAATGTAAAAGGATACTAAGGCTCTTAGATCACAGGAAGACTGGGAGCAGGTGAATAGGAACACAAGCAGTCCTGCCAACACAGATCACATTTGGATAAAAGTAACCATTTTTGGCCGGGCGCGGTGGCTCAAGCCTGTAATCCCAGCACTTTGGGAGGCCGAGACAGGCGGATCACGAGGTCAGGAGATCGAGACCATCCTGGCTAATACGGTGAAACCCCGTCTCTACTAAAAAATACAAAAAACTAGCCAGGTGAGGTGGCGGGCGCCTGTAGTCCCAGCTACTTGGGAGGCTGAGGCAGGAGAATGGCGTAAACCTGGGGGGCGGAGCTTGCAGTGAGCTGAGATCTGGCCACTGCACTCCAGCCTGGGCGACACAGCGAGACTCCGTCTCAAAAAAAAAAAAAAAAAAAATAACCATTTTTTGTCATTAATAATAACCTTCAGTTATGCCAGAACCTGTATATATAATGAACGGGCTACAGACAGTTGAGGAAAAGGAGAAAGAAAAGATTTGACTATGGCAACTGAACAACACAGTAATTTCAAGTTGTGAATTGGAATTCAAATTCATTCTGACCGTGGTGGGTTCATTTCCTTCAATTGGACAAACATGAAGTTTCTTGGGTGCTTTGAGATGTAGCTCCTCGAGCAAGTTTGGGAGCAAAGACTATCTTCTTGTATTTTACTCAAAAGCCTAAGAATTATTGTTGAAAAACTGCAGTTTTATACAATGAGAATCCATAGGAATGTAATTTGAATAACCATTATGAAGGGGTGTCTGGAAACCTCTAGCATATTGAGCATATGTACACCCTATGGCACAGCAATATCACTCCTAGGGATATTCTCTAGAGAAACCCACTTTCCTGTGCAATTTGAGACATGTATAAAAATATGTATAGCAGCATGTTGTTAATAGTAAAAAATAGGGGAACAAAACTCCAACTTCTATCATATAAAATGTATAAATATAATGTTATATTTATACATTAAAATACTACTGAGTAGTAAGGAGAAATGTATTAGAATATCTTAAGTGAGTAAAAGCAAGCTGCAGAAGGCAAAAGAAAAACATATTTTGAAAGCATAAAAATAATACTATATATTTTTCTGGATCTATGTAAAAGGAATAAACGTAAGACTTAGGAATGATCATTTGAAATTTATTGTGGTGGCTACTTCTGAAAACATTTGTAAAAAAATTAAAACTAGATTTATATTCCATCCACTTATCCATATGCCAATTTATATTTTTGTATATATATATACACACATGTGTGTGTTTATATACATATATAATTGTGTGTGTGTATAGATATATATATACACACTAAACAATAAATGCAGAGCTTCCTTCTTGTGGTATGCCCTCATCTAAGAGCTAAGAGATCAATAAAAAAAGACTACAATATACAGCACTGCATTGCTTAATGATGGGAATATGGTCTGAGAAATATATTGTTAAGTGATTTCATCATTGTGTTGACAACATACAGTATACTAACACAAATCTAGAGGACATAGCCCACTACACACTGAAGCTATATGGTATAACCCATTGCTCCTAGGCTACAAACCCACACAGCATGTTGCTGTACTAAATACTCTCAGCAATTGTAATACAATAGTAGGTAATTGTGTATCTAAACATATCTAAAATGTAGAAACGGTCAGGTGCAGTGGCTCATGCCTGTAATCCCAACACTTTGGAAGACCAAGGCAGATGGATTGCTTGAATCTAGGAGTCCACACCAGCCTAGGCAACATGACAAAACTCTGTCCCTACCAAAAAATTAGCCAGGCATGGTGGCACACACCTGTAGTCCCATCTACTAGGATGACTGAGGTGGGAGAATTACATGAGCCGGGGAGGTTGAGGATGCCGTGATTGTGCCACTGTACTACAGTGTGGGGGACAGAACAATACCCTGTCTCAAAAAAAAATCATAATAATAGTTAAAAACAAACATAAAAAAGATACAGCAAGAATAAAATAATCATATAGGACCACCATTATATATGTAGTGCATTGATGACCAAAACATCATTATGTGGCACATGACTGTAGTTCTTGTTCTCACAAGAATTATAGTTTATCTGGAAGACACACAGGAGAAGTTAGACTGTAGTGTACGCATTTAGTAGTGGATAAAACTGTCTGAAATGAAGACAGAACTTGAAACAAAAGTGTACACAAAGCCTGCCTTCCACGATGTGGCTGTGATGGGGGAAATAATGTGTGTGAGGCAAAACTAACTCTGCAAGTACAGAATATAAATCCTTTCATGGAGTTCTTAATTTTTCTTTCCAAGATGCAGTGAAATCCATTGACTTGACAAATGCCCCCATTCAAACTTCATCTTTTCAAGCAATTCTTACAATAGCCTGAAGTTCTGCACAAAGGGTGGTTTTTGTCCTATGGAGTGTGCACACATGTTTTTTAAATGTAAGCTCTCTTTGTGAAATCAGATCAGTGGTAGGTGTCATATAAATTAGTCATTTTTTATTTGAACAGCACCATGTTTTCCACAAAGTCCTTTATACAAGAACGTAGTACAACAGACAGGAGAAGAATTTTACCCTCAACAGAGAACAAAGATATAAGAGACATTTATGGTCATTCTTGACAAGATTTGTGTGGTATCATGCAGAGGATATTAAAGGACAGACTAGGTTAGATCACATGAAAGGAACTTCTTCAACTCTGAGATTATCTAGTTTCAGCTTTCCAAAGTGAGAACTGTGTTCAGACGTCACTCTATATCTTTAAGAATCTACCATTGTGGAGTGTCATCCATTTTATCGACATAGATTTTAGTCTAGTTACTGCTTGGATGATTTTTGAAAATAACAAGCCTGATGCAATCACACCATCTATTTCTGTCTTAAAATTATCTCTTTTTGAAATTCAGGTAGACCCTCTAGGTCTTGTATTTCATAAATTATGTTACTTATTTATTTATTTTAATTTAGAGCTGAGCTCTTCTCATCTGTCTATTTGTCTACAGCATCTGAACACCACAGTAACTTCAGGTTGAGAATGGGAATTGAAATTCATTCTGACCATGGTGGGTTCATTTCCTTGAATTGAAACATGAAGTTTCTGAGGTACTTTGAGGCATAAGTCCTTGAGCAAACTTGGGAGCAAAGACAAACTTCTTGTATTTTACTCAAAAGGCTATAACCTTTACGGCTCTCAATTTAGATGGCATAGCCCACTACATACCTAAGCTATATGATATAACCCATTGCTCCTAGGCTACAAACCCACACAGTGTGTTACTGTACTAAATACTGTCAGCAACTGTAATACAATAGTAAGTATTTGTGTATCTAAACATATCTAAATGTAGAAACGGTCAGGTGCCGTGGCTCATGGTCAGGTGCCGTGGCTCATGGTCAGGTGCCGTGGCTCATGGTCAGGTGCAGCTCCTCATACTATTTTCATTTCTCTAGGATGAGAGAAGCCACTTAGTTTTGAGTCAAGTTTTACAGATTTTGTTTTCAACATCCTTATAAGTAAGGTCTAGAAGTTACTATTGAATCCATTTTCCAGAAAAGAAAACAAACACAGAGATAAGTTAGTCTTTCTAGAGTATCATGATGACCAGACCCAAGCCTGGGGAAAGCTTCCAACCTCATGTTCTCTGCTATCTAAACCTAAAATGTAGTCAAATTTTACACAAACGCAAATACACATACCCATCACCCACTCACCCACTCACACCCAAACACAGAAACACACTCACACACACACTTCTAAAGGTGGGTGGAGGAAAAGAGGCTGTACACTAAATATTAAACATGTTTTTTTCCTCCTAAAATAAGAAAAGAGGCTGTATACTAATTATTAAACCTGTTTTTTTCCTATGAAAATAAGGAAGGTTTGGGTAGGGAATGAGTATTTCGTAATGATGGTTTATAAATCCTGTTGCATGATTAGACTGTCTCATATTGCAGCAACATCATACTTTTAATTCAAACCAAGAATCCAATACTCCTTAGAAATTATATTCTTTCAAGTGTCCTTACTGTCAATCCAGAGATCATGTCATTTGATGAGCTTTATAAATTGCTATAATTCAAGAAAGGATTTAATATTCAAATGTCTACAATAAACTGGGGGAATTAAATGTAAGCAAGTTTCTTCCCTGTCATATCTCAAACATTTAACGTATTAATGTGTAACTGCATTTCTAAGATGGAGCACAGCATGCAGCATTTTCCAAACATTTGATTACAGAACACTATTTTTTACTATGTATCTTGCAAAAGCATCTTGGGGAAACATTGCACTAGGCCAACCCTTCTATTTTACCAAAGGGGAAATTAAGGTGTGGAGAGGTAGAATGATTTACCAAAGATAGACACAGCTTGATAATGAAAATGAAGCTAGGCAGATGGGGAACGATCATTGAACATCATTTTGTCACCAAAATGGTGAAGGCCATGAGATAATATTTTATAGCCTATGTAATGTTAGTGGAAAAAATATATTCTCCAGACAATAGGGAATTATGGTAGGTGGATGGGTGGACAGATAGACAGGTACACACATATATATGTATAATATATATATACATACATATAGAATTATGTTATATTTTCATACAATTTTTTTCACAATTCAAAAGGCATTCATCATCATTAAACAGTATATAGAAGACATACAATTTTACTTTGATAGCAATACTGCTGCTCATTCATTAAATAGCTATTATGCATCTAGATATCTAAAATATCAATGGGAGCTTTAAAATGCTAACATTGCCTGCACATACAGAAATGCTCCAACAATAACATGCCGGAATGTGTTAACATATGCTTCAGAGGTCCACAGATGTTTAAGGAAGATGGAATTTTCAAGATGATTTAGGCTAATCCTTTTATTTTAAGTCAACTGAGGCAGGCACAGGTGGTTAGAACAGCAAAGGCATCCTTGTGGGCCTTGGCAGATAGTGCCCTAGATCCTGTGTTCTCACAGAACAGAGCTTCAGTCTTGTATAAACATGTACAGCCATGACAACTTTCTGGAGATGGCTCACAAGATACCTCATTCCATTCTCATTTAAATTTTTATTTTGGTTTGTCGGATAGAGGACAATTATGAAATTAGTTGACTTTTTATCTCCACGCGAATAATTTTCTTTTTTAGGTAAAACAGAATAAGGACATGTTTTTGTCCCTGAGAAGGGTGAGGGGTTGAAATATCTGCTTGCTTCAAGCAAAATTCATTATTTAGAAACACCTGCTTTATTTAGAAATGTGCACCATCCACAAGGAGAAGAATATCCCTTCTTTCTTGTCTATAAATGTAGTCTGTGCTGCAAAGCATAAGTAAGAGCAGCGAATGCAAGAAATACAATTTTCTGTGGGGCCAAAAAGTTAAAAATAAAAATCTTTAACTTCTCCTGAAAGACATAACGAAAATAAGGAACACTTTGTTCCTTGCATTTTGCTTCTCTTTGCAGTTTGTTTCCAGATAGATTCTTTATCATTATAAAGAATCTGTCATCTCACCACACACTTCAGGCATTTATCATTTTGTGACCACTGAATGTCTGGTTGCTCTGGATCTCCAACCCTTTGAAGTCTAAGAAACTTCCATATGGTAATAGAAATGCTGAATACCTGTGTATCTAACTTCAAACTATCTTCATGAGGTTCTTGTTATAGTTTGGCTGTGTCCCCACCCAAATCTCATCTTGAATTGTAACTCCCACAATTCCCATGTGTCATAGGAGGAACCCAATGAGAGGTGATTGAATTATGGGGGTGGGTTTTCCTGCGCTATTCTTGTGATAGTGAATGAGTCTCACGAGATCTGATGGTTTTAAAAACATAGGTTTCCCTGCCCAAGCTCTGTCTTTGCTTGCTGCCATCTACGTGAGATATGATTTGCTCCCCGCTGCCTTCTGCTGTGATTTTGAGGCTTCCCCAGCCACGTGGAACTGTGAGTTCTCCATTAAACTTCTTTCCTTTGTAAATTGCCCATGCTCATGTATGTCTTTATCAGCAGTGTGAAAACAAACTGATACAGTAAATTGATACTAGTAGAGTGGTATGCTGCTGAAAAGATACCTGAAAATATAGAGTGACTTTGAAACTGGGTAACAGGCAGAGGTTGGAACAGTTTGGAGGGCTCAGAAGAAGACAGGAAAATGTGGGAAAGTTTGGAACTCCTTAGAAACTTGTTGAATGGCTTTGACCAAAATGTTGATAATGATATGAACAATGAAATCCAGGCTGAGGTGGTCTCAGATGGAGATGAGGAACTTGTTGGGAACTGGAACAAAGGTCACTCTTGTTATGTTTTAGCAAAGAGACTGGTGGCATTTTGCCCCTACCCTAGAGATTTGTGGAACTTTGAACTTGAGAGAGATGGTTTAGGCTATCTGGTGTAAAAAAATTCCAAGCAGCAAAGCATTCAAGAGGTGACTTGGGTGTTGTTAAAGGGATTCAGTTTCAAAAGGGGAATAGAGCATAAAAGTTTGGAAAATTTGCAGCCTGACAATGCAAAAGAAAAATAAAGTTTCAATTTTCTGAGGAGAGATTCAAGTTGGCTGCAGAAATTTGCATAAGTAATAAGGAGCCTAATGTTAATCACCAAGACATTGGGAAAAATGTCACCAGGGCATGTCAGAGGTCTTCACAGCAGCCCCTCCCATCACAGGCCTGGAGGCCTAGGAGGAAATGTGGTTTTGTGGTCTGGGCCTAGTGTCCCTGTGCTGTGTGAAGCCTAATCTGTGCCATGTCCCAGCAACTCCAGCCATGGCTGAAAGGGGTCAACGTAAAGCTCAGGATGTGGTTTCAGAGGAGTCAAGCCTCAAGCCTTGGCAGCTTCCACATGGTGTTGAGCCTGTGAGTACATAGAAGTCAGTAACTGAGATTTGGGAACCTCCATCTAGATTTCAGAAGATGTATGGAAATGCCTGGAAGCCCAGGCAGAAGTTTGCTGTAGAGGCGAGATCCTCATGGAGAACATCTGCTAGGAGACTGCAGAAGGGAA
Organism: Rhinopithecus roxellana; assembly: GCF_007565055.1. Taxonomy (NCBI): domain Eukaryota; kingdom Metazoa; phylum Chordata; class Mammalia; order Primates; family Cercopithecidae; genus Rhinopithecus; species Rhinopithecus roxellana. Next base: position 17,372,145 of record NC_044559.1, read on the forward strand.
ATGTTAGGGAGGAGCCCCCATACAGAGTTCCTAATGGGGCACCACCTAGTGGACCTGTGAGAAGAGGGCCACCATCCTCCTGACCCCAGAATGGTAAATCCACTGAGAGCTTGCACCGTGCACCTGGAAAAGCCACAGACACTCAACGCCAGCACTTGAAGGCAATTGAGAGGGAGGCTCTCCCTTGCAAAGTCACATGGATGGAGCTGCCTAAGACTATGGGAACCCACCTTTTGCATCAGCATGACCTGCATATGAGACATGAAGTCAAAGGGGATCATTTTAGAGATTTAAGATTAGACTGCTCTGCTGGATTTCAGACTTGCATGGTTCTGTAGCCCCTTTGTTTTGGCCAGTTTCTCCCATTTGGAATGGCTGTATTTACCCAATGCCCATTCCCCCATTGTATCTAGGAAGTAACTAACTTGCTTTTGATTTTATAGGCTCACAGGCAGAAAGGACTTTCCTTGTCTCAGATAAGATGTTGGACTGAGGACTTTTGAGTTAGTGCTGAAATGAGTTAAGACTTTGGGATACTGTTGGGAAGGCATGATTATGTTTTGAAATGTGAGTACATGAGATTTGGAAGGAGCCAGGGGCAGAATGATATGGTTTGGCTGTGTCCCCATCCAAATATCATATTGTATTGTAACTACCGTAATTCTCACGTATTGTGGGAGAAACCTGATGGGAGGTGATTGAATAATGCAGACAGGTCTTTCCTGTGCTTTTCTCATAATAGTGAATGAGTCTCATGAGATCTGATGGTTTTACAAATAGGAGTTTCTGGCTAGACATGGTGGCTCATGCCTGTAATCCTAGCACTTTGGGAGGCTGAGGAGGGTGGATCACCTGAGGTCAGGAGTTCAAGACCAGTCTGGCCAACATGATGAAACCCTGTCTCTACTAAAAATACAAAAATTAGCTGAGTGTGGTGGTGCATGCCTGTAATCCCAACTACCCGGGAGGCTGAGGCAGGAGAATTGGTGGAACCCAGGAGGCAGAGGCTGCAGTGAGCTGAGATAGTGCCACTGTACTACAGCCTGGGTAACAGAGTGAGACATCATCTCAAAAAAACAAAAACAAAAACAAAACAGGAGTTTCCCTGCACAAGTATTTTCTCTTTGCCTGCTGCCATCCACGTAAGGTGTGACTTGCTCCTCCTTGCCTTCCGCCATGATTGTGAATCTTCCCCAGCCACGTGAAACTGTGAGTTCTCAATTAAACCTCTTTCCTCTATAAATTTTCCAGTCTCAAGTACGTCTTTATCAGCAATGTGGAAACAAACTAATACAGTTCTTCTTGGAGCTTAGTGTTCCTGTCTTGTCCCGATGTTGCATAGGGTTCACCCACTGGCTTCTGATCCCCTGTCTCACTCTAGAAACAAGCAGTAATCTCGGGGTTGGATCAACAGCCTGTAAACATGGGCCTGAGTTTGCCATAAGTGTCCCTTTTGACTGGTCAGTGCCTCTATTCCTGATGTGCTCTTCCGCAGGACTGTACCATCCTACCTAGAAGACCAAAAGAGGCCTGCATTCTTTCTCTTGAGTTTAATCTCCATTCTCCATTTTCAGTTACATTCTCATCTGTTGCTTTTGGTCCTCTGGAAACCTCTGGATTTGGAACTTTTGTTTGGAGACAGACCTGCCGTGTCTACTGGGTTACTCCAGGTTACTTCAACTCTTCATCTTACCAGATGTAGCTAGCCCAATTCTATTGTAGTATGGCCAGAATTTTTTATAAGCATACCATCTGTAAATTGTGGGTAGTTTCAGCTGATTTGGGACATCATTAGAGAACATAGGTACCTGGGTATCGAAAGGATGTTTTCACTGAGGTGTCTCCATTTTGGAAACATCAGTATTTCTGAGAACCAAGTATGCTAACTGAATATTGTAAAGATGAGTTTTGTTTTGTTTTTCTGTGCTAAAAAATAGAAGCAATGTTTGATGAATCACTGAGGTGAGATCAGTATCAGGGCTGTGAAACTGTCAGGAATATTCGGAACTCAGGCTAAATTTTCACAGCACGTCTGCTATTAATGATTTTTCTAGCCCCATAAATGAGTAAATAATGTATTAGAATCCAAATCCATAGGGACTATGTCTAAATTTATTGCTCCTTCTTAGGTCATTTCAGTCCTTAGATACCAAAACATAGCATGAGCTCACTGTACAAGAAAAATCACAAGAAGAAAAAAATGATAGGGCTTCATGGTTAAGAATGTCTAGGGTAGATTCATTTTTTTCTTTGTTTTTGACTGTGTAAGTGAAAAACAGGAGCTATGCCTCTTACTTTGGCTTTCATTGAAAATCTAAAGGAAAGCTGAATATCATGGCTCCTCTGTCTGGACCAGGCAGTGAGGACTCTTCTAATCTTCCAATACTCCTGTGAATCTAATTGTCCATACCTACCATGTTGAGGTACAGAGAGCATTCTAATCTCAGGATGACATGAGGAGCCCTTTTGTTGCCTGAGATAAAAAACAAACTATTCAACACCAACTTATGCAACACACATCCAGCGTCAATAAGTGATTGATGACTTGATGGGGAATCACACATATTGTTCTTACCTAACAGGGTAAAGAGGCAAAGTTTCAGAAAACAGCTCTGTGCAATGAGGGACTGGGACTCATTTATAGCCAGCCACCCCTCTTAAACTAAGTTCATGGTGAAATATGAGAAACCAGAATGGCAACATCTCCGGAAGTACATCTCCCATCAGCGTGCTATGAATCTGAACTTTTAGATTTAGAAATACAGTCTTTAAACTATAGGTATTCTTATTTAAAATGAAAGTTAATGACAGTAGGAATGGGGTGAGTTATAGAATATAGTGGTTTAGCTCAAATGATGTGATTCCAAGCCAGGCTTTTCTGACTATCTATCTTGAGACAAGTTGCTCAAGTTTACAAAGCTGTTTACCTTGAGTTTAAGCAAAAGGCAACCCCAGTTCTCATTTAGGGTTATTCAAAGATTATCTACAATAAAACATATTACATATTTAGAATAGGCCATGGTTTTGCATTCTTCTCTTGCACAGCACTCACAGGGCAACCAAAAGAACTAGAGTATGGAGTCTCAGCCTCTGTAGTGTTTGTGCTTCCTGAATATACATCTCAATTCTGTCCAAAGATTGGAGAGAAGTAATGATGCAGCCTGGTAGAAAGACAGTTTTATTCAAGCCTTAGAAACACAGATCAAGACTTCAGGCCAGCATCAGAAGACACATGTCTAATGCTGTGGACTCCTTACTGCTTTTGTGGGCCAAGGGTACTTTCAGTCCAGGTACTGCAGAGGTAAAGGGCCTGGATATCCCCTTAGCTTCATAATAACTGACTGCACTTGCCTTGTCACTGACTACGTTTTTAAGGAGAGTTGAACACTCACTGGATTCAACGCTGACACATAAAACATGATGACTTTTCTCAAGGACTTTACATTTTTTTGTTTGTTTTTTTGTTTGTTTTTTGAGACGGAGTCTCGCTGTGTCGCCCGGGCTGGAGTGCAGTGGCGCGATCTCGGCTCACTGCAAGCTCCGCCTCCCGGGTTCCCGCCATTCTCCCACCTCAGCCTCCGAGTAGCTGGGACTACAGGCGCCCGCCACCTCGTCCGGCTAGTTTTTTGTATTTTTAGTAGAGACGGGGTTTCACCGTGTTAGCCAGGAGGGTCTCAATCTCCTGACCTCGTGATCCACCCGCCTCGGCCTCCCAAAGTGCTGGGATTACAGGCTTGAGCCACCGCGCCCGGCCAAGGACTTTACATTTTTAAATATCTTTTTATATAAATATAAATGATGATGTAAATGCACATGTGGTTGTCTTTGCTACTTATAGTTTATTAGGTACTTAGCATGTGAGTGGCTTTTGCTAAGTACCTAGTAAGTTCTACAAGTTTTTGCTAAGTAGTAAGTTCTTTACATTAGTATCTGATTTAATCCCCATAATGTCTCTATGATGTAGGTATTTTAGCATGACCTATAATTCATGGGCATAATAGGTTTATTACCAAAAAATCATGGTTATTCAAGGCAAATTGGACCTAGGTGACAGTTTTCCTAGCCCCATCACAATAGGCCATACGACCTCCAGAGAACCAACTGGAGAGTGTAACTGCTCTGATTTAATATAACTTCAGAATCTCCAGCCGAACCTTTGAACTGATGCCCATAGAGCCACATGCTGTAAAGAACCAAACAATTTAAAGTGTAGATTACCCTTGGTCCCATAAAACATAAAGCTACCCAAATAGAAATGCTGCTATGTGTAACAGATACAGGTGCTAATCTCAGGTCACATGCCTTCATGGTCTTTGCTGTCTTTCTCATTAGCTATATGGCCTAGCATAGTTCCATAATTTATATGCACCTCAGATTCATCGTCTAAAAAGGGAAAATAATGAAGTCCATTTTAGCTCAGCCAGGATTAATTAAGACAAAATATACAATACAGTTTTCAGTGTAGCACCTGGCACAAAGTAAGCTTTAAGTAAATGGTAATTAACCCTCAGAATTATAATAATAGTAATGATAATGATTAGAAGTAGCAGTATTAGTATTATTATTACTATTATCAAAACATGCAGAATTATCTGGCATATATTAGGACCAAATTGTTTGTGGAAGGATGTTTGCTTTTTCAAAGCTTACACTTTATATCCTTACAAATACAGAGAAGAATAGAAATGGTAGTAAACTTAATTTTTTACCTACTTAAATTTGCTCTTTAGCCCTCTCTGTTTCATATCTTATAGAAACCAGCATAGTTAATCTAGGGTCTGATTGAACATTTCTGTGACACTAAACTTGTTGACGTTGCTCATCTCTTGCATCCTTAAAACTTCTTAGTGGCATAGTCAGAACAAGCATCACCTTCACTTTGTTAATTAGGCTATCTATGCAGTGAAGTATCAGAAAAGAAGCCAACCTCCAGGTTGTCTGACTTCTCAGTATAACTTCAGGTTCCACTGTTACAACCTATGTCTACTCTATATTCTTACTTTCCTAATCTGTGACTCCATTGCTCACCAGAAGTAATATCATCTGCAACGCTTTTAACTGTCATAAGTCAGTCTTGAACAAAGCCATTCTGTAGGGCGTCAAGCACCAGTTGTTAGCATGGTCAGCAAAGTGCCATGGGATGGAACTGACACTAAGCACAATAAAGATCCTTTCTACCTACAGGCGTCTTCTTGTTTCGTTTGAGGGATAAACATAGGACTCATGATAAAAGCGTCATAAGAACAGCTGTAACTGTGCAACCATTATGAAAAGAAAGGAATGTTGGAACTCTCCGGCTCTTGCATTGGTTTGTGGTTCTCTATGGACCAGATGTCTAACTTACCATGATTAATTCTTCTGTCTTGAGTTTCAAGTTCCTTCTAAAATGCTTTGGTTTGTTCCGTAGACTTATGAATAGACCAAGCAAGTGTAGCTGAATAGGTTTGCCTGATGAAATCTTGTTCCAGCGTAGGGGAAAAGAGCTTCATAATAAAACAAATAAATAAAAACAAATGCTTAAACAGAATGACTAAATAACAATATATAAGTAAGTAAAAACCTAAGTAAATGTTCTAGATGTGAAAAAGCCATAACTTCTCTTTATTTATTTTTTAAGTTTCCTTTTTTTTTAAATTTTAACATCAAAATGTTCTGCTTGTGTTCACGACTGGAGTGTATGATTTATTTCCTGGATCTGATGTGTGGTTAAAGTGCCTTAGTTTCCCAATGATCGTCGATATACCAGTGAATATTGAAAGGCAGGGGGAGAGTAACTTTTAAGCAAATACTTGTAAGATATTTGTAAGATGACACCCCATCAAGGAATGCCAAACCACATTAAGTGGGTTATGGGTTGAATTTTGTCCCCTTAAAATTCTTATATTGATATCCTAGCCCCCCAGAACCTCAGAATGTGACCCTATTTGTGAATAGAGTTATTATAGATGTAATTAGGTAAAATGAGATCATACTGGAGTAGGGTGAGCCCCTAGTCGGATATGACTGGTGTACTTATAAAAGGGGAAATTTGAATGTAGACATCCGCACTTGGAGAATGTCATATGAAGATGGAGTTTGATGCTCCTACAAGTCAAGAAATGGCCAGTAACCCAGTGGAAGCTGGGAGAGAGGCATGTGACAAATTTGTCCTCACAGTTCTGAGAAGGAACAAGTTCTATCAACATCTTGATCTGTGATTTTCCTAGTTTCCAGAACTATGTGATAATACATTTTTATTGTTTAAGCCACCAAGTTTGTGGTACCTTGTTACAGTAACCCTAGAACACTAATGCAAAGGGAAATGGAACTTGTCAAGAATTGTTAAAATCCACTTACATCACTTGATTCCTTCACCGAGTAAACTGTTGTAAGCATAAGAAATATGTTTGGGGCAAAAGCTTCTCAGAAGTAGGAAGCCTTAACTATATTCATAGTTGCCTCTCCCTCAGGATTTAGGTTTTGCTCCAGAGAAAGGCTTATACCATTTTATTTCAACTGACTTTACCCAATCTGTGGGTGTATTAAAATTCCAGCAGGTAGAATTCATTGAGGAAAATTGCTTTCTGCAAAGATGTATGATTCATTCATACACACGTCTGAGCTATTTAGAGGAAATTATCCATGGGATTGTATTATTAGTTTAAAAGATGCTGCATTTGTTTTTGTGTCAGTATAATTTCATACTGTAAAAGGCATGTTTGAAAAAGCGACTTTGTTTTGTTGAAAATGTGATTCAAATATCACATTTTTATTTGTGATAGGGGCTGCCAAACAGAACCACGGCCAGGCGCGGTGGCTCACGCCTGTAATCTCAGCACTTTGGGAGGCCGAGGCGGATGGATCACGAGGTAAGAGATCGAGACCATCCTAGCCAATGTGGTGAAACCTCATTTCTACTAAAAACACAAAAATTAGCTGGGTGTGGTGGCGGGCGCCTGTAGCCCCAGCTACTAAGGAGGCTGAGGCAGGAGAATCGCTTGAACCAGGGAGGAGGAGGTTGCAGTGAGCCAAGATCACGTTGCTACACTCCAGCCTGGGCAACACAGTGAGACTCTGTCTCAAACAAACAAACAAACAAATAAAAACAGAAAACAGAACCACCTATTTTCTGCTGTTTCCAAAGCCTGTAATTACTCCCAAAGTCTTCCTTTAGATACTGTTGTATATAGTTAAAGAGAAATGTCAGCCAGCTGTGTTGGTTTGGATATGCTGAGTGAGAAAAGGCTTTAAGCATCTTTCTTGTTAACTGTTTTGGAAAGTCTAGTTATGGCGGTTGAGTTCTCTGAGTTTCATGTGCATCTTAAGAGATTTCTCAGAATTCCATGTGAAACTAAAGTCATTCCTCTAAGTTGAATAAGAGATAGTTTCCTGTTGATACAATGTAGGAACCAAGAGTTTATAACCCGGAGAGCCTCCCTTAATGAACCAGAAAAGCATTAAATATATAAATACATCTAAATCCTTATTTATTTCTTTATCTATCTACCTAAATATCTATCTCTATCATAAACTTTAAATGTCTAACAGTCATTATGAAATGGTCAAAAGTAAAGTAGACCACAGGAAAAACATTAGTCAGAGTCTGGCACTCACTCATTACAATCAAGGGAAAAGTCATCTTGTAGTTCCAGATAAACTTTATTTTTTAAATTTTATTATTGTAGTAAAATGCACATAAAATAATAAACCATCTTAGGCATTTTAAGTGTATAGTTCAGTGTTATTAAATGCATTCATAATGTTGTGCTGCTCTCACCCCCACCCATCTCCATAATACGCTTTTTATCTTCTAAAACTGAAACTCTACATTCATCAGACATTAACTCCCCATTCTCCCAGACCTACTTTCTGTCCCTATGATTTTTGACTACTCTAAGCATTTTATTTAAGTAGAATCATACAGCATTTGTCTTTTAGTAAATGACTTATTTTGCATAGGATAATGTCATCAAGGCTCATCAATGTTGTGGCATATATCAGAACTGCCTTCTTCTTCTTCTTTTTTTTTTTTTTAATTGAGATGGAGTTTCACTCTTGTTGCCCAGGCTGTAGTGCCATGGCATGATCTCAGCTCACTGCAACCTCTGATTCCCAGCTTCAAGCAATTCTCCTGCCTCAGCCTCTCGAGGAGCTGGGATTACAGTCATGCGCCACCACGCCCGATTAATTTTTGTATTTTTTAGTAGAGACGGGGTTTTACCACATTGGCCAGGCCGGTCTTGAACTCCTAACCTCAGGTGATCTGCCTGCCTCGGCCTCCCAAAGTGCTGGGAGTACAGGCGTGAGCTACCATGCCCGGCCAGAAACTCCTGCCTTCTTTTTTCAAGGCTGAGTAACATTTCATTGCATATCTACACCACATTTTATCCGCTCATACACTGATAGATGCTTGGCTTGCTTCCAAGTTTTAGGTGTTGAATAACGCTGGTATGAACATGGGTGAACAAATATTTGTTTGAGACCCTGTTTTCAATGTCCGGGGATATATATCCCCAAATTGAATTGTTGGATCATAGGGAAATTCTATTTTTAAGTTTTTGAGGACATGCCATCATGTTTTCCACAGTGACAGTGGCATTTTCCATTCCCATCAACAATGCACAGGTAATTTTTTACATCTTTGCCAACATTTGTTATTTTCTGGGTTTTGTGTTTTGTTTTGTTTGGATAGTGGAGATTCTAATGGATGTGAAAGATGCTATCTCATTATAGTTTCGATTTGCATTTTTTTAAGGATTCGTGTTGTTCAGCATCTTTTCGTGGGCTTAATGGCCTTTTGCATGTGTTTGGAGACGTGTCTATTCAAATATCTTGCCCATTTTTAGTAGCCAATTAACTATTGATTTAACAACTAAAAACAATTTTTAAGGCAACGTCACTTTGCTTGCGTAATTATAAAGGCTTTTTCACTACATAATATGTTGGAAGACTTTTCCTTAAATGCTTTATTTTTTCCCATGAATAAATTGTATGTTTATTTAGAATTCCATAGTAAAAATCTATCATAATTGACAATACTTTTTAAAAGATTTAGGTGGTTTGATAAAATATAAGCAAGACTGCAATGTACCTTTATACATTTGTCTAAAAAATATTGAAGTGTGTGTATAATGCATTTAGTAAGATAAATTGTTAAGCATTTGACTTAGCAATGCTTCTGGTATTATGCATGTTTTGGAAATTTACATAATAAAAAATGAATAGTATCCGTGTTTTTAGTCTGAGGATAGCTATGTTGTTTCACGTTTTAAATACACTTCCTTTTACTCTCTGCTTTCTGAACTGCTGATAGATTGTGTGCCTTTTGTTTAAGTATTTATAATACATATATATTTGGAGTAAATATAAATTTAATAATTTATTCAAAATAAATATTTTCAAAATGGAAAATCAAAGTTAATATGCCCATATTTGTCCAACTCTTCTTCTTTTTAGACAGAGTCTCACTCTGTTGCCCAGGCTGGAGAGGAGTGGTCCAATCTCAGCTCACAGCAACCTCTGCCTCCTGGGTTCGAGTGCTTCTCCTTCTTCGCTTCCCAAGTACCTGGGATTACAGGCACGCACCACCATGCCCAGCTAATTTCTGTATTTTTAGTAGAGACAGGGTTTCACCATGTTGGCCAGGCTGGCCTTGAACTCCTGACTTCAAGTGATCTCCCCACCTCGGCCTCCCAAAGTGCTGGGATTACAGGTGAGGTGTGGGGCACTGTACCTCGCCATGTCAACCTCTTTATAGGAGGAATTTCCACAAACAGTTCAGGTGTTTGGTTTCTTATCTTTGCTATGTTTTCTGACAAACAGGTAGACTTTAGTTTGCTTTTGCCAAGCATTTTTTGAGGTGGATTAAAAAAAAAATTACAGAAAAACTGCCTACAATTTTTTGGTTTTTTTTTGAGACTAAATCTCACTGTGTTGCCCAGGCTGGAGTGCAGTGGCACAATCTCAGCTCACTGCAACCTCCGCCTCCTGGGTTCAGATGATTCTCCTGCCTCAGCCTCCCAAGTAGCTGGGACTACAGGCACCTGCTACCACACCTGGCTAGTTTTTGTATTTTTAGTAGATACAGGGTATTTCCATGTTGGCCAGACTGGTCTTGAACTCCTGACCTCAAGTGATCCACCTGCCTTGATCTCCCAAAATGTTGGCATTAGAGGCATGAGCCATCTTGCCTACCCCAATTATTTTTAGCAATGCTTAGTGCAATAGAATTTGGAGACAATAGAAAATTCAAACTGTGCTAATTCTAAACCTTCTAAGAAATAGGCAGTTGGGATTTGTTAATGAACACTTTTTACTCATTAATTTTTAAAGTTTTCCTATCAAAAATCTAATATATTGCCTCAGAGGCAAATATGTGGAGTGGGTTTTCTAAGTGGGTGACCTCTTTGTCCCCTGTAGTTGAGTGCTTTCTTCTGGAACTTGTAGACATTATCTTGGTAGAGCAAGTGGAAAAGGGATGTGATGTTTGAAATAAGAAAAAAAAAGCAAACACTCACAATGCTCATACATGGAAACTTTGCTTTGAATTATAGTCCTTGACTATTTTCAAAGGTTTTGGGTTTTTTTCTTATATTCATGATCTACAGGTGCCTTTCAATTTTCTATACAAATAAAAAAGTAATAGTAATATGAGTTTTACATTTAATACTTACACATGAACATTTTATGTCTATATTTCAAAATAAAGAGCAATTGAACATCTTCATGAAATCTTCCCCAAACATCCCACACTAATCATTTTAATCATAGACTTTCCAAGATAGAAGGTACTTTTTGGTCCTCTTAACTGAGGTGGAATTTAAGCAAGTGTAATAATTAGAATCATCTGAAAGAAATATGTTTTCCTCTGAAATACAGGAATCTGTATTTCATATGTATATATATGTGTGTATATATGTGTGTGTGTATATATATATGTATATATTTTATAAGGAGTTTTGCTCTGTCGCCCAGGCTGGAGTGCAGGGGCATGATCTCGGCTCACTGCAACCTCCGCCTCCTGGGTTCAAGTGACTCTCTTGCCTCAGCCTCCCAAGTAGCTGGGACTACAGGCATTAGCCACCACACCCAGGTACTTTTTTTTGTATTTTTAGTAGATATGGGGTTTCACCATATTGGTCAGGCTGGTCTCGAACTCCTGACCTCAAATGATACACCCGCCTCGGCCTCCCAAAGTGCTGAGTTTACAGGTGTGAGCCACTGTGCCCAGTATATTTTTATTTGAACCCAAGAATCCACTGGAAACTTTGACACCTTTGAGTATTTATAAGACTGCAAGAAAATAAGAAAATAAGTTAAAAAGTCTTTTCAAACAAAATCTTGTATCCTTAAAGATTATCAACTTCAAATGATTTGTTTTATTTTAAAGCTATAAATAGTTAAATATCAGAAGATATTATGGCCTAAAATAAAACATTTATCTATATATAAACAGGCTAATCTATTATCACTTCAAATCATTTTTAGGAAATACAGGAAACAGTGAAAGATGTGGCATGTCACAGCACTTGAGCATTGCTTTTTACATAATGTTTTTCTCTCTGGTTTATTTTCTTCTTCTCCACTCACCTTTCCCTTAGAGTGTCCGCAATATCCAAGAATGTTTTCAGTCAGGGTCAATAACCAGATTTGCTTTGCTTGTGCCTGAGTCTTCCATCAGGATGGGTGTGAACCTCCTCCCTCTCTCTCATCAGCTGTTCCTTATTGGTTCATGTCTTCCATGCCTGTCAGCCCCTTCTTCTTTTCTGTCTGCTCCTCCTCCCTCTGTCAGTTCTTGAAATCCCATTTTCTCTCCAAGTTTTCCTTGCATTAACCTCATCTCCCTCAGATTACTCCATTAGATAATGTCAACTTTTATATATATTTGGTATGCTTTTAAATTTTACTCAATAGTTTGCAGTTGTTCTCAAACCATGCTCCTTGACGGCCACCCACTTCTGCACACAATCCATTTGCATTCTAAGTTCTGGCAGGAAACTAGTGGCTACTTTTGTTCTAGAACTGCAATGCCCAGGGATGATTAACTCACAGGAAAGAAGACTAGTTATAACACCAGACCTAGAGCCCAGAGGAATATTTTCCTAGGCTAGTGTCTGTTCTTTGGGCCCATTCGTCTCACATGAAAATCACTTACTTTTTCTCTAAAGTGCCTACAGCCCTCACTTCCCTCTCCCCTATTAAGGTTATTTAGGCTTCTGAATCTCATTGGATTATTGGACAGTCACGTTCCTGTGATGTCACTGTGCATGTAATAAACTTGTATACCTTTTCTCTTGTCAAAATAAAATAAAATTTAAAAAAGCTTCAGGGAACCATACAGAAAAAAGCAACATGTCATATACAGTGAATAATTCAAATGAAGATATTTTCCGAAAACATATTATAGAGATAAAAACTAATGTGCCTCAACATGTAAAAAAGCCTGAGAAGAGAAAATGAAATAAAATACTATAAATCAAGAATTCTATATATGGCAAAAAATATCCTTCAAATAAAAGTAAAACACATATATTTAAGAGAAGGGGACACTAACAGAAATTGCTACCAGCAGATCTGCTCTATAATAATTTCTACAGGATAGAAAAAAATGGTATCCAAAGAAAACTTGTATCTTTAAATGAAGCAAAAGTATCTCAAATGATAATATTTCCGTAAATACAAAAAGTTATTTCCCCTTCAATTTATTTATTATATTATGACCACTTTTTAAGCAAATGTTATAAGTTATCTAACTTAGGTGAAGTCAAATAACATTGTCTAAATAAATTGTTCAAATTTAAGTATATAATTTATAATTTATATTGTAAATAAAATACTAAGAATGGAGAAAGGAAGTCAATGGATGTATTAAAATGGAGTACTAAAATATTCAGAGAAACATATACAACATGGCAGAAAAAGTAACAACAACAACAACAAAAGGAGGAGCAATCAGAAAATGATGAACAGGATGGTAGGCCTATATATAACCATATCAGTAATTACATTAAATAACAATATGCTACAACATTCCAATTAAAAATCAGAGACTGACAGTGGACAAAGGCACACAATCTCTAGTGTTTAAAAGAGGAACATATAAAGCACAAGTAGCTTGAAAATAAGTAAATGAAAACAATAAACCGTGAAAACAATTAGAAAAGGATGGTTGCAGTAGCTTTATTAACACCAGATATATAGACTTCAAGTCAAAAATTGTTACCAGAGATATAAAGGGATGTTTCACAATGATACAGAAAATTATTCATCTGAAAGCTATAGCCACTATGTACAGGTGCTTAATAGGCAGCTGCAAAATGTATAATGAAACAAAAATAAAAGAAAATGAGAGCAAGAGAGAAAAAGAGAATGAAAAAGATTTTCCTCATAGTTGGAAAGTTTAATACCCCTCTCACAGTTCGTAGAAACATTCATTGAAAAATTAAATACAAATGCAGAAGATCTGAAAGACACTATTAATTAACTCCATCTAATATTCATTTAGAGAATAGTACTTGCAACTATAAAGTATATATATTTTTTTAAGTGCAAAAAATACTTTGATCCTAGTAGACCATTTCTTAGGCAAGAAAACAAGAGTCAATATATTTAAATTGACGGAAATCATGGGAAGTTACTATGAATGATCATAACAAAATTAAGAATTAATAGCAATAATATATCTGGGGAATTCCCAAATATTAAGTGATTCAACAATATATTTCTTAGTAATTAACTGGCCAAATATGAAATCCTAATTGATACTACAAAGTGTTTGGACTATAAACGTCGAAATATTATCATGACAATGGTTTTGACAATTCAGACTTCCTGAATGGGAGCGCTCGCTGAAAATACAAACCCCATGGGAATATGAGAAACTATTGGGAGAATTTTCATACCTCCTTCAATTGGTGGTGATTGAATCAGTGTGTTCTAAACCCTCAGGGTCAAGGAAACACTCTGGGGGCATTTGGATTCAACAATGAACTGGAGAAACAACTTCAGTGTTATCAAAGCTTTGCCATACTGCCCTTAAAATCAGCTGATGTACAATGTTCTGATTGAAACAGGGGTCAGAGAGATTTATGGTACAGGGGCCTGTCTTAATTCAATGACAACACCTCTGCAATAAATAAGTTTACAATGATAGAATAATTGATAACATTTTGAGCATTTACATGTATCATTTATTTAATTAAAGGGACACTGTTGGTTTTATAGCTATGATTAATCCCATTTTGCATATATGAAATTTCAAGTTAAGAAAAGAGAAATCTCATGGCCAAGGTCCCAGAGTATGTAGCTCAGCAGGGAAGGAATAGAGAGATAATTTGCAGGAAAACAATGCATTGTGGGACAAATGACAAAGACAAATTGAAAAAGCCACTGAGTACCTCACTTTCTCTGCAAGAATCTAAAAAGGTACCTGCCAAGGACTAGGTTAGAAATGCAATTGAAACTTGATGATAGAACCCTTTCAACAGTTCTCACATCCTAGCATTCATCATAATTCCCTGGCAGAAGGTCACCAGTTCCCCTCGTCCAAAATAATAGCTATCATCTTAGAGAATAAGAAAATATATTTATAACATTTATATTTATAACATGTATCCCGAATAAAGGAAAGTTGGCAAATGATGTTTTAAAATTCCATTAATTTAAAATTGCCATCTCTGATAGCAGAGACACAGTATTTCTTAACATTGTTGTAATTAATATATGTGTGTGATGTCTTATTTTCTTCAATATATAGATATTAAGTTCCTGACAGGATGCAGTAAAAGAAAATTAAAATGGCAAGAGAGGCATAATATATGGCATCCCATTCCCACCAAAGCATGCTTTGAAATAAGATCCAGTCGGGGCAGTGTCATCCGGGGCATTTAGGGGTTACACATTGTGTTATTAATAAATTGTTCGGCTGAGATAAACTGAACTGCCAGAAGCAATACCAGTTAGATGTATCTTAAAGAGTTTGAAGAAATGGGTGCATATGAAAGAATATGGGATTCACATCCCCTGAGAACACATTAACCCAAAGGAACATGGTGGGTGAGAATGATTGGGAAAAGGTCTCCTCCCCGCCTTCTTTTGCCTGCTAGCCATTGTAAACACAAACAACTTTCTTCAAGGTACATTTCCTGAAGGTTTTGGTCCCCAATAACACTGGGATGTTTTGTCTAGGTTGCAGGGTAGAAAC